>NW_023458556.1:40337472-40340999 GCF_013731165.1 Rhagoletis pomonella | reverse complement strand
AAGTGGTGAATAATGGAAAAGGGGGCGTGGCACCACCCATACAAACTAAAATTCTCATATCGGTTATATCTGGAATCGCCTATGCTAACGTCCCGAAATTTGCCACAGCAACATATGTTGTCAATACCGTAATTACGGCGAAAAGTGGTCGATTTTCGTAAAATGGGAGCGTGGCACCGCCCATACAAATTGAAATTCTCATATGGCTTATCTCTGGAACCGCTTATGCTAACGTCCTGAAATTTGACACAGCAACATATGTATATGTTTGTTATATTATTAGTGATGAACATCTCATCTGTACATACAAATACATATGCATATTTTTGATAAATGAAAATCGAGGTTCTTTTTTTGGTCTAATTTCAAAATCTACTAAACAAATTTTGAGGAGATGATAGAATTAGCATTAATCAATCCGGTATTAACGTTCATAATTCTATTTTAAGTTTCGTTTTAAATTATGCTGGTGGACTTCAAAATAGTAATTCGCATAAAGGAGTTAGTATTGGTGACAGGTAAAATTCAAAAGTGTATGAAAAAAGATGTCGAATTTCGACAACTGGGCGATACTAGTATTTATAAAAAGCTATTTATTAACCAACAAGTAATTTTTAAGCAAACAAATTCAATTGACTTCAATTTTCATATAAAAGTTTAAGAGTATCATTAATTTTTTCACGATTCAATGATCGGATCTAAACCAAATTAGTACAGGACCACCTCAGAGGTGTCACCTTTCCTTTAAAAGAAAGAATTTTAGAATCGGTACATTAAAAAAAAATATATACGTATTCTGACGAATTTATAACCTTCTCCTTTTTTGCAGTCGGTTAAAGAAGGAGGAGGTTCTTAAAGAATGCTTTCTGTATATACAAAATGTTATCCCTTAGGATAATATCTATCTAATGTTATCCCTTAGGATAATATTTATCTAAAACATCGCAATATAGATATCAAATGAAAGGTATTGTTGAGAACTTTGGTCAGAAAATATTTTCGCTCAGGGTTGCCCCGCTTCTATGTAATAGAAATTTTTATTTTGTTAATTTCAGCGAGCATTTTTTTTGTTATGTATACACAGTACATATACGCTCAAGATATGTATGGGTTGTTACCTAAATTTTTGAGTAAGAAATTTACTTAATAGATTTCAAAATCCAAATTTTTTTTATTTAAAAATTATTATTTTTTAAATCTATCCAAATGACCAGTACTTTATATCCAAAGTATAAGTATATCCACTCCGGGCTAGGTCAACCTGGTACTGAAGAAACTAACAGTACTCTTCAATGTTTATATGAGAATTGAAGTCGGTTGTTTTTTTGTCTAAAAATTACTTGTCCTCTTATGGCCTTTGCCTTTTACTGTAATTTTTCTTTACGGTAGCAAAAAACTCGTTTAATTAATTCAAATACTCCTATATATACATATGTACATATGCTTGTATATACTCCTATATAATTCGCTTTCAAAAAGCCATTTAAAATTGTATAGCTTGAACCAAAAACAATTACTTTTAATTGATTTGAACTCATTAGAACGCTGAAAAAGAGAATAATTTCCAATTAATTTCAATAACTGCTCAATGATCCTTTACACTCCTAGCAGGCTAGCCCTCGATAAAAGCAATAAACGCCGCTTAAATGTTGGACCAACCCAAAAGGCAGTTTCGTTCGCCATTAACATCATTTAAATGTGCAGACATTTGCGTATGGTTGGGAAGACGAGAGAATTAAGTAAAAATAAACGGTAAAAATTGCAAAGCTCAAACGAACCACCCATTTGCCACCCACTATTACTCAATAAAAATACTCAAATAAATAAATAAATTGTTGATCCCCTTGCGTCAAACGAGGGCCTGCAAAATCACGTCTAAATATTTGAAAATGTGGGTGGTAAATGAAATCCGGCTACAACAAGAACAAAGTGGTACAACTGGTAACATGGAAAACAGCAACGAAAACAGTTACGGCTAGACAACAACAGGATAAACAGGAAAATGGACAAAATGCACTTGAAAATTGTATGCCTCCACAGCAGCCTTGGCAGTCTTTGAAGGGCACAAAACACGCAGAGTACATGAGTAGAGTGGTGGGGTGGCCTGTGATGTGGTGTCTGGTGTGGTGCGGTGTGGGGAGCGGTTGGTAGTCGACTACCAGCGGTTCATAACCATAAAATATGTTTTGGTTCAAGTCGCATTAAACGACCTTTAAACGCTTTGGAAAAACTTCCTCTTCCCCCCAGATGATATTTGACTTTTTTTGTTTTTTGTTGCTACAGCAATAAGGATATGCTGTCGTCATGCAGGATGTGTTGGATTCGAGGGTGAATTCAAAATGAGTCTAAATCCTAAAGTTGTTTGCAATTGCGGGGGAGCATTGTTGATGGTGATTGTGGCAGTTTATTTAACGGTTTTATCCACCATTTAGAGAGCAGTAATAAAGCGAAAGAGGATGAGTATAACGATGTTAGCTGATGTTGTTCGTTGTTGTAGTTATTCGTGGCTGGTGGGGTGAAGTGATTTAAATTTTATTAACGCGGATTTGTTGTGCATTTATTAGAGATTTATATGCGGAATGTCAAGCAGATTGAAAATTGAATATGTTTAAATATAGCAAATACATAAATAGATGAGTGGATTAGTGGATGATTGGTTCAAGTGAAAAGTGAATGTTTGTTTGTGCATTAAGCGCATTTTTTATAACAGCTTGTGCTTTCGATCTTGGAAACTAGATTGGTTTTCCAAATATGTTTTAACAATAAGAAAAGTTTCGTTGACAACGGAGAGGATACAGGATGTATTCGTAAAAAACTAAGAAGAAATAATTGAAAAAATGTTATTTAGTTTTTTGAATATCTAGCAATTTTTCTATTGTGAACTCAGATTCCCACGTTAATAGAAGGCAAAAAAAACAACGGCGTAGCTCCTGTAACTGATACGACATTTTCGAGCTGATAGCAACATTCACAGAAAGCCCTGCATAAGTACCAAAGAGAGGTGACAAAAATATCAACTGCATGTTATACACACAACCGTACAATAGCAATAAAAGTAACAACAAACAATCGAATCTACAACAATGAAACATTTAATGAGATTAAAAGGCGCCACAGGGAGTCGATGAAATTGTTACGAACCAAATACGCAATATTCACCGCGAAATTGTGGCACAGCATGCTTAGCAGGGAGCATACTAAAATTAAAAATAAAAAAAAATTAAGAGATCACACAAAAAAGAACATCAAGGCCATCAGATATGCTAGAAATGCAAATGTAAACATTGGATGCAAGTAAAAAATAATATTGGAAAAATAAAATAAGTGTAGATAAAATGCTAAACGACGAAACTATATCACTCGTTTTACCTTTTCTGTGTTTTTTTTTATTTTATCCGTCAGTTGTGTTAAGGGTTCTCACAAAAATAATTTTTCTTTTTACATGATTCCCTAATAAAAGGTTTGCTCAGAAAACAGTTTTCTCGCTCCCTCTTGAAAAACTCGGCTCCCTTAGCAAGACATTGTGT
>NW_023458556.1:40335650-40337372 GCF_013731165.1 Rhagoletis pomonella | reverse complement strand
AAACTTTTGTCAGGGAGTGTCAAAACTCGGCTATTTTCAAACGCTTCAGGAAAAAGAAGAATAATCGGTACTTTTTTTTTATTAAAGAGGTCGACGATGTAATGAAACGCTTCGAGATTTTCTGAATTTTTTCGAAACTTTTCAAAAATTACTCCATTTATTTTATTTTTTAAGAATTTTCGTGATTTTTCCGGGATTGCCACGACTTTTCGGGGTTTTTGGAGGGTTTTCGCACTATTTCGGGAATTTGGGGGTTTATGGTACTATTTCGAGATTTTCTTAGCATTCAATTTTTGGTAAATACAATTTTGCTACGCTTAACGGCGAAAACTACTGTCAACCAAAAAGAAAGTGTTGCAAAGATATTGATGCCGGCGAGCTCCTTTGGGCTGTTTAGTGTTCTGATGCGATAATTCTTTAGAAACGATCAATAACTATCGATAGTATTCTTATCTTAAAAATTGGCTTTATATTGCACTTGGCATATTTGTAAAAAATATTTTTTACAAAATCAGGAAATCGCATGCTTAGAGTTAAAGTTGCTAAGTAAATTTTTAGAAGTTTTCAAGGAGAGAAAGAAACTTTTTTGAATTTTGCGAAACTTTTAATAAAATATTTTACGTGCTTAAAGCAAAGCAAACCTTCATGCGAATGAGAAGGATTCGTTGCTAATTAAAAAAATTCGAATTTTTTTTAGAGCTATTTATTTTATTCAGTGCCAGATATTTTATCATTCAACATCAGATATTTTACTTAATTCACTATCAGATATTAACATTTTTGACGTACGTCTTTCCTTTCGATATGGAGGCTATGCTGAAATCTTGTAGTTGTAATTTTTAGAGCTTTACGAAAACGCTTATTGCACGAGATTTTTGTATGTAACTAATTCGGTTTCTGTCGTAGAAACAACGGTAAACACTGGTCTATTTTGGGGTCAATTTTGAACTTTTAAAGTGCTCTAGCACGCTTTGAGGGTTAAACTTTTATTTTCGGGATATATGTAGGTTCTTTGAAGCAATAGAAATATTATCGTGTACAAATTTTATATAAGTTCAGCAAATATTGGGCATTTTAAGCAAAAAATTGTTGAAAAAATTCGCAATTTTTTTAATTCCAAAATGCTCAAAAACAGATCGAATGATTTTGTTTTTGTTTTCTTTAGTCAAATAATCAAGATCTTTCCTTTCATTTATATATATGGGAAGTATTGGTTGATATCTTCTAAGTGTGTTTATTTGATTCAAATATACATATGGGCATAAATAATTTTCCATACAAAATCACTTCGTCATCATTTTGCAAACACGTGCATGCGTTGGAAGTGAGAGTAGGAGACAAAAAGTATGTATGTGTAGGTATTTCGGCTTTCGAATAACAGATGGCGCAATATTTATATAATGCAAAGGTGAAGGGTAATATGTAGATGAAGAATATGATAAACATAAAAGTAAAAACAAAGATAAATATAAAGAAAAATTTGAGGATGAGGATACCGATAATAGTAAAGATGAAGATAGAGGAAGAAAGATTAAAATAAATGTAATTATAGAGAAAAGGATATAGACAGAGACTCAATCTGGGGACTATTTCGGGATTTTAAAAATTTTCTGAATTCTCGGGACTTTCGATATAATATCGATATTTTTGATCGATTTTTTATCGAAATTTTTAACGATATTGTTACTGATTTTGCTATCGATATTTTCGGAACTTATCGAT
>NW_023458556.1:40333823-40335550 GCF_013731165.1 Rhagoletis pomonella | reverse complement strand
AAAATCGATAAAAAATATCGATATTATATCGAAAGTCCCGAGAATTCAGAAAATTTTTAAAATCCCGAAATAGTCCCCAGATTGAGTCTCTGTCTATATCCTTTTCTCTATAATTACCTTTATTTTAATATTTCTTCCTCTATCTTCATCTTTACTATTATCGGTATCCTCATCCTCAAATTTTTCTTTATATTTATCTTTGTTTTTACTTTTGTGTTTATCATATTCTTCATCTACATATTACCCTTCACCTTTGCATTTTATAAATATTGCGCCATCTGTTATTCAAAAGCCGAAATACCTACACATACATACTTTTTGTCTCCTTCTCTCACTTCCAACGCATGCACGTGTTTGCAAAATGATGACGAAGTGATTTTGTAAGGAAAATTATTTATGCCCATATGTATATTTGAATCAAATAAACATACTTAGAAGATATCAACCAATACTTCCCATATACCAAATGAAAGGAAAAATCTTGAATTTTTGACTAAAGTAAACAAAAACAAAATCATTCGATCCGTTTTTGAGCATTTTGGAAATAAAAAAAATTGCGAATTTTTTCAACAATTTTTTGCTTAAAATACCCAATATTTGTTGAACTTATATAAAATTTGTACACGATAATATTTCTATTGCTTCAAAGAACCTACATATATCCCGAAAATGAAAGTTTAACCCTCAAATCGTAAGTTGCTAGAGCACTTTAAAAGTTCAAAATTGACCCCGAAATAGACCAGTGTTTACCGTTGTTTCTGTAACCGAATTGGTTACTTACAAAAATCTCGTGCAATAAGCGTTTTCGTAAAGCTCTAAAAATTACAACTACAAGATTTCAGCATAGCCTCCATATCGAAAGGTAAGACGTACGTCAAAAAGGTTAATATCTGATAGCGAATTAAGTAAAATATCTGATGTTGAATGATAAAATATCTGGCACTGAATAAAATAAATAGCTCTAAAAAAAATTCGATTTTTTTTAATTAGCAAGGAATCCTTCTCATTCGTATGAAGTTTTGCTTTGCTTTAAGCACGTAAAATATTTTATTAAAAGTTTCGCAAAATTCAAAAAAGTTTCTTTCTCTCATGTAAAACTTCTAAAAATTTACTTAGCAACTTTAACTCTAAGCATGCGATTTGCTGATTTTGTAAAAAATATTTTTTACAAATATGCCAAGTGCAATATAAAGCCAATTTTTAAGATAAGAATACTATCGAAAACTATCGATAGTTATTGATTGTTTCTAAAGAATTATCGCATCAGAACACTAAACAGCCCAAAGGGGCTCGCCGGCATCAATATCTTTGCAACACTTTCTCTTTGGTTGACAGTAGTTTTCTCTGTTAAGCGTAGCAAAATTGTATTTACCAAATATTGAATGCTAAGAAAATCTCGAAAAAGTACCATAAAACTCCAAAGTCCCGAAATAGTGCGAAAACCCTCCAAAAACCCCGAAAAGTCGTGGCAATCCCGGAAAAATCACGAAAATTCTTAAAAAATAAATTAAGTTCTCAAAAATATCATGAAAAGTTGATCAGGAAAAATCGCAAATATTCCCCAAAATAAATAGAGTAATTCTTGAAAAGTTTCGAAAAAATTCAGAAAATCTCGAAGCGTTTCATTACATTGTCAACCTATTTAATGAAAAAAAAGTACCGATTATTCTTCATTTTCCAGAAGCGTTTGAAAATAGCCGAGTTTTGACACTCCCTGACAAAAGTTT
>NW_023458556.1:40331596-40333723 GCF_013731165.1 Rhagoletis pomonella | reverse complement strand
CGATATTGTTACTGATTTTGCTATCGATATTTTCGGAACTTATCGATATAGTAAACGATATTTTTATCGATTCTGTTACTGATATTTTAATAGATTTTGTAATCAATTTCTTTATAGATTTTGTAATCGATTTTGTTATCGATATTTTTATCGATTTTGTTATCGATGTTTTTATCGATTTGGTATAGATTTTGCTATCGATATTATTATCGCTTTTGTTAATGATATTATTTTCTTAGTGTGTGCTTTCGTTTTTGACTTGGATGTGCTCTTAACCATGCCACGTATTCTACGTTTAAATTTAGCGGCTGTGCAGACCAAGACGAATGCGCTGGACTGTTCCTTTTTAGTTCTTTTCACGAATCTACATATCCTTTTTTCACTTATCAAAATACCCGCTGGAAATGCTGGTAAATATACGCTGCCGAACTATCTTTTATTTAAAGGTGCTGCCAGGTTGTGTCAAATGCACAATCAAATTGACAATAAGCAATAAAACAATAATGTAAGAAAAACAAAAAGTATCAAATTCTATAGATAGTATTGAAAACTATCGATGGTGGTGCGATAGTCAAAAACCATCGATAGTATCGATAGTTTCGACCGCAGTCTTGTTACACCATGGGAATTAACAGCCGCAGACTGCCCTGTAAATACACCAAACTGAATTGTCTATTCAACATATTCAGCAAATATTAGATTATTCTTTTTGTTTTATGAAAAAACATGCAAACGAACCAAATAACAATTGAAAGTTTTTTCAAAATTTTCATAAATAATTTTCTTTCCTCTTCTCTAATGCTTTAAAGTCCAGATATATCCTTGTCTCTTGAAGAAGATAAAAGGAACCTACATAATAATTCTTAGGAAGCGGGCGGATATACATTAGGGTGCACCATTCTCCATAAAAAAAGATCTACCATTTTTCTATCGGAATTATAAAACTGCTATATTTTACGAATTCTACCAAATATTTAAGTGAACCGGGTTTATTTGACTGAGCTGGGCTGATTTTAAAAAGTGTTTGCAAACAATCACCCACGCTGATAGAAAAATTTACGCTTAAAAGGTTTGCATAAAAATGTTTAAATATGGTTTAAACGGTATAAACATAATGCGATTTTTAGAGCTATTTTCAAATCATGTAAATCGTAATATTTTCCCAAAATATTTTAGCGGAGGTCTTGAAATATAATAAAATATTCAACAAACTTTATTAAATTTTCATTAAAAACGGCCTCGAGCTCAATAAAAATTGTTGAATATAATTGTTCTAAGGCCAAAAAAATAACAAAAACAAATATAATAAAATATAAACAATTTTACAATTCCGTGGCAAAAATCGCAACTTTTTTTGGTGAGGCACCTTAATGTACCTACATACATGCTGAGTATAATAACTCTCCTTTCAAAACTTTTCATAAATATTGATGTGGTCGCATTTTTGGCAATTAATTATTATGCTCACTTTGTAGACACGCTGAAAAATACTCACATATGTATTCTAACATATATGTATGCATAAATCACGACAATAAATTAGTTCTTTTTAATTACGATTATTACGGCGATAATGGTGTATTTAACGCGCTATAAACATAAATAATCATGTCAGAGAAATTCCAAAGTAATAAAACAACACAAGTGATAAATAAAATCACAAGAAACCATACCTATGTACCAAAATTGAAGTCACATGAGCGCCACAAAATCAGAGTACAGCCCAAGTGGCGCACAAAAGAGACAGACAAATGTAGATACATATGTACATACATATGCTCACACTTGTGAAATTGTACAGATTTGGTTAATGAACACAATGTGTGAACATGAAAACGCTCGCGATTCCCATTAAAAAATTCCAAAAACGAAAATTCCGCAAAAGTGTTGAAGTGCGACCGTACAGAACGTTACGTCGAGTGCAGCCAAGATATTAAGATCCATAAACATATATACATACATACATACATACAAATGCAACATTCATCTGCATATGCATGAATGTTTTGAATGAAATAACTTTTGCCTTTGCGCTTCTCCAAGTACTTAGGGATGCTTAGTCCCAAAGTGCTTAATCATTTACAGGACATGCCTTGGCTCACTGCTGTTGACACTTTTGTTGCTACA
>NW_023458556.1:40329147-40331496 GCF_013731165.1 Rhagoletis pomonella | reverse complement strand
GAATTCTCGGGACTTTCGATATAATATCGATATTTTTTATCGATTTTTTATCGAAATTTTTAACGATATTTTTACCGATTTTGCTATCGATATTTATATCGATTTTGTTATCGATTTTGTTATCGATATTTTTATCGATTTTGTTTTCGATTTTGCTATCGATATTATTATTGATATTTTTATCGATTTTGTTATCGATATTTTTATCGATTTTGTTATCGATGTTTTTATCGATTTGGTATAGATTTTGCTATCGATATTATTATCGCTTTTGTTATCGATATTATTTTCTTAGTGTGTGCTTTCGTTTTTGACTTGGATGTGCTCTTAACCATACCACGTATTCTACGTTTAAATTTAGCGGCTGTGTCTCCGACACAGCCTGCAGACCAAGACGAATGCGCTGGACTGTTCCTTTTTAGTTCTTTTCACGAATCTACATATCCTTTTTTCACTTATCAAAACACCTGCTGGAAATGCTGGTAAATATACGCTGCCGAACTATCTTTTATTTAAAGGTGCTGCCAGGTTGTGTCAAATGCACAAGCAAATTGACAATAAGCAATAAAACAATAATGTAAGAAAAACAAAAAGTATCAAATTCTATAGATAGTATTGAAAACTATCGATGGTGGTGCGATAGTCAAAAACCATCGATAGTATCGATAGTTTCGACCGCAGTCTTGTTACACGACGGGAATTAACAGCCGCAGACTGCCCTGTAAATACACCAAACAGAATTGTCTATTCAACATATTCAGAAAATATTAGATTGTTCTTTTGGTTTTATGAAAAAACATGCAAACGAACCAAATAACAATTGAAAGTTTTTCAAAATTTTCATAAATAATTTTCTTTCCTCTTCTCTAATGCTTTAAAGTCCAGATATATCCTTGTCTCTTGAAGAAGAGAAAAGGAACCTACATAATAATTCTTAGGAAGCGGGCGGATGTACATTAGGGTGCACCATTCTCCATAAAAAAATATCTACCATTTTTCTATCGGAATTATAAAACTGCTATATTTTATGGCTTCTACCAAATATTTAAGTAAACTGGGTTTATTTGACTGAGCAGGGCTGATTTTAAAAAGTGTTTGCAAACAATCACCCACGGTGATAGAAAAATTTACGCTTAAAAGGTTTGCATAAAAATGTTTAAATATGGTTTAAACGGTATAAACATAATGTGATTTTTGGAGGTATTTTCAAATCATGTAAATCGTAATATTTTCCCAAAATATTTTAGCGGAGGTCTTGAAATATAATAAAATATAAACAATTTTACAATTCCGTGGCAAAAATCGCAACTTTTTTTGGTGAGGCACCTTAATGTACCTACATGCATGCTCAAGAATGATAGAATACAAGATTGCGCCGATCAGAGAGGATTTTTGAGAATAACTTTTGTGTGACGTCACACTGGTGCAATTGCGAGAGAGAAATGCCAAAACGTGAGCAAGAATGGAAGAAGAAGAAAAAATGTCGCAAGGAAAATGTAAACAAGTTGCACCAGTGTGACGTCATGCAAACAACGATTCTGTCAAATTCGTTAAGAGAGGAATAGCGGTCCGAGATCGGCGCAACCTTTGTATTCTCTCAATCGTGATGCATGCTGAGTATAATAACTCTCCTTTCAAAACTTTTCATAAATATTGATGTGGTCGCATTTTTGGCAATTAATTATTATGCTCACTGTGTAGACACGCTGAAAAATACACACATATGTATTCGTACATATATGTATGCATAAATCACGACAATAAATTAGTTCTTTTTAATTACGATTATTACGGCGATAATGGTGTATTTAACGCGCTATAAACATAAATAATCATGTCAGAGAAATTCCAAAGTAATAAAACAACACAAGTGATAAATAAAATCACAAGAAACCATACTTATGTACCAAAATTGAAGTCACATGAGCGCCACAAAATCAGAGTACAGCCCAAGTGGCGCACAAAAGAAACAGACAAATGTAGATACATATGTACATACATATGCTCACACTTGTGAAATTGTACAGATTTGGTTAATGAACACAATGTGTGAACATGAAAACGCTCGCGATTCCCATTAAAAAATTCCAAAAACGAAAATTCCGCAAAAGTGTTGAAGTGCGACCGTACAGAACGTTACGTCGAGTGCAGCCAAGATATTAAGATCCATAAACATATATACACATATACATACAAATTCAACATTCATCTGCATATGCATGAATGTTTTGAATGAAATAACTTTTGCCTTTGCGCTTCTCCAAGTACTTAGGGATGCTTAGTCCCAAAGTGCTTAATCATCTACAGGACATGCCTTGGCTCACTGCTGTTGACACTTTTGTTGCTACA
>NW_023458556.1:40299541-40329047 GCF_013731165.1 Rhagoletis pomonella | reverse complement strand
TACAGGACATGCCTTGGCTCACTGCTGTTGACACTTTTGTTGCTACACCACTACGCCACTAAGCCACCTTCACCAAGCCTACACATCCCCAACTGTCAGCGCGCATTCCACAACAACGAGATTGCTTCATTAGTTGTCTTGTCGCGATGGTTTGTTAATTATTTAATTTGTGGCGCCACCATTCGCACGCTCAACCGCCTCCGCGAACCGTTGTGGTTGTCGTTGTCAACTGGTAATTGAAGGTTGTTAATACAGTTTTTTTATGTTGAGGAAGAAACTGCTTTTTACCCAAGAAAAGTGAATACATATTGTACTAAATATGGAAATAATTTTCTGGTAGAAATATGAAAATTAAGCAAAGTTACATTCATTAATCATTAGCATGTCCTTGCCATATCCATATCCTGATGGCAATCGCGGCAAGCAATGGTGGCATGCTGCGTTCACTATGGGCTCACATGCATAATCAATTCACTGCACACTGAAAGTCGATGCTTTCATTTTATCTCTATACCAACAAACTTTTTTTTATAAGAAAAAACACAGCAGTAAAAATGCTATTTCCTCGTTAGTGCCATAAAACAAAACGCCACGCTACCATCGCTGCGGATTCGACACTTTCTACTGCTATTATTTTAATTTACAACTTGTTTTGTTGTCATTGTTGTTGCTTTGGTTGTGTTTTCTTTGTAGCCGTACTGCTCCTTTGAAATTTGAATACATGTGCGCATATGAGCATTTATATACATACATACATATGTATTCCCTTTGCAATGTAACAGCGCTCTGAACAGCAGGAGACTGTGTACTCATATTCATACGTACGTGGCGGCATCCTTTTGCTGCGACACTTTCCACACACACTTCTTCTATTAAAATATCTAAATATATGTATATTTTATAAGCACCCACATCCATACTTCTTCACACTTGAGTTCGCTCGACGGGTGTCTTGTCTTCATTTGACACTTTGCTTTGTTGGTCAAGGCTTGGAGTGTTCACACATTTGGTGAGAGTGAAATTTTCGTCGTTTCAGTTTACAATTTAATTAAGCAATTTGGCGATTTGCAAATAGTTAGAAGATAGCGCATACAAATTTTCAAAGGAGTTTCTTTAGATGTATTTTGATAAATAATTTAGCTAGACGTGCTGACGTTACGGAAGCCGATCAGTATCAAGCTCGGAACACTTTGACGACTGCAACTTCACGACGTAACGACAGCGACATCATTTTGTCGACAAATGTCGCCTTGAAGCCAGCTTCTTAAACATTTTGAAGACCTCAGCGACATAGCAAACAGCTGATTTTAAAGTTTGACATTTTGGTATATTTATTTCACAAATTGTGTATTTTTATTTAAGTAAATAAGAAAAACATGAACAATCAAGAATATGTGATTAATTTTGCGACAATTTAATTTTGCAGCACTACATCTACTCATTGTCGCCGGCAAAATTAGAAATAGATTTAATTTGGCGACGTCGACAATTGCAGTCCTGTAGCCAAGATGTCGTGCTGTCGTCAAAATAATTGTGTCCGTAAGAACGTGTGTATTTAAAATTTAACAGATGCTGCTTGTCGCTGCTGTCGTCAAAGTGTTCCGAGCTTCAGACTGCGGAGCTTGCATATATGTATATATGTACATACATATGTAGGTCTCTATCTTAAATGACCAAGCAAGGAAAGTGCTGTCCTCGACAATGCCGAAAGCAAAAAGAAAATGCGCAACACCCTCCACAAAAAAAAATTCTAAAAAATCAACGGTAATTTTTAGCGACTTGAAACTTGCACTTTCTTATACTGCAATTGAATGGGCTACAAAACTGCTTACCCGAAAATTTTCTAAATATTCTAATTAAAAATTTTATTGAAAATTTTTTGAAGTTTGATTATTTTTTTTTGTAATTTGTGCAAGCTTTTAAACTTTTATTATTGTGGTTTCTGTTATAGATTGAACTATATTTTAAATTAAAATTATCAAAAATAAATAAATAAATGTAATTTGCAAACAATATCATTTTGAATTTCGTTGCTAATTAGTTGATCGCATCTGTATGTATGTGCATACTAGGAATGTTAATCCCGGGATCCCGGCCTTTTTTAGGTTTAGATTTGTAATTTGCACTGATGGCAATAATAGAAACTCCTTTTCTTGACCAGTATTGGCTATATTTCTTGTTATTATTTAATAATTAATATTTTTTTTATTAATGTCTAGCTTCTTATACATATAATACCGTGCGATAGTAAATTTTACACACAAATGTCAATATATTCGTGAAACCATGGGCCAAATATAGTAAAATTGTGTTTTTAGTTTTTCACTCTGACTTCACTAATTCAAAAATGATTTAAAAAATGCATGGAAATGTGCTTAGAGAAGAATTATGGGTATCAATTTAAAGAAGAAATTCTGTACACTTTAAACAGATTCAATTTTTTGGTGCATAAGGACTGGTAAGTATTGACGCGGGCCACCGCGAAGCTAAGCAAATTTAATGTTTGAAAGAGAAATAATGTCAATGGATTTTATTTCGTTTTTAAAAAGGTAATAATGTCAATTGACTTTATTTCGCACCAGGGTGGGTCCATAAATCGTTTTTATTATAGTTGAGTAGGTTAAAGACATGTTAAAATATATTTGCGGTACTCATAAAAGATTCGAGCAGGGTTAAGCATCAAGGCCCATTGCGTAGTGTTTGGAACGTAAGTAGGGCACGCGTCTGTACGGAATTCGATAATACGACCAAAAGATAGAGCATCCCTGACTTGGTGATTCATATTTTTACGTTTTGCAATAAAAATAGTTTTCGTCCATTTCAAAAGTCCAGGACAAGTTGAAGTTCGAAGTTCATTTAGCGTTGAAAAAGGCCCTTCTTTAAATTTTAATTATCTTCAAAAATTTCAACAATTTTTCAACAAATTTCAAAAAATTGTAATCAAGATTTCGAACTTTTTAATCAGAATTTTTAGAAAAATTTTTGGTATAGAGTTCTATAGACCATTTACGTTGATTTTTGATAATTTTCTTTGAGGATGTAGCGCATTTTCTTTCATATAAAAAAAAATTATCGAACATATTTTGCTAGATATTAATTTGAATTTTTTGCATATATAAGAGCTATGCAAGTTTATATTAATAGCTTTGAAGGGTTACCCCTTCAAGAGGTAGAAGGCTGTGGGGGGCAATTTAGAATTAAATTCAGATCTGTATATATATATATATGTATATATTTACCAATACATTGTTGGCAGAGAGTACTTGATTCAAAGGACTGGAGGCAGTTTAAGATGATACCCAATATTTCCTCCCTGGCACGTTTTTCGTTTTGTTTTTTAAATTTCGAATAAAAAAAACTATGGTAAATTGTTTGAATGGCCACCTGCTCCTTCGTATGTATATATCTTGAACGCTTATATTAATTTTCTCATGTGAAACAGGCAGCGCGTTGGTGAAAAACTGAAAATATCAGAATTTTTGGCTACTAATTTATATAATTTGTCTATTTCATTCATATAATAACTTAATTTTGTTAAATGCGACAGATAAATAGAAGCTTCAATTGGGAGTTAAAATTTGGTATTCATTCCACAAATATTATAATGAGGTCGTTTACAACTGCGACATATTACTAGTATTTTCCACGCAATAATATAACTTATAATTTTAATACAAACAAATATACTACTATGACATTAAATGAAGGTGTGTATATGTATGTATATACGCACATCGATATATTTATCTATGTATATAGGTAAGTAGGTATATCATTGTTACAAATCAACTAAAAGGGTTAGATTATAATTGTTTCGTTAGTGTATTTGTAAATGTCGTTTTTCATTGCGTTGCATTCAAAATAGTCGCGGTTGGTTAAATACAAATTACATATACGACTCGCATCTAAATAAATACATATATATGTATGTATATACATATATGAAACGCAGTTAATGAGAATTTAATATAAAATTACTATATAAATTTGTATGTAAATATATAATAGAGGAAAGTTTCAGGGATGATAAACGCACGCACAGGTACTCAGCATTGACTATTTATTTTATGAATTATATGTAGAATGTAACTACTTATATATAATGTAGATATACAAATGAGAACGCTCACCTTTCAATATGCAAAGTATGCACGCAATGCGTTTTAGAATTTTAAAATAATTGCGGTTTAACCCTTTGATATACATAAAAAAAAATTAATAAAAAATATTATTCAAGTATTATAAAATGTTCTCAGGTGTTCTCAAATTATAATTTGTTGCATATTAATTTTATATGTATGCTTTATGAATTTTCGGTCATGTAGAAACTCCGAACTCCTTTTTTTCTTAAGTTGATGTTACTTAGACGCAGCGATATGTGGAAAGAGCGATCTACTTACTATTTAGTATAGTATAGCTTGATGTCGCCTCTGAAAACACACTGCTGTTAGATAAAAACACGGCTTTAAGGATGGGAGGTAAAAACTTAAAAAAAAAAATGAAGAATAGTTTGTAGTAAAAAAATTCTAACAATGTGGAATTTATATGGCTGACCTGCTTGGGCAAGGATACGATATGGCTAGCAATATCTGAAGAATTGCATATTTCAGAAAACCAATTCACCACCATTCAAGAACTCTTTTTTTTAGATTTTTATATTTTGATAGACTATAAATTTAGTTCAGCAGCCTTCATTGCCATTAGAGATGGGCAATCTCGTTGCTTTCCAGGACTAGCCAGCCACAGTCATTTTCAACCGTGACTGTGACAAGAAAAGTGAAAAAAATGTTCTAGAACAGAAGAAATGTATTCAAAACTAACAAATACCCGGCGTGCTTTACTGCGCCTTTGTGTTGTTTGATATCGGTGTGATAATCATTTATTTAATCAATTTAATTAAATACAATTTTTCAAACAGGTGGCAACCCTCCTAAAAAATATTTTTGGAAGTATACTTTCCTAAACCTCTTCAGTTTGATACCCATATTGCACTATTTCATTTATCTTATTGATTAAATTAAATTAAAATTTTCAAACATGTGACCATATATATATCTATAATGTAAAGACATCGGCCTGTTACAATTTTATTATATGTATAGATATCGTTCCAGGTTAGGCTAGTCTGGCTGGATGTACGTCATTTAGAATGCTAAAACTAAGGAGAGAGTCCTAATTTTCAAAGTTAGAAGCCCCAAGATATTTTAGTGGAGCTCTTGAGAGTGGCAGACTTAGGCACAGGAGTTGCTCTTGCCTTGCCTAGCTACATTAGCGTTGCTAACGATACATCGATGTTTCGAAACGATGAATATTCGGCCAAAAAAACACGGATGCTTAAATATCCAAGCATCGATATTATTTTTTACGATGTTGTTAACAAAATAATAAATCCTTAACATTCTGCTGACCGCAGCAAACCGTCCTCTTTGACTAAGGGGTTCAGTTTCATGTTCTCCGTTAGTTTCTGCTGCTGGTGCTGTTACCATTCATTAGGGTAGAGAAGTGTTCCCTACATAATTTAAGTTCTGGTCAGCAGTCACTAAGTCGCTTTCCGTTCTTTGTTATTACAGGAGCTTGCCCTGGTGTTCTTCCAGTTACTCAGCATTTCAAGCTTTTCTCCCTCATGCATTCCAGCATCTCTCTTCTTATTACGTCAAATACGTTTCCCTTTTTTAAGTTCCTATAGCGATCCCATACAGCTCGCGTGGCCCCGTTCCCATTGTACCAGTTGGTCTATCGAGGTCGCTAAAATCCGATCACTTCTTTGGCCGCGCTACAAGATGAAATGTCGTTCAACTGTGCTCCCAGAGAGGAGGTGTGAAAGTCGAGTAGCGATTATACTTCCTGTCTGTTCTAGTTGCATTGCTGGACCAGGAAATGGTCCCGAAGAGCATTTTTCTAACACCAATATGTTGCTGAGCTTATTAGGTCCGTCGGGTGTATGAAAAAATTTCATAAGTACGTAAGTATTCCAGGCTATATACTGAGTTAAAAAATAATCTAGTGGCTATGTAGATTTGTTATTCAACCTGTCGCTTCTCGGCATTCAATGCTTCAGTGCATTTACAAGTTGGCCACCTTTAATCCTTCCTGCAGCATATTTCCTGCATCTGCTGCTGTGTCAGCTGAAATTGTTGTCTTAAATAGGCACAGAATTCAAAATATAAAACGAATGTAATACACGTAACACGCAAGGATAGGCCGAAAAAAAACTAGAAAAATTACACCAAACACACAACAAGTGGAAGAGTTAAGCACTTGCAGGGCAAACAGCAGCCGCAGCTGAAGAGGAGCAGCAACAGCAACGCTCAAAAGTACAAAAAATAATTAAGAAACCAATTAAGTATGAAAATCGCAGGTTCCTTAACCTCAACACACGGCCAGCAAATGAATGAAATAATTGTGTGTCGATCACACACACACGCACACACGCACACAATTGCAGCCACAATTGGTGCATGGCCTTGTTCGCCTTAGGAAAAGGACACTCAATGTCAGCGTTAAGTAGACAATTACCTCGCCTTATTTTGTCTGTTTGTGTGTGTGTGCCACCCTTCAGCATATTATTTGCGAGTATTTCTTTAAGGATTGGGGTTCTTTTTTTTTTTGTTTGCGCTCGCCATATGAGACATTGGAACTTTCTGAATCAAGATGATTATCTGCTGTTGGTGCCGCAGACATTCTGTTGCTGACTTATTGTTGCTCTGTTGCTGCTGGTGTTCGAGTTAAATTTGATACCGTCTATTAGCTTCGTTATTATCCTTTTTTTGCCATACTGCGTGGCCATATCGAATGACTCAAAGCGCAGCGTCTACACTTGTTTGTGTCAAGCACCCAAAAATCCAATTGCGTATCCTGTATCCCGACGAATTTAAACAAGTACAACTGCACATACATACATACATTGCGATTTATATGTTCATATGTATGTATGTTTGTATATACGCCCAGTGCGCTCATTGTTTTCAGCAATTCTCCCACGTTTACTTGCGCTCGCAAAAAAAAATAGTTTCAGCTAAATAGAAAATGAAGCGAACAAAAAGTAGTCATTTTGCAATTTGTGTTTGTTTTTTCTTTGGTCTCTATTCATTCAAGAAATGTGAGTCCTTGCCTTTATTTTCGATTGCGACAGGAAGTGTGAGAATTTGTATTACATTCGCCGACAATAAAATGTATTTGAATTGTTTGGCCGAGTATGTTATCGCCAAAGAATCGCAAATTTGAAATATTTCCTTTGATCGAAGGCTAATAAAAGTTTTTGGTTTCATTTTTTAGGCATCTACAAACATGCAAACATTTTTAACCTATCCAGCTTGGCATCTTGTTACTGTTCTAATTCATATATAAGTTGTGTTGCATAGCTTATAGTTTTTATTTTTTTTTTGTTGCATGTGCATTAGTTGCACCTGTGTCCTTTGAGTGCATTGTCCTTGCGATGCATTAGAATGCTTGCATATGCACTGAAAAATGTCAGGATATCCTGTATTTTAGATCGTTTGGATTAGGAATGCATTATAGGAGGCAATTATGTTCAGATAATGGAAAATTTAGCAAACATTTTTGATACAAAATTTTAAAAATTTAAAAAAAAACTCGACTCCTAGTGCACTTCATCTTTTTTACTTACCAATTCTGTGATATCTACATACGTAAATATGTACATATGTATGTAAGTAGGAAGGTTCAAAGAACTATTAACGCCCATTTGTAAATTTATTTTATAGTGAAAACTTTTTAAAAACGGCGCTACACAGACTCTTTTAAGACAAGAAAATTGGAATAAAGCCCACTTTTTGCGCTTGGGGAGCCAGGAGGGATGTTGCTGTGCCATCAAAGCCAAAATCACCGCACAATCTTGGTGGGATTCTGCCTATCTCTTCGAAAGTTAAGAAGCCATCAACATCATTGGAAGAAATATAAAGGTTGGGTATACACAGTTAAAGCAGTTAAAAGCTGATTAATGAACTTTGTATTTTCTGTGCGAGTTACAGGGCAATTCAGGCAAATGTCTTTCAACTCAAGACACACAGCCTTTCAAAAGACAAAAGTATTTCGTAAAAGAACTGTCAAAAGCTCTGGTATCGAGGAGGGCTTAGCGTTTTACTCTCCCAATAAGTATTCTAAAAATTAAATGAAACTAAAAACATATAGCTCTCTCCTTAAAATAATAAAAACTAACATATTAAAAGTAAATTTATATAAGAAAAAAAAACTAAAATAAATACAAAAAGAAAAAAATAATGAAATAAGTTTCTAAAAATTAAATGATTTAAAAAATATGTTTCAAAACAATAAAATCTAAAAATTAAATTAAATAGAAAAATATACATAAAAAAATTAAATACCTTCTTCAAAAAAAAAATTAAGTTAAAAAAATATATTTTTAAAAGAATATAATCCTAAAATTAAAGGAAAATTAAGTTAAACAAGGAAAAAATAAATTATTAAAAAGAAAAAACAAGTACTAATTTTTAAGCAGAACACAAAACCAACATCAATTCTCACATACAAATTTATGAGTACCGTTAATTTTTCATGATCTAATGATCGGATCAAAACCAAATTAGTATGGGACTACCTACCACCTTTCCTTTAAAAAAATAATTATAAAATCGGTTAACGTGGTCCAATGTTATGCGGTAACATACATTAAAAAATATTCCGACGAATTGATAACCTCCTTCTTTTTTTGAAGTCGGTTAATAATAGGTTCCTAAAAGTTAAATAAAAATAACAAATATATATATTTTTCCTTTTAAAGCAATAGAAACTAAAAATGAAAAGAAAACTAAATTAAAAAAAGAAAATAGAAATAATTAAAAAGAAGAAAATATAAGTTTCTAAAAATTAAATAAATTATTAAAATATTTTTATTTTTAAAACAATAAAATCTAAAAGCGAAATTAAAATAGGAAAAATAAATAAAAGTAAGAAAATAAATAAGTGTCTAAAAATTTCAATACAAAAATATATTTAGTACATACATATTTTTCTTTTTAAAACAATGCAATCTAAAAATTAAAAGAAAATTACATAAAAAAAAGTTAAATAAATTATCAAAACAAAAAATATATAAAAAATCCTTGCCCGAGGACTCTACTTAAGATTACTCTAATGCTCCAGTGCGAGCAAAATGATATATGTATGTACAAGAGTTTTTTGTCAAAAGAGCTTTTCACCATGAAAGTTGGCAAGGGAGCTTTGTTTTGTAAAGCTCTCGGGTCAGAATAAACATGATCTTTAAAACTATCTTTTAATTGTTTTACCAAAGACCTTCAACGATCTTAACCAGAATTGAGCTGTTCTTCTTAAACCAAAAGAATAAAGTAAAGGGCTAAAATAGACAAACAGTTAAATACGTAAAAGAAGCGATAAGGGAAGATATTTAAGAATAATTTGATGCTCAAGTTTTTTTAATTCTCATGTGGGATTAAGACAAGGCAAATAAAAGTTGGTCGAAAGAACCCAATAGTAGGCCAACATGTATGGCCCAGCTTAGACAAGCAAAGGTAAGGCTCACTCATTCGTTTAGAACATTCACTACTTCCGGGATCCCAAACACTTTTTCAAGTCCCGAAATTCCGGAATTACAGCTCCGAGATCCCGAGATCTTTACCGATTTATTTACAGAGCGAAAGTGATGTTGAAAGCGAAAAAATTAATTCACATGAAAAACGAGAAATACAGAACACCTAAATCTGAATTCAAAGTGTACTTTATTCATTTGCACTCAAAAGAGACTTTCAGAACCTGCCTGAATAACTGTACTTGGTCAAATATTTCGTGCAAGAACTGTATAAAAACGGAAAATCGGGTAGCAATTTAAAACTCGATAAGCTTTTACAGCGTTTTGTAGAAATTGAGTTTCTGCAAATATGAATAATTGTTTTTACAATTATTATCTACATATATTTTGAAAATATTTTTACATTAAATTACGCACTCTTTTACTAAGTTACATTTTGCCCCACGTAAAACTAAATGAGCCTACTGAAAAATGCAAAAACATATGTTAAAGTGGAAATCTCGAAAAATCCCGATATCCCGGAAGCCCGCGATAAAAACTTTTAACATCCCGAAATCCCGTGAATGTTAAAATGCTTGCGGATTGAATGCCCTATTCTCCACTTGTTATTCTCAACGCAGTGATGTCCTCGCTATTGTACTGCAGTTCTTATCATCTTTTCAAGCATCAGATCACACATCACTTGGTATTGGTATCGAAGGCTAGGAGCGGTCATTATTTTGGGCTTGGGTTCATCTGGATCACCTCTTTCAGTCCTGATACCAATGGAAAATAGTTTCTTTCTTAATATATGTATGTAAATATAACTTAAAACCTTCCGTAAGTCATTTAACTTTCTGTTAAAATTTTCGGACGTTCTTCCTATCAGCCAGCATTTTAATATCCCCGCACTCGCGTGTTTCGGCCTATATGTTTTCATTATGGAAAATAAGTCTCGGTCAATTAGTTCACGAAGGGCTTCATAATGTCGCACAGAATGGTTGACATGACCTTGCATGGCATATTAGAAAGGTTTATGCCGCGGTAATTGCTGCAAACAGCAGGATCTCTCTTCTTGTTAAGTGGGTAAAATACTTTGCAATTCCAGTCTTCGGATCCAAATTGACTACATCCCATTGCTGGTAAATTCCCCCATACGTACCAGTTCCTCGCCGCCCACTTTGAACAGCTCCGATATTCTATATAGCTCCATGGGCTGTGCTGCTATTATAAAGCATTGGAAAGTGTTCACCCTATATATCAGGTTTCCTACGGACGTCTGTTACCATCTTTGCAGGAACTAGCCACAGTCTTGGAAAATGGATCCAAGACCGTGGCTGCCTTATTTTCAAATCTAATTTATGAATCGATAAAGGCTTTGCTAAGTCTAAAATACACAAAATCAGTAAAAACTCTTTATTTGCTGCATCCAATGGTGTCAATATCCATATAGTGGAGAGTCGATACCCTGAAAGATCTTTGACACCTTGGTTTTAATACATTCTCCCTTGCCATTCAGGTTTCGTAAGTATTTGTGCACAAATAATATTCACAGCAAATGCATTAGCATCAGTTTGACATGAGTAGACAAAATTACTTCAAATTAACTGAACTATCCGACAAATTTTTCAAGCTACACTGATTCCCATACTTACAATCACATTCACAGTTGCGTATGCTTGTTAGCAAATTATTCCAATTGAATGCGTTTCGACAAACGACTATCATCACAGAGCGCCTAAAGAGTCGAACATCTAAACATTAGAAGCCTGGGTAATTCAGAAACGGCAGCATAGCTGAGATATGTCAGTTAACTCACATATGACGCAGTGTTGGCTTATTGTCCTTGCTGCCAGCAAATGTTTCAAATTCTCAAAATACGCAGCCTTGTTACGCACTTTCGCCTGTCAACTACAACATTTGACTGATGGGTGCTTTGTGCACACGCATGAACGTGTCTACATATGTGCACATGTGTATGGATGGCATCCTGGTGTGAACTTTGATTTATTTAACCATCTATACCTATAAGATGCATGTGTATTAGGGTGGTCCTTAAAAAAATAAAAAAATAATGGGGAAGATAAAGACGTCCAAGAAAATTTCAATATTTTAAACAAATTTGAAAAAAAAATGTATCGCAAAAATTCGACAAAATTTTGACTTTGCCAGCTATAACTCAGCGAATGTATGAATTTATATGAACAAGATTCTAAATACATATGTCAAATCTATAAAATTTCAAGTCCAAAATTTTGTTGAATTTTTGCGTTTAAAAAAAATATATTAGCTTTTTCAAGCCCTGATAGAGACCCCTAAAAACTAAAAAAAAAATACATAATTTAGACGTTGATATTTTTAAGCACCACCCTAATATATGTACATACATGTATGCTCTACTCAAACAATGCTTGGTGGGAAGCTTAGAATTTGCTGCCAAATTGTGGGCGTTTATTTTGATTTTAAATTTTCTACATGGCTGAGGGTGTCTGACAGCAAAATTTTTGGCTTCTAGTTTTTTGTGTTGTTACTGGTGTGTTAGCATGTGTGTGTATGTGTCTCTACCATTCAAACAAATTGGCAGGGAAGTTCTAATACGGCACAATCATATTTAGCAGCCGAAGTAATAATAATGACAGCAGTGAACAACAACAACACAAATCCGGCCTGCTACTGTACTATGTGCATATGGACGAGTAGATAGTATGTGTCAAAAGCAACAACAATAGCGATAGTAAATAATAATAGCGGACAAAAGTTGCCACTGTGCAGAAGCGTGTGGAAATTTCGCACCCATAAATTAGTGCAGCTGGAGGGTGTAATTTATTAGGAGTAGCCGCATGTGTAAAGATTACCAGGACCCAGGAATATGGTAAGGAGCAGAGGAGCGTGTGTGCATGTGAAATAAATAGTTGAGTATGTAAATAAGAAAGAAGGTACATGTACGAAGCGTAATATGCTAAGTATGCCCTCATGGGTAAATCAAAGGACCTATACTCATTAATTTAATTTATGCTTCGATTAAAAATGGTTCTCACATCGTAATAAGACTAGTTCGTTAGTTATTACCTATTGAAAGAACACACCAATATAGCGGTATTCAGGTAGTGACTCTTTAAACTTATTGGTCAGCTTTAATTTCCCGAAAGTGTTCGGGATCTAACTACCTCAGGTTTAATCGAACCGGGACTGTTGGACTCGATCATGAGCAGCAGAGCTGTAGACCGTACCACCTTACAGGCAAGCAAAGTACACCGAACACCTTTGAGTCTAAAGTATTTGGCAGGGCAATATCGATTTTTTTTCTGTGGCTGAACCTACGTTTTGGGTGCTATACCCCCCTCAAATCGAAGAATAATAGTTCAATAATATGGGTTTGGAAGAAGTGTTTTTTAGAAAAAAGTATGCACAATAAAGTGTTAAGATAGGAAATTTTAAACACATTCAATTTTTCTTTTTTATTATAAATGAATGAAACGACGATTTTTCACATTTTCTTTGGTTTTCTTAAAAATTCTTCTACAGCTTCGTCAACTGAAAAATTTATATCTTTGTGAATATTCATAGATGCTAGACCGTTGAGCCTTACTTGGCCTGCTGTATTTCTCAAGTGGGTTTTAATCTTTTGAAGCATGAAAATATTTTGTTCAGGTGTAGCTATTGAAAAATATGGAAATATGTAAATTTAAAAAATGTCGAGTTTTAATTCTAATAAATTTATCAAAAAACTTTGCATTAAAAATTTGATGCCAACCCTATTTAGAAATAGGTCAGGATGGAGAGTATATGTTTTTAGTATATACGTATATGTGGAAACATAATAAGATAAAAGTTGGTATTACAAAAAAAAACGTGGCAACCCTCATGGAAAATATTTCTGAATTTATACTCTCAAAATTACCTTTCATTTGATATCCATATTAAATTGTTGAAGCTAAATTTTGTAAAATCGAAATAAGTGGCAACTTTGCACTAATATCCTAAGGGATAGCACTTATTGTATAGTCAAATAATTGTTTAAGAGCTTTCTTTTAGTACCCATAAATAGCAATATTGTATCTTAATTTTCTAAACAAAAAAATTAGTAAATATACCATAAAAAATAGGTGGCAACCCTATTCAAAAATATTTCTGAATTGTTTTTTTTTAACAGTTTCCATTTGATACCCATATTATGATGTTTTATTTTATTTTGACTAATTGAAAAATGGCAACCCTATACGAATATGGGAGATAACTCAAATACAGATAACCTGAAAATGCTTAACGTTATCTGAATACAAAATTTCATCAAAATCGTTAGAGGGGTTTCCGAGAAAAATATGGATATACATATGTATATACAGGAATTACTCGATTAAAGTAATAAGAATAAGGGGCAACATTTCCCGCAAAACCGATCATAAGGTCAATCGCTTCATATGGCGCCTTGGTTTGATGGACCGCCCTAAGCAGACAATATAATATCAGCAAACTAAGAAGCATACAAAGGGCAGCAAGCACAGGAGTAACAGGTGCACTAAGATCCTGCCCGACAGAAGCGTCAAATGCGTTCCTTAACCTGATCCGTTTTGACATTCACCTTAAGGAAGTGGCTATAAATTTGGCGTTCAGACATAGAGAGTCAGGCCTCTGGGACACCGGGTGAATACCTCAATGAGAGGAGATACCAGTAGTGGGATTCCAGAAATAACTACGCTAAATTTCTAGCACTAAAACTCTTTAGATGAATAACATTTGGGCCTAAATATATGCAACGCGAAAGCTGAAGGGGCTCAATATATAAGCGTAAGCAATATGGATATGTTATGTGTGCCTGGAGGTGTTGCATATTTTGAGGCACAATCATTATTTTTAGTGATGGAAATTTAGCGTCCACGGTGTTTAGAATCCCACTGCAAGTAGCGAGTATGCAAACAAAAACTGTTAAATCAAAAAATGGTGGATAGGAACTGTGGCATATGGTAATCAATATTTACCACTTCCGCATGGCTATAAGTTATGTAGAGTCCGCAAAAAACTCCTGAAGAGTTGTCAGGAGGAAGCGTAAGCCTAGACAGAGCATGCTTTCAGGTGGCATCAATAATAATACGTCTTACTATATGACCTTTGAGAAGTTCATGTGGAAAAATTTCATAAAGTGTATAAAGAAAATTTTTGCACATGCCGCAGATTGATCGAGGACGTAGTATGCATCTAGGCGCTATGTTTTAGTAGTCGCCTAAATACTAGGCAATTAGGAAGGACGGAAGACTATATGGAAGACAATCAAGACCTCAGCTGTACCTTTCAAGTGCTATTCCCTTTTAGAAGAGAAGGGAACAGAGACCGATTGGTCGTTAGGGAGGCTATCCAACAAATCCAATTTGGTTTTCGGTGTGGGAGTGGGAGTCTACTCTGACGAACTCGGTGCTGCATCTTTCAAGCGGATGTTATGGGTATCTTCGGAGCCTTTCAAATCTTAGGTTATAGAGTCGGGTACAAAAATAAAGCAACAATAAATTCTGATAGCCAGGTGGCACTTTTGGCAATAGCATATCCGGCTACCAAATCTAAGCTAGTTAAGGAATGAGAAATGGAATTGTCTCGTGTCACTAATGAGATTAGGAATTGGTGTGTCTCGTTCAACTACCGTACCTCTTGACTGAGTCCCGGACACAGGAACAGCTGCTCCTTTTTGTGTCCAGAATTTCTCTTGTGAATGTCTACATCTATCAAATATTAGAAATAATGCATTAGACAGATACCTAGTTACGCAACCAACAGATCTATTAGAAGACACCGTAAGCGAAATTGGCAGGTTCCTTAGAGAATCAATATGGTCCGATCAAGCAACATAAGTAGGCAAAATATCTCTCACGAGAAGTGCATAAAAATGGCCCAAAAACTCAGTAATTGCATTCCAGACAACTACTAAGAAGAACTACAACCAACCAACGAATGCCAAGTTAATGTTGCCCGATTGCGTCTCACCTATAACGTAATCTTTACGATTTTACTAAAGCTACAGAACTCAAAGTGGCCCTAAATAATTGCATAAAACTAGCCGCTGCAGAGTATTCCTTAATTGAGCCAAGCATTGTCGGAGTAAAAAGCTATCTACCTTACGTTCGTACTGAGATAGTTATATTCACTGCTGGGTGCTTTTTATTTTTAAATATTCACCACCATTTGCATATGCACATCCTTTGTAGAATTTATAAGTATGCGCTTAGGTATAATATTTTGTTTTAACAATTGAACTATTGACAACCAGAAATCAGTAACTTTGTTGGCCATGTGTGAAAGAAAAATTTCAAAACTTTCATAGTTATGCAACACGCAATATGATTTATTTAATTTCTTTGTTTTTTTTTTTTTGCCCAGCAACATTATAAATAATCACCACCATGGTGCAAACGTGGCCTAACAAGCCAACTGTCGTCGACCACAGGCGCGGAATCCTCAGCTGGTCTAACCACAAATCGGCACATTCAATTCTCAATGGCAGCGGCTGTCAATAAGCGCCAGTATCAATAAAAAAAATAAAATAAAAATGCTTAAAAAGTGAATAAAAAATATATCTTCCCCAAGTAAAATATTCAAGTTATGCCTTAAATACATACACATTGTTTTTGGTTTTTTTTTTCATACAGAAGGTCCTGCCGTTAGCTTCTATGCTATGCAGTTGGCCAGTTGCAACATTGAATAATTGATGTCCTTTGCATGTCAATGTTTTAACAAGCTGCATGAAAGGTATCACCAAGAAATTTTTTCTGTTTCGAAACTTTCCACAAAACCGCAGTCGTTATAGCGCTTCTTGTTTTGTGCGTACACGAGTATGTGGAAGGCTATAGTTTTTACAATATCAATTATTGATATGCAAATTAATGAAATAGTAGTACATCCTGAAATGAATTTTTTCTTTATAGCCTTGTTGTTTAGCTAGTTGCCGAAGCGAAAAAGTCATTTAATTTTTTTCTAAACCAATGATTGTCTATTTTTCTTCTACCACAATTATGTGTCATTCAGTGTTTTAAATTATATGGTTTGTGTTATACTTAATTGTTTTCGCTTGGGAACACTTATAGTTTTGCGTGTAATTATTTGCATTCTTAGGCAAATCGGACAGCTTTCCTTTTTTTTAAGAAAAAAGAAAAGTTATAAATTAGTTTTAAAACTTTGTTTGAAGAAAAATTTAGAACTTATTTTGGTTTAGAGTTTGGCCAAGTTTCTTTGATGTTTTTTAGAAATTTTTAAGAAATCCACAGTTTTACGTCGACCCCGAACAGCAAATATCTTTTATGAGAATATTTTTTTTATTGCAGAAGAACAGTCGGAGGTTTGCTACTGCCTGCCGAGGTAGGACCGCTATTAGAAATAATTTTTTTGGAGGTTTCTCAGGCCATGAATTGAACCTAGGTTTCACCAGGTGACAGTGCGCACTCCTACGGCGGCCACAGTTTCTAATTATTTCAAAATTTGTTCGATATATAGCCGGGGCACCAACATCGAGGCGGAAAGGTTTCTGAGTGATAGAAAAATCGGTTTTCTAACAAAGCAGTTCGATGAAATACATTGCAAAACTGAGCATAGTAATAAATAGAATTGAGCCAGCAAAATCCATATCCATATTCCTTTACGGTTTGGCGACGAGTACTGCAGTAGATGATGAACTGTATGAGTATTTTGATGACAAGGCCACCGAGGTGGGGGGAGATAAACAACTAACGCAACTTCGTAAAGGGGAGTCTTAGTTAAGGGAAGTTATTGCTTTAGGGCCAAATTGGCAAATGGTTTTAGAGCTGAATAAGAAGAAGAAGCTTGCTACCATCTAAGCCACTACGATTCCTATTCTTCTTCTTTATTGGCGCTAATCCTATTTATTATCTTTCATTAATTTTAACTTTTTTTAATTTTCACTGAAATTTTGAAAGCGCTTAAATCATAATTCTCGATATGCCATTATTGAGAAGGAACATAAGACCAAAAATTTTATAAAAACTATTCACAAACTTTAAAAATTCGCTTTATCAGGCCTTTTATCAATACTAGCAGTGCCAGTTAACCGTTTTTCTGTATAAATTTCGATAACTCACACAAAGTGTTGGCAATATGTTAATCTGATTAATGATTAAAAATTAACGATTAAAATGTTAGTCGCGATTGACAATTAAAATTAATTAATCGTAATCAACTGAACGATTAATGATTAAATTTTTGTAATCGTTAATCGCTGGTGGCGATTACGATTAATTAATTTTAATCATTAATCGCTAATCCAATTAAAAAGAAAATCTGATTAAGTTGTCTATTTTGTCCGAATTTTAAACCAAACACCAGTTACAGTAATTATTTCTTGTTTTACGCTTATAAAAAGCACATAATATAAAAAAAAATATAATTATTATTATTAGTAATACATGAACTGGGAACTTTTACAACCCAGCGCACATGTGCAGAAGGATATTAAAACCTAGTTTGTAAAATGTCTGTTGGAATAGATCTTAATGAAAATGCACACGAAATTGCTTAGATTGATGAGGAAAACCGACTTAGCCATACCCGATTAACTGGCCTTGTGTGCACAGAAAAATTCCAGCATAAATTAATTAATCACCAAACCTACTTAATCAAATTAAGGGTTAATGATTAAAAATTCATGTTTTTAATCGTGGTTACGATTAACTGTTTAGTCAGATTAAAATTAATCATCAACTGTAATCGGATTAAATTTAATCGAGTTAACTAATTGATTAAAAAATCAATCGATTAGTGCCCACACTGCTCACACATATACATATATGTAAACAAATTTCTATAACTCGATACACTCTATAAAATTCGACAAACCAAAAATAGTATTTCTAGAAATCTCAATAACCCGATATACTTTGAAAATTCCAAAAACTTCAATTCCACAACCCGAAAAATTTCGATAACTACCAACAAATTTCGATAAACCAATAAATATCGATAACTCGATAATTTGAAAGAACTCGATCTATCACTACTACTAGATAAATTTCGTTAACTCGATAAACTTCGATAACTCTATAAATTTTGAACACTCGCTAACTTTTCAATAAATATCATATACAAAAATTTAATTAACTAGATAAATTTCGATATCCCGATACATTTTTAAAACTCGATAACTATTGGTACATTTCGAAAACAATTTCAATATTCAAGAGGATAACTAGTATTTTTGATAAAACCTTAAGAATTTTCACAAGAAATCTTTATAAAAAAAACTTAACTTTTTTCGTTTCTAATGTCGCTAGCCTGGTTTCGTACAGTGAGAAGCTGATTTCCTAGATACGAATGAGTACTAGGCACGTTTACCGTCCAATCGAAAACCACGGCATGAAGAGGCTAGGATATGATGTTATTCTGGTTCAACTACTACCTTACTGTACAGAAATGCTGGGATTATTGAATATGTAATGAAATTTTATGCAAATTTTAAAAGATCCAACAAAATTTGCAGGGCTAACTAGTATTCTATTAAGCTTCATACCAAAGATGGTGATAGAAAAGGTTAGCTTTCGTTAGATCTTCCTAAAATGTTCCGTTTTCTGAAAACAGTTTTTTACTAGACTCTCACTGGTAGGATTGCCATTACAACGAAAGGTAGTAAACTTCTATTTACAAAAACTCCTTAGTACCTTCCAGGGGTAGGTTTCCACTACCATGTACATAGCATATGGAGAATTTCTGAGCCGATTATTTACAAATAAATGTTTTTGTGTTAATGATACCTATCTAGCTATTAAGCAGCATCTTGAAGTGCCTAATCCCTGCAGTATATTTCAGGCTAAAACTTTTAAGTGAAAAAATAAAAATTCAACAAACTTTCGTAAAAATGTCGAACTTTTTTAATAAGATTTCCGAGAAAGATTCTAGGTATGCAGTTTTGCAGGCCAATGAGTTCTAGTAGAATAAAGTACGAGTTTCAAATGTCTAAAAATTGCAGTTGATTTTTTAGAACTTTTTTGTCGAAGATGTTACGGTTTTCTTCCATATAAAAATAAGCTGTAGGTATTCGATATATGGAAGCAAATGGGACTAGAAGTAATTATAATTAAAAAAGCTCCAAATTGTTACGAAAGTTTGTTGAATTTTTTTTTTTGTAATATTGAGCAAAGCTTGAAACTTGGGTTTACACGGGTTTGTTAAAGAATGCACTAAATTAAAAAAAAAAACCAAAATAAAATAAAATAAGTAATGTGTTACAACTTTTAAAAATGTATGTATACATAAAAAATGCTTGGCGATATTTGTCAGAGACGGCTATATATATTACAGCGGTTCAAACAAAGACTATTTTTGGAAATTCACAAACGCTACCTTTAAATATTCTTATTTGGGATAAAAGAAGAGACACATATTTTTTTGTTTTGAAAAAAAAAACTTTTTTAGAGGTCGCGCTGGTCGTTTTTTCATAAAAAAGTAGATGCTCTCAATTTTTTTTATTTTCGTGACATGTTAAAGTGCAGCTAAAATTTTTCTTTTTACATGTATTTATTCTAGTATTATTGGAGATTATTTCCTAAATTACATGTTTGTATTGGACAATTAGAGGCCTGGCGCACGAAAATATGCTTTCGAGAAGGGAATGCTATAATTAAAACGTTGATAATGACCGTTTTACGCATTACAACGAGTTAAAACTGGACACCAGGCTATTTTTTAGGTCGCTGATTACGAAGGTCAACTTTTCAAAATTCAAAATGGCGGATCTAATATGGCGATCACTTTTTTAAAAACTGATTGGATTCTCTCGAAACTTGGTACTCAGGTGTTTCCAGAGTTGCTGATTACGAATCTGAGGTAAACTTCTCAAAATTAAAAATGGCGGATCCAATATGGCGATCACTTTTTAAAAAAATGATTGGATTCTCTCGAACTGTTTCTTTCGAAGTTAATGCTTGCATCATTTTACCATCCCTTGGACAAAACGTTCTTTTTAACTCGTCCGCAATCTTTTTGCAATAATCCTGTCTGCTTCTTCGAATTTCGGAAACACTGCCTGCTATATCTCCGATATCATGCTTTAAGGCATTGAAAGTGGCAGACATAATATAAACTGCATTCCTATTGCTCACTTTTGTTCTGTCTAAAGCAGCAAAGAAATCGTCTGTCATTATATTAGTTTTTCCCTTTTTTTGTTGCATATGAACAGTGTTTAGGCGCGTCTGCTAACACCAGGCGCCTAAATACATGCTATGTACTGCTGCATGTGCAAAAATCTCCTTTATGCAATTTATGAAATTTTTGCACATGCACTTCTCAACTGCCATGTAAATAATTGAACTTTCTTAAGTTTTAATTAGATGGCACTTCAAAGTATGCTTTTTTTTCAGAAACTTTTTTCAACTGTATTGAAATAAAAAAGTTCAAAATGATTTTCAATTATTATTTTTTTCCTATTTCTTTCAAAATACACAATATACATATGCTACCTACTTAAGTCTGCTAAATAACTAAATGTTATTAGATTTATAATAAGTGACCTGAAAAATATCAGTGTGCAGTATGCTTGAAACGTTCAGTATCAACGTTTTAATTTTAGTATTTTTTTTTTTTAATTCTAAAGCCATATTGGATCCGCCGTTTTGAATAAAAAAAAAACCTGATTTCAGATTCGTAATCCGCGACCCCAAAAACTCCTAAGTGCTGAGTTTCGAACAAATGGAATAATTAAAAAAAAATCGATCGCCATTTTGGATCCGCCATTTTGAATTTTGAAAAACTGACTTCAGATTGCTACTTAGACACCCTAGAAACCTACTGGTAACGATTTCCAACCCATGACAATGCTTAAAACGTTCAGTATCAACATTTTAATTTTAGTAATTTTTTTTTTTAATTTTATAGCCATATTGGATCCGCTATTTTGAATTTTAAAAAATTTGTTTCAGATTCGTAATCAAGCGACCCCAAAAACTCCCAAGTGCTGAGTTTCGAAATAATCGAATCGTTTTTTAAAAAAGTGATCGCCATTTTGAATCCGCCATTTTGAATTTTGAAAAACTGCCTTCAGACTCCTAATTAGCAACCCCAGAAACCCCCTGGTAACAAGTTCCAACCCATGACAATGCGTAAATCGTTCAGTATCAACGTTTTAATTTTAGTAATCTCTTTTCGAAAGCATATTTTCGGGTACCAAACATGTAATTAAGGGAATGTTCCCCAGTTATACCAAAGTAATCACATGTAAAAAAAACATGTTTAGCTGCATTTTAACATGTTACGAAAATAAAAAAAATTTAGAACATCAGCGTTTCTATAAAAAACCGACCAGCGCGACCTCTAAAAAAACTTTTTTTTTTCAAAATAAAAAAATGCGTTTCTCTTCATTTATCACAAATAACAATATTCTGATGTAGCGTTTATGAATTTAAAAAAAAAAATTTTTGAACCACTCTAATATATATGCTATAAAGTATGTACTGCTCATCAAAACTACATGTAATTTCTAAAAATCCTAAGGATATATGTATGTATTTACACATACTCTATATGCACATAGGTATATGCGCGGAGACACAAAACTAACAAACGAGTGTGCCTTATATTAATGATTCTAATAATATTTTTAAGCATACAAGCTCATGCCGTTATTTCATAAATTTCTGACTTTTTCAAAATAACAGTCCCTCGTCCCTTGTCAGTTGAAACTCATACCTCAATGGCTATGTATGTATATAGCCGATGTGTAATTCATATGAGCAAATAATTTAAAATTTTTTTCTTCACACACTTCAGACGATTTGTCACAGCAACAATAAAACTCTTACAAATTAGCAGCATGACATTTACGCAATTTGACATAATCCATTTAACATTAATCATTTGCGAAACAAAAACTTTGCAAACTGGCAAACCTAAGATAAATGGTGAAATGAAATTTTGGGGTAGTAACGCTAGGCGGTAAATAAGAGGGCAGAGAGGTAAATGAGAAGGCGCTAAAGCGAGGACAAAAAGGTAGGCTGCTGGCAAAACGAACGAAAGTAGAAAAAGTAGGTAGGTAGGTTCCCTGCTATTACATAGGAGAGTTTGTAGGTAGGCAAGAAGGTAAGCAAACAAACAAACCCCTAGTGGTGTGGTAGAAATTCCATAGTGATGGCAGGACTCGAAGAACTGAGAAGAAAAAAATTAGAATTGTGTGCCTTATTAGCCGGTTTGTCATGGCAATTGTCACCTTTCAAGTTGAATGACTTTTCTGAGGTAAGTTAAACAAATGGAAAATTATAAAAAAAAGTAAAATAAAATGCAAGCCATTTTTGAAAGTTTAAAGAAGTTTTTTTGAGGGTCGTGGAAGTTGTTCGATTATACGAATACAACATATGTATCTATGTATGTATATTGTCTAAGCTTTTATTTCAAAATCCAAGCACCTTGGTCGCTAAACGTGAAACATAATAATTAGCATTAAACTAAAACGCTAGCTTGTCAGTCTGCGGTTTCATGACTATTAAAATTGTTAGCAGTTTGACAATTCGGACACTTGTCGCATGACAATTGCAATGCTCAGCCATATTTCCTTTGTAGTGGACAGGCGAAAAAAACGTAAATGTAAGTTTGCAATGCCGCTTATGAATTATTTATTTAACCAGGAAAGCAGTTCAAGCCCCAATAGGGGTATTCACGATCCGGTGCATACTGTCTAGCATAGTGCATAGATAGCATGATTAGCTAAATTTGTTGTTGTTTGATCACATGAAACAACAACAATCATGCTATGGACATTGTCTTTTAGTAGCCACTATAGTAGGTGAATATTCTCTTCTTACTTGAAATATGTACATACATATGTACATACACATTCATGCCTATTTAAATGAATAAATGTGCGAATGGCGCAATTGTGAATTATTATTGGTTAGTTGCAGGTTTTATTTATTATTACATACTTACGCTAGCCGCCGATGAGTGTTGAAAGTGGCATATGGGCTGCTTAAAGCTCAATTGTATAATGAAGGGTTATTTGTGGTAATTCAGCGTAGGGGTATGTATTGATATGTATGCACATATCGACGTTTCTTCGCTTGATTATTTCTACATATATACTTAGTACATACATATTTACTTCTACATGCATACATATGTACATTTGTATGGCTGTGAGGCCATAAATACATTCATACAATCGAATAAATGGGCAGTGCTTGATTACATTGAATTTCTGTTCTATAAAATTTCAGTACATATGCACTAAGTATGCATTTAAATTGCCACCCATTTATAGCTTAAATGAACTTAATGATTTAATTAGAAAATTACATTTGATTGTGTTCTAACGAAAGCAAATTTCTTTAGAGTGAATCATACCGAAAAATATTGAAAAGTATTATAGGCTTAAATGACATGTTATGGATAATAGTACAGTAAATATATTGTTTTTCAATAAATAATTATTCCTATATTATTTAGACTTTGTCAAGGTCTAAATATTGTAAGAAAGCGATTATAAAATGCGACTCTTAGAATTACTCGTATACTGAAATAAAGCACATAGAGGAAAATTAGATTGTTATTTTTTAAATGATATATATACTGAGAAAAAAGTTATCCTAAATAGACTCTGTTGTTTTAGTGTATATTAAAATATATTCGATTATCTGTTGTCAAAAATACCGCAATACCATTTTCAAAGCCTTTTTAATATTCGGTTAGATTTATCTAGGTAACTTTTTCTTAAGATGCTCAAATAAAAACCAATTTATTGCAGAAGTATACGCGTTTCTTCAACCTCGCTTTCGGATCTCTCTAGCAACAGTTGAGCCCCTTTTGCAGAGTCTTTATTGGATGCATGGTTTCTTTGCGGTAGGTAATACAAAAAATTTTAAAATATATTTTACCACTATAAAGCATTTCTTCTGGAAAGAAAAATTTGCTCTCTTATGACTCGACACTATAAATATGTACGTAAAATTTTTTGAATATTAAACAGCTTGCCGACGCATAAAATTCGCAACGCAAAGAGAAAATGTTTTCTAACAAAATTATTAAATCAGTTTGCAGCTCTCAAGAAAAAAAAATGCTCGTATGTACATATGTATTTATGTATATTTAATCATTCTAGAAAATGAAAAATATTTCTTGTAAGACGGATTCATCGTTATAGTTCAGAACCAGTGGCGGATCCAGCGGGGGGTTTTGGCGGTTAAACTACGTGTCAGTCAGTGGCGAACCCACGGGGGTGTTTTAATACATAGACGCCATACTATACATACATATGCGCCATATTAAAACACCGCCCGTGGGTCCGCCACTGACTGACACGTAGTTTAACCCCCAAAAGCCGCCGCTGGATCCGCCACTGTTCAGAACCTTTTTCTAATTTACTCATCCACTCTCACAAAGAGAAAGGCTTGAAGGTAGACTCATCGTTAATTCAATAGTTCTGAACTTTTACTTACGGCTTTGCCAACGTTAATGAAGCTTAATTCATAATTGAAAACTTGAAGGTAGAGTGCACTAAAATGCTAAAGACTGGTTTTCACTATGTCATATTTTGACGCCAAAATTTGGCGACATATTTTGACACAAATTTATCTCCGTATATTCGTATTTTCATTCGTTTATAAGTACTAAACATTAATTGTATCTGAAATAATAAAATAAAGAACATTTTACTACTACTTTATCTCCTTCATCCATAACTTTACCAATGATATTATGGGTCAAAAACTGAGAGATAGCCGATTTACCACAACTAAAGACCTATTCTGATCGAAATAAATCGATAAACCTCTTTTTGTATCCCATTTGGCAATGTGGTTTTCACTTATTTGACGGCAAATGTCACAGAATTTGACATGGTGAAAACCAGCCCATATATCTTAACGAAACTTGGTGGTGTCAAGGTTGCTCTGAGTCTAAGGTAGTTGGACATTGAAAATGGTCAAAATTGAATTGAAACCACGGCATATCTCTTTTAAAAGGGTGCTTTTGAAAAATACAAAACCTGCTTTTTTATTTTAGTCACTGCTAAAGCTAAATTGTTCAGAATAGACATATGAATAATATGTAGAGAAAAAATTGTATCTTAGTCTTATTGGGAAATATGCGTGCCACCTATGACAAAATTTGTGCATCTCTTTGTTCTCATAAAGCAAGGCGTTGAAAATGCTTGAAATCGAACAGAACCCACGTTCGCCTTTCTTATAACGGTATTTGTGAAAAAAAGTAAAAGCTGATATATTTCAATAACTCCTGGAGTTAAATTGCTCAAAATTGTCGTAAGAAGTAACCAGAAAATATCATTCTAATAAATTTTTAGACGTTTTTAGGACTTTTGATATGTCAGCACCGGTTTAAACGATTTTTACCAAACTTGGTACGCACATTACTTTCGGTTTCAATAAGCAAAGGCGTTAAATTTTTTTGAATATAACGGTGACAATTTGATAGTTACTGCAGTCAAATTACCGATAAACTTTACTTAGAATTCTTTAGTTACTTATTTTTGTTTGAATCGATAAACAATTTTATTTTGGAGCTGGATTATCAATAAAGAGTGCCCACTGCAGAAGTTTTTTCTAACAAACTAACAAACAAATCTACCAAAATAAATGAAAATCCTACCAAAATCGGCGTATCATAAACCAAATTGATAAGCTGCAAATCATATGATAGCCCTAACCAGTTACAGATAATTGGCCGTATGAATTTAAACCAAGCAATTGTTGTTTCTTAAATTTTCAGACTTTTTGCCCGATTTATTCAAATAAGTAAAAGGCCTGAAATTTTGATAAAAAGCGATTGCTTAGTTGTTATTCATACGGCTCCATATCAAGCATGTAGATAAGATTTTCTAAACTTCACCTTAATATTCCAGGGAGCACTGAATTTTCTAATAAAATTAGATGACTTAATAGAAAGCTTTAGAAAGTAGGCAAAAACTCACACTTGAACCATTCACAAAATTAGTGAGCGCTGTTTGTTAACCCTTTTACATATGTACATAAATGAAAATCATCAATGGGCAAAACTCTCGTCTGAACTCAAACTAATCTTTATGCAATGTTCAAGTCTTTGATACCATTGATATCCCCGCCCTTGGAGGATCTTAAAGTAAGCGGATCCTATAATAAAATTCGTAAAATGATAATTAGGTTTCGAATTTTAATATAGTATGTATGTACGTATTCATGTACTTATTATTGAGAACGACATTGGTATTTTTCGGCAGTCTGAAATCTACCTTACAAACCTGCTCAGATAAAAAGTCCAATCAATTTCGGAAGGAAAAGCCTATAACTACGGTGACCATATTTATGGGAATACGGGACAAACAATTTTCCAAATTTTTTCCACAAAAACTTACAGGTCTTAAATCCTAAGATCCTAGACATACTAGCCCTAAAACAGCATCGTTATAATAGTAGGATATTTTTCTCGAGATTTTTACCCCGCAAAATTTGTTTTAAAAAGTCGTTAAATTTTAGTATAATAAAGTGTAATTTTGATATCGCTAAGACTTTTTTTGGCAATTTTTTTGTTGACGGTGCTACGCAGTTTTTCATAAAAAGTAAGTATCTATGTTCGACCATTCATTTAAAAGAGAAGTAAATGAGCATCACTTTCCACTTGCACTTTATATGTACTCAATTTTAATGAGCTACAAAACGGTAAACCAAGTTTTTTCTAAAGATTCTAATTAAAAAGTTTGAAATTTTCGTGAAACATTGCAGAATTAGTTTTTATACTAGTTTTTTCACAAAGTCGGAAATTTGGATTTATATAGTTTTTGTTAGGAAAAGAACTTTACTTTCATAAAAAAATAATAAATTTTAAATAAACTAAAGAACAAGTAATTTTTAGCAAAAAAAAAACGCCTGCAATTCTCATTTAAAAGAAATATATATATATATATATATATAATATATATTTCATGATTCAATGATCGGATCTAAACCAGATTAGTATGGGACCTCCTCCGAGACACTACCTTTCCGAAATCGGTTGACGTGGTCCAAAGTGATGCGGTAACATACATAAACAAAAAAAAAATACTCCGACGAACTGATAACCTCCTCCATTTTTGGAAGTCGGTTGAAAATAGCTAAACCTTGCTGTCCTCATTTATATTTATTTTGGTCACTGTATGTGTTCCTCGATTCGAATCACAGATTATAAAATAATAACTGTTTATGGAGAAAATTACGATCCTCTACCACCATCATTTAAAGTTGTTTCATAGGCATGCCATTTTAATGAGCTGTTAAGGCGTCAAAATACCGAACACCGAATACGGGACAAATACAGGACATTAAAAGAAATACAGAACATTTGGCGTCCCGTATAAAATAAATAAATTACCAGGACAATGGGACAAAAAAGAGGACCGTCCCGTATAATATAGGACGGATGGTCATCGCACCTATAATCGACAATACTGAGCGCTACTAGAATTGTCTGTATAGGCCTAACCCGAACTAACAGGCAGTGGACTACTAAATACATACATACAATTTTCGCAACATCGCTCACAAATCATATTTTTAAGGTTTTGCGCTGATTTTATTACGGCATTACATATTTTGAAATTAAAACCCATTCAAACAATTTTATAATATTCCATAGAATCATTTCAAAAAAATTTAACGATTTTTACGATGCCGTAAAACTAAGCAGGAAAACCTATTTTCTGCAAAAAAAAAAGAAAAACTAATAATGATAGCCAATATCAATGTACACAAAACGACCATAATGGCGAAGTTGGAGCAATTGAATAACTGCTACTGTGTAGATGTATATTTAGTAGCCATTTATTGTACCCTAGTTCTTTTTTTACTCAAATAAAATGAAAAAAAAAAATAACGCAGAGAAAATCGAAAGTGCGCGCTGGGGTGAATTTATTGTTTGCCTAAGCAATTGATACCAACCAAAGTGACAATCGAAATGTAACAAAAGAGATGCGGCAATGCGGTAATGTGCATAAATGTCATTCAATGCATTTGTTGTATTCTTTTTATATATTTTATTTTTTTTTTGAATTTTTAACTCTTGTCAATGGTCAATTTCCTGTGCGAAATTTTTGTATGCATTGTGCTTACAAAACGTAGAGGAATACAAAAGGATTTTTTCATGGTATCATTTATGTAGTTGATATGAGGGTATCGATGCCATTGGTTGTCAAAAGTGCTATGCGTCAGTGACTCAGCGGGCTATTTGGGAAATTTGTCAATTGTGTTATTTTTTTCTTTTCAAACAAATTTAGAGATGGTTAGAAGAGTTGACGATTGTTGGCAAGCAATCGGTTTGGAACGATTATTTTTTTAAGTCGATGCTAAAGTCGTTGCTTATTTGTGTTTATTTTCACAATAATATAATGATATTAACCTTAGTTATGCACTGAAATTTTTTAAGCTTTTTTTATTTTATTTTAAAGCGGATGTCACTCATTTACTAAAGTACAAAGTAAAAACACAAAAAGCTGGATTTTTTCAGGAAACGCGTTTAAATTTGGAGTTTACCCCGAACATGCAAAAACTAGAGATGCATATCGAAAGCTATACAGGGATTTAGTAAGAAATTTTTACGAAATTTGGAAAAAGTCGAAAATTTGCTTTTTTTGAATTGTGACAGGCTTTTAGTAAATGAATATATTGTTGTTAGATAAGTGGATATTTGCAACCCATCGTTCAGTACTAACTTCCCTAAAAAATCGACTAGGTTGTTTAGTGAAATCGAGTATAAGTGTTTTACTTTCAGCTGCATTGTCACAAAACCGAAATGATTCGCTAGGGCAGATCACAGGTTTGTATAGGAAACCCTGATTGTGGCCTGACTGCCAACTAAGATAATGATGTTCTCATTGTAATATTTTAGCTGAAGATTAATATCTGCACACACATATATCTGGATCTCATTATGCGTGCGCAGCTGCAAAAGGCTATGCGGCTGATTTATATCCATCTATTTGAGTTATGTACGTTAAAACGGGATATGTCCCGTGAGTTTAGAGGAGTGTGAAGGTTGCGTTGGTTTGTTAGGCAGAAAAAA
>NW_023458556.1:40261190-40299531 GCF_013731165.1 Rhagoletis pomonella | reverse complement strand
TCATACCAATTATCCTATTTTCTTTTCTATTTGAGACCCTTGAGAGGCTGTTTGGTCTTTATATTAGAAATAGGATTCCTCGAGCGCGGTTGAATCTCTCTCAGCATGCCTACCTTAAGGGCACATCTGGGGTATCTGCCTTAAATACAGAGTTATTGGCGAGCGTCTTAAGAATAAAGATTTATGTATCGAGGTGGCTTTTAATAATGTGTTTCTCGGAACAATAGAAATGCCCTGACTATGCTCGGTGTCGAGAACTATTTAGTTAGGCTTATCTTCCACGAATGAAGCAATGCCTCAATCCAGCATAGAGTCAGCAGAGGGACATCGCAGGCAAATACTCTCACCGTTTCTCTGGGTCATCGTAGCAAACGACGTTCTAGAGGAGCTATAAAGGAGGAGGTGTCGGTAGGCAGGTTTTTAAAAACTTTGTAAGGTCTTTTTACGAACGGATATTATAGCCGTGGACTTGACGTTATTTCTGGAAAGACGGATTACCACGAGATATAAAGGTGCTCTCGATAGGTGGCGTTTCCTTTGGGCTCTCTTGGGCGTGATAATTTGCAGGAATTTAACTTCAAATTATGAATGCTTGTACGAGTGCAATGAGCGGCCCTTGTTGGAATAAGCGGAGCATCCCGGTCTATTATTACCCTGGCGCTTTACGCTATGTCCACCATGTCACCTGTTAACATTGCGGGTAAAGTTCGCAGTTCACTCCGCCATCAGGCTAAGAAGCTTTGGTTTCTCTTTAACACCGGCATAACTATGGGCACTGGACAATACTTAAAAACTTGGACTTTTTACCACAAGAAATGGATTGGAGCGTTCCGAGCCTGGTCTCGAACGCACCCTTCTCTACACACATCCCTTCAAAGCGGTAAATAGGAAAATGGCCCAATAAATATCTTCACTTATAGATCGAAGCCGGAAGGCAGTAAATCTCAAACTAAGGCTGTTAGCTTATTCCCGCGTCTTTTAGGCAGAGATGGTCGCGATAAAAGAGACAACCGATTGCCTAGGTACCAGTGTATTACCAATTAGCAAATTATACATATATCTACTTTGACAGCTAATTGACAATCAGGGCGCATGGTACGCTCAGGGGTAGTCTGGGAATGCTTGACATCTCCCTCAATCACCTGCAAGTATTTCCAAATCAATCTTTTGGCAACTTACGGACTACTCCCGTACAGATGGACTTACAGTCGGCTCAGCGAACGTTGGGAAAAAACCTTTACCGCGCACGGTTTTAGCACCATTTATCGATTCTTAAAGGTGTACTGACAGGAGACTGTCCTTAAGGAACCAATGCACTGCGATTTAATATCGTCACGGACCGTTTCTATCACAGCTATTTTGAGGACGATATCAGAAATTCCTTCTCAGCTGTCCGCTTTCACTGGACTAAGGTTTAAACGACTCGGCTCATACTTCATATACATTCCCCAGGAGTGGACATCAGCTGACTGTGGAACTTTATTTTGAACCCGGCGCTTCTTCGAACTTCTTCACGGTTACCGTTCCAGGAATTTTACATTGTGGCAACATCGTTAACTTAACAACTTAATTAAGTGAGGACATCGCCTGCCATCTTACCTCACCTTACCCTAGACACTGGGGCTTCGATCTGCGTCCAAGGAGTACAGCTGAGAGTATTATTTAATAAGTAGATATTATTTAGATATCTAGAAGTTAAAGGGACAAATAGGATCTTTGTGATTGTTAGTGATGAAATGCATGTATTTATCTGATTTCTGCTCATTTACGAAAAATCGATATATTTTTCATATTCCCTCATCTCTAATATTAACTCAACAAATCCCTAACATTGCCAATAACATATCACACTTCTTCTCGACTCATTTACGGCAATTGACAAATTGACTTTGCAAATGTTTAAGCATCCTGTAGTTATATATGTATGTAGTAAGTATGTGTGTGTTTGACTGTAGCCCATATCCTTTTTTTGTTCATGCGGGGTGACAATTGAGCGTCACAAATGTGGCACGAACATAAATATCAATTTAGTAATAGACAACAATGTATAGAAGAAGCTTCATACACATACCTAAATACATACATACATATGCCACAAAGTGAGTGGTTGCGTGAATTTTCGGAATGACTTTGGAAAACACAAACAAAAAATAGCAACGAAACTGCCGCTTCTTCTATTCCACAGCGCTACCCAGCTCGTTTGCTGGGAAAACCGATGAATGGCATCCGAACACAATTGTGGCTGTACCTTGGACGTTAAATCGTCCTAATAGCGCGCAAAATTTTCTTATTATACTAATTTATATTGAAGTCACAAACAATTAAAAGTGAACGTATATATGTATGTACATACATACATATAAATAAAAGGCGACTGTAGGCAGGATGCGGTGGCCAGGACATGTGTTGGATAAATGACGATGCAACAACAAGAGGCAGCGCGCACAATTCGCAGTTTGCTGCAGAGCTGCGTGCGGCGTGCGGCGTTCATCGTTCGTTTCCTTGCGGCGGTATTCTGTGGTTTGTTGTCAACATGAGCCCAACCGTTTTTGTTGTTAGTTTTTGACATCTGCAACAGCGCTTACATACATACTCTGTATTGCAGTAGACAAAGACACTGCATGTGGCATGTGGCACACGTGGTTACAAAGCCAAAACTAAAGCTGCTGCTGCTGCTGTTGCACTGAGTTGCACTGTTACTTCGATTTTTAAGTTCAATATTTTACGTTGATTAATTATTATTGTTGTTGTTGCTGTTGTTGCCATGGGGCACACTTACTACCGCAGTTTTGTGTAGCCTTTGTGTTTTTTTTTTGTTTGTTGAAAATTAAAAATCACGCTCGATGGGTTCCTACGTTAATTTGCCTATTCATTGCTGTTTTTCTCTCAGCAAATATTTTCTAAAAGTTTTTAATTACCGGCGACTATGCGCGCTGTTCAACATATTTGTTTATGGCCAACAAAAGTTTTCGCTGACACTTTGTCAATGGGTTGAATTAGCGCGTCTGAGTGCATTTGAATGCTACCCGTAAACGTATTAGTTACACCTGAGCGAGCAACAAAAATGTTGGCAAATTTACTTCGATCAAACAATACTTACTTGTTCGAATCTAATTAAAGTTGACTGAAAATATGAATTCATTAAGCATTAATATATACACTATCACACAGCTTTACCGAAAAAAAAAATTAAGTAAACATGGTTTCAACACCGACGAAAATAAAATATGTATTTGCTATACTTTACATAAAGTGTGTTAGGCAATCAAGTCAGAAACGAGTTTTGAAAGTATTTTAATGATTTAATGCAATTTCGAATAAATAGGCAAGCAAAACCACTGAGACGATATTTTTTGTGCTGAAAAAATACCGGTCGTTTTTTATTTATTAGGTATTCATAAGCTGAGTTGGAAGGAAAATACAGCTCAGTCTTATGAGAAGGCTTCCGTCGCCGTCTATACTTGGAAAAGGCCATAGGCTAGAGATGGGGCCTCAGTCCCCGGATCTGTCGATCGATATTTTTAGCCATGCTCTGAACGATATTTTGGATCTTCTGCCACTGGATTTGGTGTCAAAGCAGATGGCTACGCTCGCTGCTCTTCGCTTAAGAGAGGCATCCCAATGGCAACCTGTAGCCCAGGGACACTCTTGTATATTAACTAAATTTTGTTTCATTCCGAACAGCACAGACCGCTGTCAAAGTACGACTTGTCGAATTTCCAGGCAGAATTGGCCTAAATGAGACCGGAAGCGGTCACGAAGGTTAAACTCTCTTAGAAGTATACCGGGCACTGTCTAAGACATAGGTAAGCATGCAGAAACGCTCGGTATACCTTTCCGTAGATGTTGCAGAAGCTGCAAGGACGACAACGAGGATGAAACAGTCCTGCATCTCTTGTGTAAATGCCCTGCAATGTGTAGAAGCAGGCTGCGTCATCTGGATTCACCGTTCCCAGCCGAACTTAGGGAGGTTTCGAATACCGATGCGAGGTACCTGATGATCAATAGGCATTGAAGAAAGACGCGTTAAAATATTTGACGGTGAAGAAGGACGCGTAAACTTATTTTCGCGGTCAACTATGTTTGCGGGTGTAATAGTATGTACATTCCGTAAATAGTTTTTGGGGAATAATGCTGAAGTGACAGTCCTTGGCCAAGCATAAATCTATGATTACGCGTCTTTCTTCGCCGTCAACTAGGTTACGCGTCTTTCTTCGCCGAAGTTTTTCTTAAGCGCCTTTTTTCGTAAATTTTTTTTATGAGTCTTTTTTCGCCGTCGTAACACTAGCGCGCCTTTATTCGTGTCTAGTGACGATATAGTTTATATATTCGAAAGCTATTGAAGGTATTCAGTTCAAATTCATAGCATATCTATATTTGTACTGGTACCTATTTTGCATAGAGCAAAAACTAATAATTCCGATAGGTGGCGCTGGAGCCGAAATATATCTAAATAAAAACCGCATTAACAGTCTAATTTCATTCACGTTCAGAACATGTACTAAGTAGTCCAATAAAAAGAAATATTTTGTTCCAAAATTGGCCCAATAGGTGGCGCTGGAGTCGAAGTAGGTCTAAAAACCATATTTATCGCCCGATTTGATTCAAACTACGAACGTGTTTAAGTCACGTAGAAAAATCAATATTTTAATTAAAAACTTGTCTGGAGCCGAAATATGTCTGAAAACCTTATTATCGCCCGAATTGATTCAAACTCCGAACATATTATAGTCACGTAGAAAAAGGAACATTTTAATTAAAAACTTGACTGATAGGAGGCGCTGGAGCCGAGATAAATCCGCATACACAGCATCTGTAAGTGTTTAGTGTGGGTACCTGACAACGACGGCCTAACCCCATGGGACTCAAAACCATAGCAGATCAAATTGATGCGTTGATTAACGCCCCGAAAACGCAAGCATTATCGGTACCAATTGCCAGTGCGGAATGGACACACTAAATAGCCCAACCCACCCCCCACCCCCCGGTTTGTCACTGTGTGCAAACCCCTTTAAAAGTTCACTCTAACTTTAGAAAATTTATGAAAATAAACACTTTACAGGGTTCCAGATTTTGAATGGAGACGATACTGCTTCCCGAAGAGTAAGAGACTTCGACCTCCTGGGATATGTGAGCTATCGTAGGCCGTCTCTTCAGACAGTCTCGTCTTGCCAAGGTGGTATCTCAACTCGCACTGTTCTGTCGCGTAGCTTTAGGGAGTCTCCAGGACATCTAGGCAAAGATTCAGACGTTGTTCCTAGATTCCTCTGCCTTTTTCCATTTGTCATTAATTCTACGGGTTTCGTTGGGCCCCACGTTTCGCTAGAACGTCAGCTCTTTTGTTGTAATCAAACCGCTCTATTTTGCAATTATTCCCAAGCCTTTACGTAGTGTTCAAAGAGTCTAGGGCCTGACCGTTTGAAATGCAGATTTCAATTGCAAAGATCCCTGCCGGAATCATTTAAGTGGCGTTTGAAGATCGTGTTACCAAGACTCAATGCGTTCCAGCAAGCCTCCTTTTCAATTAGTAGGGCTAGAGGTGGTACACAGGCCTTTGATGATTCTCAGTGCCTCCGTTGAATAAATGCGAATGGCTCCTGTAATGGCTATACAGACAAATCGGTGTAACTTTCCCAGGATACTTTTACTTTTGGCCACCAGACCAGTGCCGCATGCATGATAGTGGGTTTTTTCATTGTATTGGATGACCAAAACTTCAATGTTTTATAATGAAGTCTTTATGATTAGCTTACTATGAGATTAAAATTCCTTGAATCCATTGAATGGTAAACTTTACAGTAGCTCATCAACGACGGGTGTCCATAACGAGAGAGATAGAACCCCTATACGGAAGGGAAGTATTTTTCTATGGTTTTGATTAGAAAGGAATCGAGGATATTTAATTTGGCTTTTTCAAAAAAGGTGGCTAGCAAAACATTATTTAAACTCCTTAAATTTTCCACTAACACTTCGAAAGCAATATTAAAGCATTCTTTTTCATCCGTCAATTGTTGGGCGATTTTTCCACACGCCCACTGTTGACTGAATGAGCCAAATAACAGGTTAAGCAAAATGTCAACAAAACACTTAACAAAGAGGCGGTGCTTTACAAAAATACAAGTTCAGTTGAAACTATATTTAATTTTGTTTAGTAAAATTATTAGACGTTAAGCTCATCTGTAGTTGCATTTTAATAATAAATGGGAATTGCATGCATTTGTACATATAGAAAAATAGTAGAAATGAAAAGTTTAATAGAAAAAATAATAACAAACAAATGTAATATTTATGAACATATACATATAGGCTGCGTTTCTTTATACATTCCGGATAAACCCATTTCACAGCCGGAATAAACAGAATGTGTTTGAAATATACGTTAACATATCATCAGGAACGTTCTAAAGAATAAGTAAACAAAAAAGTTTATTCCAAACGTTCAGAATGAATAAAGAAATTCAGCCATAATGCCAGCATTTTGGTGCATTTGCATACGAATACATATATATACACGTGTGGATGCTAACTATATTTAAATGTGGTTATATAAAAAATATATATATATATAAAAAATAGAAAAAACAAAATGGAGAAAAACACACACCTGCCTTCATGAAGCGCAAAGGCAGTCAGTGGCTGGAGGGGCGGTGATGTTTCAACTGAATTGGCGCTATTGTCAGCGTACTTGTTGATATTTGTGTACAATAGGGTGGTCCAAAATAAGTTAAGTCGGAAATTTAATGCTCTCATCCCCTAGGGCTGTTCTATACCGAACCAAATCATATCCTTGTTTTTTTTTTAAATCAAAAAATATTTAGAGGTCGCTCAAAGTGCTCAAAGTTTTCCATATATTTATTTTTTTTTCTCTTCAGGACACTTTCAATAACAATACCCAATGGTTTATTTAACCATTTTTCAATACCAGCGATTTTTTATAGGTCACTTAAAAACCCCGAAAAATACAATTCAAGACCAATAAAATTCGCTGGTCTTAAAAAAATTGGAAAAAAAACAATTGGGCAATATTGTTGGAAGTCTCCTGAAGAGAAAAAAAAGTTTTCCGATCGAAAAATATAGATTTTCAAGAATTCTATTCCACTTCTAAGAAAAATTGTTTTTCCCCCCTGGAAAACTTTAGCGCCATAAGCGACCTCTTAATATTTTTTGATTTCGAAATAAAAAGAAGGGGTATATTTTTTCGATTTAGAACAATTCTAGGGGATGAGAGCATTAAAAGTCCGACTTTCCTTTTTCATATGCATTTTTGGACCACCCTAATGTACTCACTTGCAAACAAATGTTTAAACATATAGCATTTTTGTCGTTGTATTACGTGCGTATGTACATATTATAGTTGCCTATGTAATTATGTGGTTAAGTTAATAATATGTTAAAAAGCCTAGCCAGTGGCTTTTTTTGCTATTGGCTAAATTGGTTTTTAGAAGGCGTTCTTCGAAACGTAATAGATAACAACTACTGTGCGTTTTTATTTACAAAGATAATGCTTTTAGTATGCATAGTTATACATATCCAAAATTTGCTGCAAGAGTGTCATATTCCTAAAACAAAATAAAATAAAAATAAAATTGAGTTAAGTATCCAGAAATTACCGCAAACTGTTCTTCTATGTTCTGTAAAAATTCCATAGGAGTATCGATTACCAGTATCCCAGCCAACCAGCGGACTCCGCAGGGTGCACAATTAGGACTCCCTGTGGAGTTCCAAAGGAGCATATCCGCCGGAGAAAAGTTTGTTTTCAATATACATATATGTATGAAAACGGTGTGCCTTTAGGACTCCTCAAATGAGTGATTTCGGAGTCCCAGAAAGCTCCTTGAGATAAGCGACAAAGACTCCGTGCGGGCACTCCTATTCGCCTATAATTTGTGAAAAGGACTTCTTAAATTATCCGAAGATAACTTAGACGGAGTGTTTTGGGAGTGCTCCGATAATATACCGAAAAAGAGGATTCACGGTTTTTCAAAATGCTTCTAATTTAATTTATGTAATTCAAATTTTTTCAACGCTTCTTTTTATTGTAAAAAATAAAAAAAATAATATTTAATATGATATTCAGTAAAAAAAGGAAAAATTATGAAATAAGTAAAAGAAATAGATATATTTTTTTAAGACGTTCCGGTGAGTTGTGGAACGACTCGCTCTATTGATTTCTTTCCCAGAACCCGATAAGTTTCTAATTAATGCGCCTGAAAAGTTCTAAGGTTGGCCAAAAGTAGAGACTAAGAAAATAAAAAACAAGATAACAAAAAAACACTTTAACTTTCTTTTTTAACTCCATATTTGGAACGCTCCGCATTTGGCTAGCTGAGCATTTCGGTAGAACAAAATATGTTTTCATTTTTACTGTGTGTGTACATGTAAATTCCAATCTTTAAAACTTTTTTCTCTCGAGTGTCTCGTTAAAAAACTCCTGGAAATAAATCTGTGTTCGTTAGGAATAGCGTCGATCCAACCAACAGTAGTAAGGTCTAAGCCTCTTTGGGCCAATGCCCTTGACATAGAGCCATCGGTAGTATTATCGAAAGCCACCTCGATATCAAAGAGAGTAGAGTAGAGTAGAGCGATCTCCTTGCCCTCGAAGGCACTTTTGATCCTAATAACCAGATACTGTAGGGCCGAATCCGTTGATTCTCCTTTGACATAAACGAATTGTGTGTGATGTAAGGGCGTGAAAGTGTTAAGTCTCTCCCTAATATGGAGGTCTAACAGTCTATCTAAAGTTTTGAGAGTGAAGGAAGTTAGGTCTGTATGATTAAGCTAAGTCAAGAGTCCTGTTGCCCGGTTTCGGAATAAATAACACGGACACCTTTTTCCAAGCATACAGTATGTATTCCCAGCAATAAATAGCCCTAAATGTATACATCAGGGGATCAATGATATCTTCAATACTTCTTTTCTGTAGTGCTGGGAAGATCCCATCAACAGCTGCTCCTTTGAGGGGGTTCGAAAGACTCCACCGCCCACCGTACATTGTTCCTGTCAAAGATGGAGCCATATCTGCAATGGCTTCTCACTCTAAGGAACTTATGTTCCGAAAAGACAGGGGAGCTTGGGAAATGCACATGATGTAGGTGATTTAGAGTCTCCCTGTTTTCGTTCGTAAAGGTGCCATCTTGCCTCCTTAGGAGGCCTATCCCATTGGCAGTCTCCTTTGATAAAATTTTATGCTGATGAGAGGCTTCAGGCAATGTTTATATTGTTTCACATTGTCGCCTCCATTAATCCCTCTTCGAGCGTCTAATAATTTTGTTATAGCCAGTTTCACCAGGGAACCTTACGTTTCATCAAGGTGCAACCAGTAACTGTGCTGTCATGGAAGGGCTCCAACAGAACTCTGTTTAGCAGATCCGCTGCGACATCCATTTCGCCGATTGCATCAATGGTGGTTGGCAACGAGTCTGCTCATACCTGACTTATGGAGAAAAATGGATCAGGCGCGTGGCACCTCCCATAAAATCACATTCAACTTGAATTAAGTGAATTAGGCAACTGAAAAATTTTATGACAATGTGAGTGTCAGACGAAAGAGGTTTGAGAATATTGTGGTTCGAAGAAATTTGAATAGGATTGCCACCTATTTGAAAAGTGGAATTTTGTTAAATTATAGATATACAATTTATATAAAATATTAAAACGAAAGGGTACAATGGCAATGGTTTTATACCGAATTTATTTCTAAATGATACTTAGGACGGTTGCCAACTGTTTAAAAAATCAAATACAACTTGGATTAAAGAAATTAGGTAAGTGAAATACATATGTATCAAAATATGGGTGTCAGACGAAAGCGGTTTTAGAAGGTTAGAGTTCGAAAATATTTTTAAAAGGCTTGCTACCGATTTGAAAAGTCAAATTTAATTATATTACACACAAGTTTGCCAGTACAAACTCTTGTAGAGCAATTCAATTCTACAGCTCTTCCTATCCTCTCCAACATCAGATTAAAAATGCTGCACGGTAATGAACCGTCCTGTCTGAAGTCTCCTTTGGTATTGAATGGCTCGTTGTTGTTCTTCCCATTTCTGATGGAGCTCAACGTCATTTTACACAGGCGAATTTTTTTCATGGGGAACGATATCGCGGCGTATAGATAGCTACATTATATGCATAGAAGACGGGCTCAAAAACCATACGGGGAGAGTGTTTTTCAAGATTTGCAGTATGGTGAATACCTGGGAGCTTTGTTATTTTTAAGCCGCGAAATTGCAATTTGCTTCGTCATATTCCGCTTGAAACCTTCAGCAAATCGGCCTAGCTTTCCAAACAATCCCCATATTTAAAATCATTGTTCGCCAAGCCTTTATCAATTTGTTGGATATATCAGTAACAAGTGAATGAGGCGAACCCCTGAGAAATTCTTCAAAACCTTCCGCCATTTTGTTACATTTTCTGTTCAATGTGTACAATGGAATTTTTTCTAAATTTTATAATCAAAAAAAATGGCGATTGGTTCCGAAGTAATATAAGCATGTATTCAGAGTCATCTGTACATAGGCAAGAAGCCACACAATGTTGCGTGAGCGAAAAGAGCAATAAAAAAATAGGAGCTATTCTGCGCCACATTTGCGTAACAATGGGATGCGTTTTTTGTTGCTGTCAATAAGTATACTATACAATTTTTTGCTTGCATATTTTTAATAATTTTTTTGTGCGTCAGTTGCTATTGCATTCGTTTTTTTTTTCTCTTTTAATTCACAAAGCATTTGTCACGGCATTTAACATTATGTGCATGTACCCGTACGTATGCATTCTGCGGTCTATTATTCCGTTTGCCGGCTGTTTGTCGCATTCATAGAGTAGCACGCATCATAGCAATTGTGGTGATGGCGTTGTGAAAAAAAAGGGTTTGTAAGTATCTCATAGATACTTTTTAAACATAACTGACGTAGTTTTTTTTTATATAAGGCTGCATATGCGTGCAGTTTGTGGGTTGTACGCGAGGGACTTGCTAACCTGGTATTTATCTGACAATTGAGTGGCATTGAATTGCTAACAATAATAATATTTTTCAAGCTCTTTTTATTAAATGTGGTATTCTTTTGGATATTTCGTTCTCACATCAGCTTACATTATGATTACAGTTTGCTGCAGTTGACGCATGAGAATAGAGTTGACAACTGGCATTAGAAATTTGAAGTCGTGCGTTTGACACATTTTCTATTTCCTTTTCTTGCAGTGAAATTGGCAAAAAGTACTGTTTTAGAACTTCCAAAACCCTAAATAATTAGAGAGAAACCGCAACATTATTTTTCTGGAAGAAGAAACCGATTTCAGCGTTGTACCAACTTCAGTCTCGTTTTCGCAAGGCACGCTTCCATTGTTTTGGACGCACGTACACTTCGAGGCACAAACATCGAATTGGATCACTATCTTCTTGCAGCCAAGATACCCACCCGCCTACCCGCAAGGCCTACCGTCGATGTTGATGTCTAGACTTTTGTATAGGAACTTTGATTGGAATCTATAATTATAACTACAAATGGTGTTTGGACACACAACATTGCAAGTTGATAAAAGCATTGTAAAAGAGCGCCCAACAATGCAAGGAAAGATTAACGTCGAAAAGCTGTAATCATAACAGACGGCCGATGCTTTCGTTACTCGGCTCACAAACCTGCTCTCTGAGCGAACTCTTCAACAAACCGAAATACGCGAGCAGTGGAACCACATTTCCCGCTCATTGAGATTTCAGCGAACCCGAAAGAACAACATGTACGATGAGGAATTTCAGGAAGCTACAGAGAAGAAGAATGCCGCCTAGAAGGTCACGCTGAGATCAGGCGCAATGCGAGCCATCTGGGACCGTTATAAGGTACTGAAGAAGGAAGGGCGTATTCCTGTCAGAACAATCATGGCGACCAAGTGACAGATGTCCAGAACGTACTTAAATTATGGAGGGAACTCTTTTCTACCCTATTGAATGAAATGTGGCATCCCCGCGAAACTGATATGGCTGTGTAAAATGACCTTGAGCAATAACATCAGCTCCATTAGAATCGGGAAGGACCTCTACGAGCTGTTTAATACCAAACGAGGTTTCCCTTTCATGTGATTTCTTTGATCTGATGTTGGAAAAGATAATAAATGCCGTAGAACTGAACCGCTCAGGCACAATACTTTACAAGAGCGTGCAATTGCCGGCGTACACCGATGACATCGACATCATCGGTTACAAGAACCACGAAGTCTGTTCTGCCTTTTTCAAGTTGGATAAAGAAGCAAAGCTAATGGGTTTGGTGGTCGACGAGGACAAGCCGAAGTATCTTCTGTCATCAAACAAACAGTCAGTGAATTCCCGCCTGGACACCCACATCACTGTCGACAGTTATAATTTCGAGAAAGTAGAGAATTTCATTTATTTTGGAACCAGCAGTAGCAGCATGGAATTCCAAGGCAGAATCACTCTTGCCAACAAGTTATACTTTGGACTAAGTAGGCAGAAGCATGGAAAATGGCAACATCTAATGAGGCGGCTCTGGGAGTATTCGAGAGAAAGATTTTGCCGGACGATCGAACGATGAGCTGTATGAGCTTTACAACGACATGGACAATAAGTACATGGTGTCTTGACCATATCGTTCGAATGGACACCGACGCTCCAGCTCTGAAAGTATACAACTCGGAACCCGCTAGTGGTAGCAGAGCAAGTGGGAGGCCCCCATTGAGATGGAAATACCAGGTGGAGAAGGACTTGGCTTCACTGGCGCGCTTTGTTGAACTCGGCCAAAATCGATTAGGCGTTACAACACCAAATAAGAAGAAGAAAATAATAAATACATTTTTTTCATAGCGTTCCATTAGTTTCAAATGGTTGATTGTTAAAATTAATCAAAAAAGAACTGAAAGAGAAATATGCAAATTACAAAAGTCAACGAAAGACTTAAGACACTAATTTTTCTTGCACAGTTCACCGTAATGATAAACGATCTGGAAGTTGAAATAATTCAGCTTTCACTAAAACCATGTTCTCACTAAACCGATTTTTCATCCCAACAAGCAGACGTCCTTCACATTCTTAACGTTCCCAAAACTTTTGTACTCTAGCGAAACGACACCCAGACTTTTGTTCTTATTTTATCCTCCTTGAAAACGTTGTCGATACGTTCGTTCTCATTTATTCTCATTAAAAACATTATCGAAAGTTTCGTTCTCATTCTGTTCCCGACAGTTTTGTTCACATTTTTTCCTTTACGGAAGCATTCCCGCTCGTTTTATTCTCGTTTTGTTCCCATTTAAACTGCTCTCAATATTTTTGTTCCTCTTCGGTTCTTGTGTGGTAACGTTCTTGACAATACATTTTGTTCTCACGCAGAACTTAACCATAACTGGAACGAGTTCTCGGTCCCTGGTAATTTTTGGTAGCAGCAATCGTCCGGTCGATTACCGAACACATACACATGTATGTATATATATGCATACTTGTATTTCCAACTAAACGGCTGAATAGTTAGACCAATGCGATTTATTTATCTACTTCAATGAACGACTTATCAGCAAAATTATCTTTAAATGATTACCCTTTTGAGAAATTGCATTGAAATCTACAAAATGGATTAAATTTCCACTACAGATGTTGGGCACTTGAGCAGGAAATGCATTATCAACTCCTCCAGCAAACTGCAATCATATCTGCTGCATTATTCAACAATTCAAAGCGCCTAATCAGCTTTGAATAATGCAAGTAATGCATTGGCAGCACGTTCCATCGCGCATAGCCACCGAATACGACGAGTATAAACAATCACTTATTAATAGCAAAAACAAAAAAAAACACAAACTGGTAACTACCGAAAAACAAAATTCGCCATCAATGGATACGACAGTTGCGCGCATGCGTACACACTTCTTACGGCAAAAAAAAAGAAATTGTTTAAAGGCTGGCCGAGAGGCGGGCAATGGAGGCAGAACGGTAGGCCGGCTGGTTGGTTGGTTGGTTGGATGGCTTGCTGGCTGCCTGACAAACTGACTGGGCGAGAGAGGCGAACACGCGCGCGCAGCTCATATGTGCATAACTATGTGCGTATGTGTGTGCTAGCTGTTTGGAAACGCCCAGTAGCACGTTGTGTTGCTTGACGCTGGCCGGCTGGTAAGCCACCGTTGTACAGCATGCAAGTAATAAGTCACCAGCATGCACGCATACGAATGCATACATACATGCAAAAATCTCAAAGGACATCATTTGCTAAGTAACACACAATTCGATTAACAAAGCGCGAATAGAGGGCATGAGTGGAAAATATGAATGCATTTGAATGCAGGACACAAAAAAAAAATTTGTCATAAAACAAGATTATTATTAAAGGATCTCGCACCTCACAATTCGCAGTGATTTCATTTTTAAGTGGGCGTACCTCATACAACGCCCACCGCACAGGGGTTCGATGAGGTTCAGTTCAGTTGTTTGTGCTTGCGAGTATATGTATGTATAATTGTACCTTGACGACCGTTAGTAGCGTAATAAAAACAACAAAATGCGAAAAATGTCCTTTATTTGCTGGCAGCCTTTTTTGTTGGCTTGAGGGCAAAATTTTTTGTCACATGTCAAACCGGAAGCACTGCTAATGTATAACTGAATGTATTTTAAATCGTGAATGTATGTATGTATGTATGTATGCAGCTAAACGTCCATACGTACATATGTACGTGGGTTACGCTGGTTAACACAAATCAATGGAACGTTAAGTTAGTAGGAGGGCGTTCAACAAAAGGGGCAGACGCATGGTAGCGCTTAAATGCGATAGCGATTCGGTGCAGTTTTCGCAAAAATTGCCTTTATATTTGTAAATGAATTTTCGCTTTTGCGTTCAGTAGGATTAGCAGATAATGCGTTAAACATGCAGCCAGTAAATATTTGCAGGGAAACGGAAATTTCTTATTTTGCGTTTTGCAACAAATAAGGCGTACAAATACATTTATAATTAGATTTCAAAACACACTACTTCGTTAAACCGTTAACAACTCTTTGTAGATTAGAGTTAAAAACCAGTTTAATTGCTATTTGTAAGGTCCTTACAGTCTGCCTTACTCTCACAATTTCCCCTTTGTGCGACAAAAGCTTATAGTTAAAAAATAATTGGTTCTTATATTTCAAATTTTTTGCTTTGAAAATGAATCTTAATATAATTATAGCCCTTTTTGCCGACCGGAAGTCCTTTCATATTGCCCCAATGCTTGCTTGAATGTGTTAGTGTGCGTTCACTCAGGTTCATTTTTGCACCCATTTTCTTTTTCATTTATTTATATTTATTGTGTTACTATACTCGCACATATTCCCCTTTCTAACAAATCAGCGTCGAGTGTTCAGGGTGCGTGGTAAGTCCTTTACGATTTGCTTTGATTAAATAAGAAAAAAATTAAAAAAGGAAAACTGCCAACTGGTTACTGGTAACTGAAAATTGTAAAGCGCGAGTATTTGTCAACTCGTTTACGGCTATGTATTGCCCAAAACACATTCATACAAACACACACAGAAGCAGTATTCATTCACCAATCTCGATTCTTTGTTACTGAGCGGAAGTGCTGCTGATGGATGCGTTTCTGATTTCGATGTGATTCCATTTTGTACAGCGCGTAGTTGTCGTTGTCGTTGTTCAACAATCAGCACAATTCATCATTTTGCATTGCGCAATTGAATTAATTCATATTTTTGTATGTACATTTATAAGAACACTATGTAATTATGGACCTCTCTGCATGTTGCATGTTGCGTAGTATCAACTTTCAAGCAGCCAACATCCTGTGAGCGCTTAGCAGATGTTCAGCGCTTGGCTCGCGCCATTTTCATGTGGATTTGAAGCATGCAGGCGGTTATATATGTATATAAAAGTGCACATACTATTTTGTATACCACGCCATATGCGACAACTGCCGCGGGCTCAGCCTTCTGGGGATAGGTTACAAGGCCTTGCCGAGCGTATTGTGTGAAGGACCGAAGCCCACCATCAACGAACAGATTGGATCTTGTGCGGCTTTAGACCTAGTTAATCCACCGTAGAGCAGGTATTCACAAAATAGACTCGCGAGAATAGGATCTCATCACATACTACCATCTATTTGTCGATTTCAAAACCGCTTTCGACAGCAGGAAAATAAGTTGGCGAAGATAATAAGAGCTAGGACTTTCGAGCTATTTAATCAGATTTTTTTTTGGGAAATATCTTGAGTAAGCAATTTTTTACCCCATTTAATACAACAAAGGGTTAGTTTATAGTAGCTCCCACTTTGATTTGTGGGAATTTGTTTTTTTTGAAGATGTCGCACATTTTAAACAAAAAAAAAATAATAATAATATTAAAAAAATTGCCAAAAATCTACGGTAAGTGGTAGTTACTTTAAACTTGCACTTTATTCTATTAAAATTAAATGGGCTACAATACTCAAAATATTTCTAAAAAATCTAATTAAAAAGCTCGAAATTTTAACGAAAGTTTCTTGATTTTTTCAAATGGATTTATACAGTTTTTCATAAAAAAAAAAAATATTTAGATAAAAGGCCAAATTTTGTCAATATGTGAGTGTCGTGATAAGCACTAAGATGCTGGCAATTGAGGAAGAGGAAGGCCTCTTCGGCGTTGGAAAGACCAGGTGAAGAAGGACTTGGCGTCAGTTGGCCAAGAAAAAAACGACTGGCGAACCCTTTTGGACTCGGCCAAAACAGCTTAGCCGCCTACAGCACCAATAGAGAAGAAGAAGATAAATGTTAGCTCTTTGGCTTTTGGTTGAACTCGAGATTTAGGAGGTTTTCTTACTAACATATGCAAATCAAGTTTGCTCCTTGAGTCTTTTGTTTTGATTAGGGATAGATATTTTTTTTCTATTTAGGACCCGTGCATTTTTTATGAAAAAAAAAAACCAAAATTGTTCGTTCCCAAGAATGCGTCCGCTTCGTCTATGAGAGCTTTCATGTAGTTAAATCCAAGAGAATTTTGTGTACTTAAGTTTAACTAACGATTTAACTACACTTTAAAATAGGTAAGCTAACGGCTCTTAAATTTTTTACAAAAATTAACAACTAGCATGCAAAATAAGTACGTATTGATTAAGGCACCGACTTTTGGAAAAAATACACTATAACGAGATAGAGGATGACTATGCGGATTTTTGTGCATTTGCCGCTATATGTAAAAGTTAATACATCATAAATACAACAGTCATGTAAAAAATAATGAGACACCTAAAAAGTTCTTTGCATATTCACTGCAATTACTTCTAATAAAACTACTAGATTGAACTCATCCCCTTCGTTGAGTTAGGTGTAATTTATTTTAATAAAACTCAACACACTTAAACTCAGACAAAAACAGAAGATTTTAAAATTTTTTCAACCCAAATATTTTTTCAAAATATTTTCAAACCAAAACTTTCTTAAACATTTTTCTTGCGATAAATTTTTAATGAATTGGTCACCTTTAAACAGGTAGCAACCTTCCTATTTGTAGTTTATAAATTAGGATGCTTCAAAGCCATTTAGATCTATACCCACATTGTAATAGTGCATTGGAATTATTAAATAGTTTGAGTTTAATTTATCAAACAGGTGGCAATCTTCTTAAACCTCTTTCATCAGGCACCAATATTGTGATGCCTATGCACATAAGTATTTGAATGACTTAATTTTCATAACTCCACTTCAGTTTATTTTTTCAAACAGGTGGCAACCCTGGTCCATGTGGCTTAGAAATAAAGGCTTCCAAACCCATTTCGATTTATATTCCTATTGTAATACTTCATTTAACTTTTTAAATAATTTTATTTTAATTTAGGTTTTAAATATTTGGCAACCCTATTCAAATACCTCAGAAAGTTCAACATGTTCCAACTAAAGATGTCTAAACACTCTCGGGGCTAATATTTTAACTTGCGTATAATTTCCTTAAATTCGTTTTTTTAAACAGGTGGCAACCCTCTTAAAATTAATTTCAAATTATAACCTTATTAACCTCTTTTGTCTGTGTGCTAAACGAAAGAGTGTTAAAAAATCTTTAGTTTGGACATTTCGAATTTTTATGGTTTTGTAAAAAGGGTTGCTAACTGTTTAAAAATTTGAATTCAAATCATTTAGTAAGTTAAGTTAATTACTAAAAGATGGGTATTAATTGAAGTGGAGTTGAAAGGCTTTTTTTCTAAACTACATGTAAGTGGGTTGCCACCTGTTTAAAAAATCGATTAAATTTGAGTTAGGGGAATTATGATATCGAAGTATGTAACACAGAATGGTTGTCAGACGATACAGGTTTGGAAGGTTTTACTTTGAATATATTTTTGAAGAAGGTTGCCACCTGTTTGAAAAGTCAAATTAAATTATATTTTACATAAGTGAAATATTTCAATATGGATGGCAAACGATAGAATTATAAGAAATCTTTAGTTTGAAAATTTAGAATATTTATAAGGTGTTTAAAGAGGGTTACACTTGTTCAAAAAATTTAATTTAAAATATTTAATAACTTAAATCATTTATTAGATGACAGGTATTAGGCGAAGTGGGGCTCAAAATGCTTTATTTCTAAGCTTTAGATATGAGGGCTTCCACCTATTTAAAAAATTGAGTTGAATTTGAGTTAGGGGAATTAGGGAAAGATACTTGAGAAGGCTTAGGTTTGAAAATATTTTGTAGGGGGTTGCCACTTGTTTGAAAAGTCCAATTTAATTAAACCTTTTTAAAGTTCCTACTAATATTTTAAATTAAGATCAATTCAAATATAACCAAGATGGAAACATGATTTGAATAAAAATAAATAAAATTCGAAAAGCAAAGATCTGCAATGCTAAAGTAACTTTACTTGAGACTTTAAAATACCAAATCTCAGGCAGAGAATAGTACCTCAACAGTGCGTATGTATTTATGTAGAAAAAATCTAGGAAGCAGTCTTAGTTAAAACTTAATAACTACAGTTAGCATGACCTCGTTCTACGAAAACGCACAGTTGCCTTTAACAACAGCTAGCTCTGCAGCTAGCCGTTTTTTTACAATTAATATTAACTCGACTATGAGAACAGCCTATTTGTGAATTTCAGCGGAAAATTAACTATGCCAATATTAGTCTATAATTTTCGCATGGCTACTTAAAAGTTTGAAGCGCACAGTAGGCTCTATGCAACTTGCGCAGAACGCTTTGCTAATCAGCAGCGGCAAATTGGTAGCGTAAAGTGGCGCAACTAACGAATTGTTGACTGCGCTGGACCACAACAATGCAAAAAGAAGAACAAAAAAAACTAGTAATAGACCAAATGCATTGCAATTACCCAAGTGGGCGGCTAGGCGAAACGGTGGACAGCAGCGGCAGGCTGTGCAATAAACGCAGCAAGTACAGAGTGCGCTTCCTGTAGCAAATGGCAAGCGGAAAGCAGAAATGCTTGCAGAGTGACGACGAAAGCTGAATGCGCACCAACTGGTAGCAGCAAAGACAATTATCGGCGAAAAGAAACTACAATTTCAATGAAATCCATCAGCTTCGGCAATTACTATCCAGTGTAAGTGTGTGTGTGTGTGCGCGCTTTTTCCTGGTTATTGCTGCTTAAAGAGTAACAACAGAAGTCACTCGACAAGCTATGCGCCCATCGCCAACCCCGCATCTCTGAGATCGCATTCACATCCGCGCGCTGCATTGCAATGTGAATGACTGCTGCCACACTTGCCTGGCCAGTGCCCGGTGCAGCTCGTGCAACCAGTTTGCGTTCATTTTGTACTGCACATTCTTTATATTTATTTGCACAGTCCGCAAGCGTTGTGAAGTGTGTGCATCCGCTGCAGCGCGCTGTAGTGTGGCATTAGTAGTCGCCATCAATGCTCGCGAATCAAGTAGAATTGCCTGTGGTAGTGCGTTGGCTTTGGTCGCGTTGATGGTTGATGGCACTGGTAGCGCTGAAGATGTAGCTGAAGCACGTTTCAGCGAACGTTTCATTATTGCAGCGACCGCTATCAACTACCAAGAAATGCGAACATTAAATATAATTTGCTTGGACAGCACAAAAAAAGCAGAAGCAAAATAAATAAAGCACTAAGCAAGAAATTGCGCAAAAAAATTTATGCGAAAAGAAAAAAGTTAATTCGAAAGATGGATGAAAATGCAGAGGATCGCATGCCTGTGGCAAATAACAACACGCACATTAGAGCGCTACAGCGCGCGCCGGCGACAACGACAACAACACAAAAGACGGCAAAGTCGCCGCCATCACCAACGTCACCGGCAGTTCCAACCACCACCACCGCCACTGCCACTCGCGCACCTTGTAGCAGCGTTCGCGTTTGCCAATGCTACGCAACTGCTGTTGCTGCTGCTGCTGCACAAACAACGCAACAACGGCAGCCATTGTGCTCTACAAATAAACTTCTTGAAAAAGTTGCTCGCCTGAATACTTTATGCCAGCGAAACTGCAATGGCGCTGAATGTTGTTGGCTGCTGGTCGCTGCTCGTTGACGTTGGCGATAGCGATGGCGATGGCGTGCCAGCAGGCAATAAAGCAATAATATAGGCGTTGTTCGTCTGTAGGCTAGCAACGTCCACCATTCATCGCTCTCAACAATTTGACTTGGGCTTCTCCAATCGCGTTTCTCTGCTGTTGGTAAAAAAAAATTATTATTTTCTTTGTTTCAATTTTTTTATTTATTTTTTTGTTACTTTGTTACTGCTTTTGTTTCTACAACTTTCGCATTTTTTGCTCATTGGCTTCTTCTGCATAATTTTTCTTGCGTCTGCGTACTGTGCTGCATTTATGATTGTAGTTTTTTACTTTGTTTTTGTGCTGCTTTCTTATGTGCTTGGTTTGTTAGCAACGTCGATTGTTGCCATTTTGCGGCACACCAAAACAATCGACTGCAATTTGCTTTACGTCGTTGGCAATTTTTTGCTGAATTTTTTCTTTTTTTTTTAATGTTGCCGGTTCTTCGATGCATTTGGGGTACTTATGGCGAATTAATTTATGCGGCATATTAAGTATGTGCAAAATATTTGCGGCTGTGTGAGTGTACACTAGGGGGGTCCTAAAATGCATGTGAATGATAAAGTTCGGAATTTTTTATGTTCTCACCCACTAGGTTTGTTCTATATCGAAAAAATATACCCCTATTCTTTATTTTAAAATCGAAAAATATTGGGAAGTCGCTCAAAGCGCCCAAAATTGTCTATGTATTCTATATGAAAAAAAAAACTTTTCGTAGCAATGGTATAGAATTCTTGAAAATCAATATTTTTCGATCGAAAAACTCTGGTTCTCTTCAGAAGGCTTCCAATAATAAAATTAAACTTTTTATTTAAACATTTTTTATTACCAAAGATAATTTAGCGGTCCCCCCATTTGCATTTTCTGGGGTTTTTGGCGCACCTATAAAAAATAGTTACAATGAAAAAAATGGTTAAATGAACAATTGAGTATTATTATTGGGAATCTCTTGAAGAGCAACAGAGTTTTCCAATTGAAAAGTATTGATATTCAATTCAGAATTCTATAAAACACATGGAAAACTTTGAGTGCTTTGAGCGATTTTTGATTTCAAAATAAAAAATATTACCCCTTCTTTACGGTATAGAACAATCCTTGGGGATGAGAGCAATAAAATTCCGACTTTACTTTTTCCCACATGTATTTTTGGACCACCCTAGTGTACACTTATGAGTTAGTGTCTTGCAATAAAGTGAACATTTAGTGCACAAACGGCTTTTTAGGTAACCCTAAAACACATTGAACAGGTAACAACAGCAGAGGAGCGAATTTAATTTTTTTCGTGCAATTAGCCTCTGGATTGCCATTTTTGTAACCTTTTCTAAAGTAGCACCACAATGACGATGATCCTGAAAAAGCCTTGACTTAAGACTAAATATAACAACTTTTATAATATAAGTCGCAAAATAAAAATATTTGAGACCTTAAAGATTTTATCTAGCTCATAATTATTATGAAAATACTTTTATAATAAAATGCTGGATTTCTGCTAAGCGTTAAATGGAAAGAATTGTAATGCCTAATGGGCATTAAAATAAATTCGTGTGATTACGTTAAAAAAAATAATTATTAAAATCATTTCCACGTGGCATTTTCTAAATGCTTCACATTTTTTTGTCAATTCAATGCCTAGTGAAAATTCGGCATAAGTCTCAAAACAATAGTTATTGATGACTTGAAAAATTTTTGTCACTCATAATAGGTCCATTCCTTATCTTTTCGGACTAAAATCTGAAAAGTGTCAAAATGCAAGAGCGCAAGCAAATGCGCTCACTAAAAGAGAATAGGAAAAAGTAAAGGAACGCAAAAACCAAATTCTTAGTCCAAAGAATAGCAACAACAAAACTAACGTCAAATAAGAATAGAAATGTATGTACAAAACACATTGACACAAGCACAAGCTCAATAAACACTTACTATCAATTATTTTTTGCCTCCTTCCGCGTTCAATTCACTTTTTTTACTTTTTAGATTATTCTCAATTTTTGTGTATTCTTTAATTTCTGTTAATTTAAATTCAGTTGAGTTCGACACTTTTCAAGATTTTGCCAGCAAAAATTCTTCTGACTAAATCGGACTACTTCGTACTGAAGAGAGTCACTCTCACTGAGTGTTGCTCTCTTATTTTTGCTGTCATTTTGGGTACATTTTAATAATCTGAGAAGTTGCGGCGATTAAACCAGGGACCGTAATAGTTACAACTTTTATTAAAAAAATCGCTATTTAACAATTATTTTTTTATTTTTATTTAATTACTCTTTAAATAACATTTGTTTCTGATTTTTATTTTATAAATAAAATAACAGTTATTTTTGATACTTATCTAAATGATTTGCAAATACATTTATTTTTTATTTTTAAATTATATATGTACATAGCTTAGATGACAGTTATTGAAGACTTTTACTTATAAAAGCCATTAATATAAATCAGTCACAGACTTTTTGTGTTTTGTGTAAGTCGTAATAAACCTTGGTTCTCTAACACCTTATTAACTGCGAAAAATGATAATGACTTTTATACATATGACTCAAAAAATAAAAGTCAGTTACTGATTTTTATTGTTGACTTTTATAAATAAAAGTCTTCAATAACTGTTATCTAAGACATATAATATAAAAATCAAAAATAACTGTTATTTACAGATTATTTAGATAAAAATAAAAAATTATTGTCATTTTGGATTTATAAGATAAAAATCAAAAATAATTTTAATTTTTTTTAATTTTAAATCTCAACTTTTCTCTGTCTCGTACTCTGCAAGCAGTGTAGATGGTAGACAATTGTTACCTCTCGCTTATAGTTAGTTTTTTATCTCGAATTGTTGTCAACGCTTAGTGTATGTATGTATGTATATCAAAGTCACGATATAAAAATAAAGGTTTCGTCATACGCGGACCGCAATCCTTTCGTCGATTTGACAGTATTCACCTAAAACTAAATTTTCAAATTGTACTTATTATATAAAACATTTATCTAAAAGTAGATAAATGTACCTAAAAATTAAATATGTTTTTTTATGCGTATAAATTTTTGATAGTGGGTGGCAATCTCTCTCTTCGGTACCATGTCTGCTCTTGGACTCACATCAAACAATTTTTTCTATATAAAATTTCCTTGCTTTACTATACTTCTCCGTAGAGCGTAGAGTTATCGTAGGATTTTCGATCTATGTAGTTGCGATGGACTGTGTATAGGCAAAAAAAAGTCTCGCGAGAGTTATTTACTCACATAGACTGTGTAGGTGAGTCTCTCGTTTAGCACTTTTAAGTGTTAAGTGCGATTGGGCCTTCACAGCACACATCCTTTAAATCTCCTAAGTTTAATAAGGTAATTGAAAACATTTAAAGGCAGCGTTGGACCATTTCCACAGTGGCGTTGTTAAACGGGGTTGAGGCGATAGGAAATATACCCTTTCTCCCGCAAAACATGGCCTCTCCCCGACCACTGTGGCCCGTCTCAAAAGCAAAAGAAAACCATTTTGACTAACCAAACCAAAGATACGAGAACGGTTCGAACCGCTGACCCGAACCGACCAAATGCCTCAGCCGGTTCAGGTCCCTGATCAAAACTGTTGTGATTTTTGAACAATTCCTCATTGCATTACATAGTTATTAGGGGTATTCTCTGAGTCTTGCAAAGCCCTTGCACGGAGCACTGATTGCACGGTAAAAACCGGTTTTCGTATGGGACAGCTTTGCAAACCGTGCAATTCGTGCACCGTGCAAGGGCTTTGCAAGACTCAGAGAATACCCCTATTGTATTTTTTTAATATATTTATTAATTTCGTAAGTGCGTGCAACAAAGCCTGAATCGATATATGTATGTACATATGCGTGTATGTATGCTTGTAATTATGTAAATGTGTAGCAATTGCTGCATTAATGGAAATTAGCGGTACTAAAGCACTTCTGTTTTTCTTATGTACATACATACACATATACATAAATACATACGTATGTATTTTCCTCTGAATACAAATGGTCAGTTTAATGTCTTTTCAACTTCTAATAGCATTTCCACACATTTCACATGCAAGCAAATTACACATTTTCATCATGCAAACAAAATGGCCGTGCTAAACAAAAAAAAAATAACTAAATAATGAATGCATAGAAGTTATTTATGCAATGTGATTTCTGAGAAGCTAATTGCCACTGCGCAAAGTGTGGCACAAATAAATGAAAGAAAAAATGCTAAACTGGCCAACATTAAATGCTACAACAACAATAAAAAATGAGTGTGTGTGAAAATATTGCGCCAATTCCAATGTTTTTTTTTATTGCTTCTTCATAGCTACCGGTTTTGCGCCACAATCCGCCATTGAAATTTTACGTCTTTTTTTAGCAATTTTTCTTTTCTCATATTTCTTCGTTGTTTTTGCGCGCTGTTTTAACGCAAATTACTGGTCAGTTTAATGGCGGATACTTGGCATCAGTTGCAGGCAGCGCCAAATCGCTACTCTGCGCTAGCAACAGCGTCCGACCCATTCTATCAGAGCAGTGAATTGTTGGGGAATGGTGGCTGTCGATGAGGTCGGTCTTTTCTTGGGTGTTGCGCCCAGTAGCCAGTTCGTCAAATGTTGAACTCAACTACATACATACATACATGTGTACATACTCGTATTTCTGAATGAGAGTTGTGGCATTGCTGCCATTCGAATTTGCAACTATTTCTCTGCTCCTTGCCGCGGTACTGCTGCCCCGCTGTCCCGTCACCAGGCAATTATGGTTGTTTTGCGCGTAATAATTTCACTTCTGCATTAAATGGATTTAATGAATGTGGTCCTATTAATTTTTGCCTTCGCTGTGCTCGCCACCGCCAAGCTACCAACTGACAGTTACTTTTTTCCACCATCGCTACTAACTTTTCGTTGGCTATGTTATGTGGCAGCAATAGTTGTTAGTGCATTTGTTGTTGTTATTATTAGAAATAATTGGTTGCAGCGCGCAATTTGACTACTGATTTTATTTTTTGCCGTTTGCCGTTACAGCCGTTGGTTGGTTGGCTTGTGCGGCAAGCCTGACTGACTTTTATGCGTTGTTTGCGTATTTCTGCACAATTGAATATTTTCTTATTTTTTACTTGCCACAATTGCCATTTGCAATCAAATTGTGAAAATTGGCGGAAATCGTATAATGTAATTTTTATTTAAATTTTTCGTTGAAAGCAATTATTTGGCGCTGTCTTGCATCTGTTTGCTGGCCATTGGTGGTGCACAAGTGGAGCAGCAACGTACAGCAGCAATTGTTTGTAATTTGAAGAATGGAAAATCATTGCAATTAGCCACGGCAGCTGCATAAGTTGATTAGATTAGCTTTTCATAAAATAGAAGTAGAAAAGTGGGTGTGTCAACTTTATATTTTAAATTATTTGGAACTGTTTTATTTGACCATTTTTGTAAACTTTGATTCCGGTTTTTATTTTTATTTTTTTCCATCATATGGGGCTATTAATGTATGTACTAGAAAAAACATTTCCAACTGAACATTTTTATACAATTTTTAACCGACTTCAAAAAAGGAGGAGGTTATCAATTAGTCGTAATATTTTTTTTCTATGTATGTATGTCACCGCATAACTTTGGACCACGTAAACCGATTTCTACAAATTTTTTTTAAGGCCAAATTCGAAGCTTTAAAGAAATGATTCGCTATTTAGCACTAGGGGGTTTCGGGGTCACTAATTACAAATCCGATGTCAGAATTGAAAAATTCAAAATGGCGGATCCATTATGGCGTCGGGTAAATTTTGAACTGCCAGTTTGAATTAGCTAGGACTTACCGTTGATTTTTGACAATTTTTTTTTGTTGACAGTCCCAGTCATTTTCTTCATACGAAGTATGTTCGATGATTTTTTTATATGAAGAAATCGAGCAACAACTTTAACAAAAATAATTTCCAAAAATCAAGCGTAAGTCCCAGCTTACTTTAAACTTGTTAAACTTTATTAAACTTAAATTAAATGGACAACAAAACCGCTTACTCAAAATCTTTCTTTGAAGTCTAATTAAAAAGCTCAACATTTTTACATACAGAAGAAGTGTTAAAAAAAAATACCTTAAAATTTCGGTGGCAGATTTGATCAGCTGAATTTCATTTTATTCAGTAGCTAATACATTTCTTTGTAAGCTCCAATAGTTTTAAAGGCAGCATCCAACAGCGTGTTATTACTGTTTCGTTTAACAACCCAAATTTTGTAACAAAAATAGCCTTATTTTTCTATTTCTAAAAAAGTTATCTTACAGTGTTGATATTCAAAAAAAATGTTTTGCTTATTTTACTAGCCTTTCGATGTAGACTCCATTTGGTTTTGTTGGATTTCCTTTACTCAAAGTAATTTTGAAAAAGGCCTATGTATAAACTTTTTTTTTTGCAATTTTGTTACGTAAGTAATTATTCGTAATTGAATAGATTTTAATAATTGTTTAATGCTGCCTTAATGGCATGTAGACAAACCGGCTGACGTTTTTACTGGACAAGGTGCAGGATTTAGTCCGAAGAATACTGGAACAGACTAAAGTTTAGTAACTAAAACAAAATCATCTCAAACTTTGCAGTAAATGCAATGTCTGTCATTTATCGACCCTTCCAATTGTATATACTTAGTCCGTTCCTTTGAACTTCGGACTAAAGCCTGTGGAACTGTCAAACTACAATTTTACTCTCTCAAATTTAATTAAATTAATGAACGGGATGGTCAGTAGTCCCTTTTTACTGAGTGAGAAAAAATTTTTGTATTCCTACAAGACCCACGAGACATTTTAAACCTATTGTGTTGAGTATTTGTAAATCAAACTTTGAAATGCATGATGCTTTTCGGTGTTTATGCCAAGATTTTAACAAGCATTATGATTGCATCGACATATCTGAATCGCTTTTTGTAATAAAGAAAACATTGCTCAACAAGTTAACTAAATAAACTAATATCTGCAACCGTGAACGAAAAAATTACACAATATCTATGACTGCTTAGTACAATTGTAACGGCTTCGTATATTTCCGCGACCGCGTAGGACAATAGGAGCAGGGATCGGAAACTCGGCCTTTCCGACCTCGCCCAACAGTTCGTCTATAGCGTGGAGCGGAAACTAGGACTTTCCGCCTGCCTCACTTACAAAGTAACGACTACGGGAACATGGATCGGAAGCTCGGCCTTTCCGACCATGATCAACGGCCTGTAAACAGGGCGGAGCGGAAACTAGGTCTTTCCGCCCGCCGCACACAAAAGTAGACTGGAGACAAGGCCTCGCCAGCTACCCAAATTGATATTGAATATCATTGTTATCTTTACAAGTTAATATTTATAATTATTTCACTCTGTAATGTATCACACATACTTAAATATTCTAAATCTTTTTATCTCAACTGTCTGTAAGAAAACATTTTTCTGTAGACTAAAAATAAAATAAATAAATAAAATAAATAAATAAAAATGAGAGTAAAAGGAAAACAGATGCAGAAGTGCACGGGAACGCAAAAAGCACTATTTCCTGTAAAAACGTCAGTCGGTTTGTTTAACTGTCATTGGTACAACACTGATTTGGCTGAAATATCAGTAAATAATTATAAAAATCTATACATATTCAAATATTTCGTTGTTTACTTCCATTTTGTAACAAATATAAGGTTATTTGCTTTCACCGCTTTCTGTTTTTGTTTGCACATGTAAATCAGCTGATCGTTTGACACTTTTCATGAACTTACAGGAAAAAAAACTCCGGACTAAATCCTGTAACTTCTGACTAGGAACAGTTGCTCAGTTACTCTCTCAAAAGTGTCCCCACTTACAGGTTTTATGTCAATAGGAACGACTTCCTGTAAGTTCTGACTAAATCCTGTAAACCGGACTGCTATTGGAACAGACTAACTACTTTTTCGTGGTATATCGAGAAAAAAAAGTTCATTATGTCGCCACTAAGCCCTCATCGCGAATATTGAATATAAACAGCTATTTTCCTGCGCCATAAACTCATATCATTGCTGTTGGCTGTGTCATTAATAAGGTCGTGGCACTGCAAACATTTGTTTTTTTTTTCTTTTTATCCAGCGCACGAGCTACAAATTAAGTGATTATCACCATGGGATAGCGACAATGATGATGATTACAAGTACAAAATATTGTATTATGTCCTCGCATAGCAAACGCCGTCGTTGATCCAATGATGAATTTGCAAAGTGAATGAATGTCGCGCCATTGGCAGCCGAACACAACGACCACATCGCCACATGCGCAGCGCTTAAAATTACAAATAACAGAGAATTTAATATATAAAATTATATATAAGAATAAGGCCTGTGGCAGGCATGCTTTTTCGAAAATTGTGGCAGGGAGGGCACATAGGGCATAAGGAGCGCGAAATGTTTGTATGTACATACATATGTAATTATTTGGCGCACTTTTATACTGGTGATGGATGCATAAGGCTAGAGAATATTTGAAAGTTTTGGCATAGAAGCCATTAGAAAAACCGTTGTTTAATAACTGATCAGCTAACGAATTTTGTATGTAATTTCATGTGACTTATGCTAGAATATGTATGTATGTATGTAGATGTACCGTATCAAAAATAATTGACGTTCTAAATTCATAAATTTATATTTTATATCTAAAAAGTTTTGAGCTGGTTTTATATAGTTGCGTTATATACGCTTTAACGTTATGTTATCAAATTATTAAATGTTGCACCAGCACTTCAATCTGTTACACCGAATGATATAGAATTCAGCTGGTAATTTCGATAGTCATAAGGCTGGTTTTCACTATGTCATATTTTGACGCCAAAATTTGTCGTTATATTTTGACACAGCTTTATCTCCTTTATCCATACCTTTACCGATAATATTATGTGCCAAAAACAGACAGATCGACATTTTATCAGCGCACGTACACGACTAAAGACCTATCCTCATCGAAATCCATCAATATAGTGGAGTTTTAATCCCATTTGAAAATGCTGTTTTCACTTATTTGACGACAAATGCCATTGAATTTGACATAGTGAAAATAAGCCTTTACTAAGATGGTAATAATAATCGAGCCAGTCTCGCTATTTCGCTTTCCAAAGTTTAACCAAATGAGCCATTTCAGTATGATTTAAAATTTTTTTGTCATATAAGTTTTTACTTTAGATTGATGTCAGTGCCATTTTATTATATTTTATTTAACATAACGAAAAAAGTTGAATTAAAAAAATTTTCAAAATTTGAAACGTGATTTCAAAATAGTTTGGTTTTTATATACAGGATACAACGATATTAACTTATCTAAATTTTACCTTTAAAACGGATGGCAACCCTCTTCAAAAGTATTTTGGAAATAAAGCTGGTTTGAGCTTTCTTAAACCTCTCTCGTTTGATACCTATATTGAAATATTTCGTTTACCTTTTTAATTAATTGATTTCAAATTTTTAAGCAGGTGGTTCCCCCATTTAGAATATTATTTTGATTTTTACTCTTTTAACCCCTTTCGTTGAAAATAACCTCATTTAACTTAGTTATTCAATAATAGATTTCAACATTTGAAAGGGGTGGTAACTCCCTCCAAAAATACCCTTTATTTTAATTCAGGTTATACAGCCTATTTAAGTGGTCATTTTCAGTGAAATGCCTTCCGCCGTGCACCCCAAAATTGCAACAATCATATTCACGCACTCACTCAAAAACATTCACATTTATAACAATTGGATTATTTATTTAGTAAGATTTTCCTTGTACATTCAGGTAAGTATTCAAAGGATCTCATATAATTTTAAACCGATACCTGTGTTGAAGATCGACCTATCTCGGCAGCCAGTTCGAAAACGCCTTATCTCAGAAAATTTTTCAAGAATGCCCTATTTCAGAATTTGATTGAGAAACGCCCTATCCCAGCTGCCGATTCAAAATCGCCCTATATCAGCAAAGGTGTGTTTCCGATAAAATTCTGAAGTAGTGCGTTCTCGAAAAATTTTCTGAGACAAGGCATTTTCGAACTGGTTGCCAAGATAGGTTGATTTTCCACTCAGGTAACGAAATACAAGTTTTCGTTTTATTTTTTTCTTTTTCGAAATTTATTTAAACGTCACTGCTTACAACGTGCGACAGTAAAATTTACACAAAAAAGATCAACAAACTCATGAAAATAGGAACCAAACGAAGTATAACTGCGTTCTTAATTTTTCTCTCTGACGTCTGGATTTTTTTAAAGGACTTCGAAATTTGCAATTATTTTAAAAATTCAGTGCATCGTATTTAGAATAACAATATGGGTAACAAATGAATGATACAATTCTTTATAATTGGACAATATTAACTTTTTTGTTGCAAAAGGACGCTTTAAATGTCCTTGGGAAATTTTTTCCCTGAATATCCTTGAAAATTTCTAACGTTTGTCGTTCGAACTTTATTAGGTCACGATAAAAAAAAAGTATTTAAAAGCGCATTTTCAATACCTATTCGTCCTTGTGATCCAAAGAAATTCGTATTTTTTTAATTCTAGAAAATTTCACTTTCATTTGGTACCCATTTTGTTATTCTTCATTGCACTGAATTTTCAAATAATTTTTTGAAATAATCGTATCTTTGAAAATTCAGAATCCATTTAAAAAAAGCCTCAGGTCAGAGAAATAAAATAGAAACTGAAATTTTTAGGTTTTCGTCGCAATGATAATATTCTGCTTCTTTTATTTAGATACAGATCGGAAAAATTGTCCTCGATTATGAGACGGTTAGTTAAAATCCAAGCCAGTTATTTGGATATACAATGTATTATACATACATACATACATATGATAACTATCCGTACTTTATTTAAAAGGAGAATTCTTTCTTTGCCGCCTTTAAGATTTATTTACTTTTCTATAGGTCTATTTTCTCCTTTCTTTTAAAGCTTATCATTCGAAAATATTTTTTTGATATGTAAAATTAATTATTTACTTCCACTAATGCAAATATTTTAAAACTTGAACAAAGGGCATGGATCAAAAAAAAAGTTGACGTCCCTGTTATTTTCATTGTCTGGTCACTTCCCTACACACAATAGTCCTTTATACGCAGGCTAGTAGTAGTAGTTTTTTTGAATAACCGCCACTGTCGACCTTTTTTAATTAATTTAGAGCCATTAGTGAAGATTGAAATGACACTAGATTCTAGCTATTTTACGAGTTCCCATTCTTTCGAATGTTATGTGCAAACTAAACAAAAAAAAAGGATATGCAATTGGTACTGGATTTGTCTATTTGCTCACATGCATTCAAGATAGGAATCACTGCTAAAGACAAACGTAGGAAATTCATGCAACCAGGATCCAAGGAAAAAGTAGAGTACATACCTATTTTGCTTATACCTATGTATATGTATATCCGGCGCTTTTTAGAACTCGGCTGAAATACCTGGGGAATACTTCAAGGGCATTACTTTTCCACTTCTTTGGATGAATTATCCTTGGAAGTATACTATTATTTTTATATGCGTAAACAATACACGTCGTCACGGTGTATTTGGAAATGATTTTGTGACAGTTCAACGCCTGCTAGAAACTGGACTTTATTCGTCAACGTTTCCCATTTTCTTGGTGGCATCGAATGTAATGAGTTGAAATAAATTCAAAGAAATTCGCTTTCGTTTTGTTATTAGTACTGAACAGCTATCCGGAGATCGAGTATATAAAATTCGCTCATATGAATAAAGCCTTCTCAGAAGCGCTGAGTCAGACGAAATGCTAGGCAATCGATAATATGGTAAAATTCAAGCGAAGAAAATCATGAAGCAGTATATGAAAGATAAATCGATTCCACTAGCGCCTTTTTTAAAATCTCCACGTCAAATAAAGATGTTTTTTCTATATTTACATTGGAATTCCTCGCACAGCTGGCCACCCAACTAATCGATTCTTTTACCGACCACAAAAGAGCATCATTAGAAGCGATGAAAGACGGTCCTAAGCGCAAAGGTGAAACGGAAAGTTAGAGGTGTGTTGTTTGCTAAAAACCAAGGCAAGGATCATCTAACAAACGCATTCTGCGCCTCTTGCAAAAAATCATTTTGCTTTAAAATATGATCGAAATTGTTTTGAAATTTTCCACAACAAATTATGTTTCAATGTATAATCCAATAAGTAGAAAAAAATTATTTTTTCCTAGTAAACCAACTCCTCTGCAAAAGCTTAAAATGTCATTGATTTTTACCGTTGACGACCAATGGACATATATGTCCCTTCAGATTGGGGGATCATAGGGGTGTTCTAAGTGCGCCAACTTTTTTTTGGTTTCTTTTGTTGGAAAGAGGAAGGTTGCCCGCAACTTCTCCGAAATCTCTGGATATGTAGCTTCACCGAATACAGAAATATTGCAACAATGAAATAGGAGAAAGAAAGTTAAGTTTTTTCGAATTTGGGGCGGCCTGGTAGGTAAAGGGAGGAGTCCACCCATAAAATAAAGGTAATTTCTGTAAGCTGCATTAATTATCTACTAAACAATTTTAAAAAATCGCTTCAACAGTTTTTCCAGGAAAAATGTATATCCAAAAGGGACACCGGTGTCCCTTTGGTCCTCAAAGGGTTAAGTACACATTTAATTTAATTTACTAAACTAATGAATACATACTTTCATACTTAAGGTTTTCATAAATACTTTAACAGTGGGAATAGCACAGTAGTTTTATTTGATGATTAATTATAGCCAATATTTTAATATTTCAGCTTCTGCCTCATTCAAACCAACATCATTATGTAGTTGATAGATATTTAAACAAAAGCCTACATCCAAAAAACGGATTGCAATATGATTTTATACGTATCCATACCTAGGTATGTATGTATGTATGCATGTATATACTTATTGTTGTAATGTAATAGTGTTTGTGTACATATCAAAGCGTATCCCTAAAGTAGGCGTTAACCGCCTCCTATTTAACTGTCATGGCTAACATTCACATCCTGTAGTTCATATTTTCACCTTTATTCATTTTCAAGGCTTTTACATGTTTTTATACAATATACATATGTACATATGTATGTATGTATGAACGAGTATATTTTTTTATTTTCGTCTCGCGTCGCGTTTCGTCGCTGCGTTTGATTCACATTTCAGAGGGTGCAATGGCGTATAATTTTTCATGCCAACAATGCACAAAAATACATACCTGCATACTATGTATATGTACCCTGCAGGGAAACCGCTGACTAGTGAATCAAATTTCTAGTTCCGTACTAGGTCTTTATCGCCAAAAACGAACTAGTCCGATATGAACTAAATCCCCACCAGTCCAAAATCGGAGAAAAGTGGTACTTTTAAAGAACTAATTTATTTCAGTTTTTTCAATAGAAATCGATATCTAAAGTGACGAATTTAGAAATGGTTTGGAACTATAGAAAAAGGGATGCAGAACGAACTAGATCTTATTTGTCGAATTTAGAACTAATTCGGAACTATCGAATAAGGGATGCACGGGGGGGGGCTTGTTTACTTTACATAGATATGTGTTTGGCGGCTTTTTCGTTCAAATGCGCTTCTATTCTGCGCTTCGCAGATGCTTTTTCATAGCTTGGTAATACAAAACTAAAATTTGTGTTAACATTTCAACATCTTGGGACCGTCTGGAATCTAAGAAATAACAGCGAGCACCTCTGCAAACTCAGCTACAGCTAAAGGTATGTAAACGTACATTTCTTCATTCAAACGAATTTAATTTCAAATTGAAAACACATTTCTTCCAAAATAACTTAAACTCGTGCCACGGATGAACCAAAAATATTGAAAAATCATGATACTTTTTTCTTTCGTCTGTCGATTTTCGAACTGGTTCGGAACTATCGAAAAAGGAATGCAGCGGGGGGCAATTGACACTTCCTAGGACATCGCCATGTTAAATTCGCCAGTTGCTTGCATGCAAAAGAGATTTATCGCGAACCAGTACTGGGTCAAATGTACTAGAAGCGCCCCAGTTCAGAACTAGAGATTTTCCCCACAGGGTACGCATGAATATAACTACACATACATATGTAAAATATGCATAGTACATTTGGATACACGATTTATGTGCATACATACATACATAAAATATGCTGGTTTTAGTCCTTAAAATTTAACGTGTGTAAGTAAGCAGGAACTACCCCTTAGCCGCGTGGCTTTGCGTTGCGGCTCATTTTTTACTTATTTTTGTAGTTAAATATTATCATCATTATTATTATTATTGGATATGCTCTAAATGGATTATATGATAAATAGCAAAGGTGTGTAACATTTACAGATGCTTAAAGAGAAGTAGATAGAAAAAGAGTGCATTTTCATATACAAATTTATGAATGCTCGCATAGTATATACAGAACTGGATAATCGTGTGGAGGAAGCGTGAAACCACTAAATGCAATTTCAACAACATTATTTTTTTTTACTGACACACCGCGTATTGCATGTTCTCGGCATCAGTTTGATGGATGCAAGAGAACACGTTTGTGTTTTTATAATAATAACATTTTTAAACACACGGTGGCGGGCAAACAAATAGAGACCCCATTTTTTAATAAGTTTTCACTATTTTTCTTTTGTTCATTTAATGTTTATTTCAAGTTAATTTTTTTTAAGTACATATGTACATATACACTGCTGGAACAAAGTATTGGCACAGCAAATTTTTCACAACATATGCAGCAATTTTTATTCAAATATTTTTCCGCCAATTTTGTAAAAAATATGGTGCATTTTACAACAAAAAACATAAAAATATAGTTCCTAAACTTTGTGCAAAACTCGTGAAAATTCAGCAAATTTTCATGCAAATTTTCAACTTTTTAATCAGATAATTCAGAATTTTTTTGAGTATGCAGTTTTGCAGCCCATTAAATTCTAGTAAAAAAATACAAGTTCGGAGTTAGTTAAAAATTGCATTGATTTTTGAGAATTTTTTCGTTGAAGGTATTTTGCATATTTTCCATATAAAGTATTTCGTGCGTGAAAACAATTTTCAAAAATCAACAGTAATTCCTTGTTACTTAAAACTTGTACCTTATTGTAATAAAATTGATTCTGCTACAAATCTGCATACTCATAATCGGAGTAAAAAGATGAAAATTTGCTGAATTTTCGCGAGTTTTGCACAAATTTTAAGAATTATATTTTTATGTTTTTATAAACCATATTTTTACACAAAATTGGCGGAAAAATATTAGCATAAAAATTGTTGCATATATTGTGAAAAATTTGCTGTGGCAATACTTTGTTCCGGCAGTGTATGTAGCTCACTGCCTAACAAAACCACGAGAGAAAAAATCTCAAAATTTCTACAAAATTTATAAAAATGTTACGAATTCTACAAATAGTTCATCAAAATGTCAAACATTTTATTCAGAATTAAAAAAAAATTCCAGGTATGCAATTTTGTAGCAATTATGGAGGAGCTAGGACTTATCGTTTTTTTTTTTGGCAATTTTTATGCTGACGGCTTTACGTATTTTCCTCCATATAAAAAGTTGTCAAACATACTCTGTATTGGAAGAAAATGCGTTACACCGTCCGCAAGAAATATTGTCAAAAACTAACGGTAAGGCCTGGCTATTTCAAAATTGCTCTATATTATACAAACATTTAATGCGGTACATAACTGCATACCAAAATTTCTGATTAGAAGTTTGAAGTTTTGATGAAATTTTGTCGAATTTTCCTAATTTTTGCGCAAAGTTTGAAATTCACAAGTAGATAATTTTTACTAGATAGTGAGCTGTGCTTGCCTAAAAACAATGAAAAAAATAATAATACAAATTACATAAATAAAAAAATAATAAAAATTAAATAAATAAAAGAAAAATTGTCCAAGCTTGTTAAAATGTTGCGTCCCAATTTATTTTCCCGTCACTGCATAGTATCCTAGACAGACTTCAAGTATTCATAGTTCGCACCGAGCAAATGCTATATGTGTCTTGGGATGCCATTGCCCGATACAGGTAGTGAAAAAAGGAAATTCCTCACCAACCTTGGGACAGCGTCTTCGAGAGGAACTTCCATTAGTAAACTGGGACTGAAATTTCGGACAAGATTTTGAGAAAATATACTAAGTTCTATACACTCGTTTTTAATGAATCACCTGATTTATTGGAAAAAGCTCAGGTAATATATAACTTGCTGATAATCAAAGATGAAAAGAGATGATAAAATTTACAAAGAGCTGTGTTTTTCAGCTGTCTCACCTGAAACAATTTTGCTATACGATATGAAGAAAATTAGTATTGAGAAAAAGTAATCGGCGAACCGCTTGAACAGTTGCGTGAAACAAGATGGGTGAAGCGATGCGATGCCATAATTCAATTTTAAGCTCCGACAAATAGGAAGGAATGGAAGTGTTGTAATTGCAGCTTTCTTTTTACTTATATTTGATTTCATTGTTGAACTATTTATTTTGCCTAAATAACATTTTATCGCTCACTAATTTACTCTTATTGATCAACCTGATTATTCAGTTAGAAAACATAGTTTTGCCAGAAGCATCAACAATGATAAACACATTTTCAAATAAAATAACAAAGAAGTTTTGGATTGCTTCCAAATGATTTTGTTGCTTCCTACCATTGTATGTTCTCTGAAAGTATATGGAATTAAAAATCCCATTGAATGTTTGATAAAAAAAAATGTGATATTCTTAACGATGATACGACCACGCGCGTGAAATAGTAAAAAGGTTATGATTACAGATCTGAGAAGCTTTACAAGTGATGGAATCGCGAAATGAGATGCAACTGAGAACTTGGTGAGATTTCAAGGAAACAGCTGATCATGAGCTACAAGACCCTGGGCTATATTTTCTAACCATATTGCCAACGACTAATAAGACAGAAGCAAACAAACTGTCAAAAGGAAATACGTAGCCTTCCATCACGGCAAAGCCATAACCTAAAAAATTGTTGTTTAAATTTGCGCATATTAAGATAGGTAACCAGTTTCCTCTCTTAATGAATGTAAATTTACACACCGTGTTAATTAAATTAAACACTATTTGTTTACTTTTACTTATCATATGTGTGGCGTAGAACAAATAGTTCTAAATATTTATTGCTCACAACTTCACAGTTTACACATAAAATGTTTAAAATTTGCTCGAAAAAATTTTTGTTTAAATTTCTGCATATAAAGATAGGTAACCAGTTTCCTCTCCTAATATATACAAAATTAAACACTGTATGTTGACTTTTACTTATAAAATATGTCACGTAGAGAAAAATTACACACAAAGTGTTTAAAATTGAGTAAATAAATATGAGCACTTAATGTTAATTACACTGGTCGACGGCCAAAATTTACCAGAGACGCCGTTATGAAATGCTTATGTAAAATCACCCCCTGATTCCGAAAATCAAGGTTATTTTTAATTTTATGGTACCGTTTTTGAGATATTTGCAATTTACCGTTTTTGCAAAAAAAAAAAATTGGGTCCACTTAATCATATATATCTCAAGAACGAATAAAGCAATTCCAAAACGGTTTGAAGCCTTTAAAAGGTAATAAAATTTTCTATAAGCTGTGCATACAACACTTTTTGCTAGGCCCTGTAGATTCAAAGATAACGAACAATCATTACCGATTTTTTCAATTTTTTTTGTAAAAATATAAAAAAAATTGTACTTTGCGGGGAAGGATCTCGAAAACCTTTTATTTTTTTGCAGATTTTTTTTTTCTCCCTAAGCTCTGTTGTATTACAAAAAAAATAAGCTATCATCGAAGAAAATCGATGCAAAACTACGTAAGTTATAAGCGATCAAATAAAAATACCCAGGTTGCGCAATTTCAACGTATACCTCAAAACGTATGTATGGTATAAAGAAGAGTGAAATATCTAGCTATTCTCTGTTTCTATTGAGTTAAAAGTTCAATTTATGAATGAAATTACCCATATTTTTAACTTTTTTTT
>NW_023458556.1:40251481-40260790 GCF_013731165.1 Rhagoletis pomonella | reverse complement strand
TTGGAATTGCTTAATTCGTTCTTGAGATATATATGATAAAGTGGACCCAATTTTTTTTTTTGTTGCAAAAACGGTAAATTGCAAATATCTCAAAAACGGTACCATAGAATTAAAAATAACCTTGATTTTCGGAATCAGGGGGTGATTTTACATAAGAATTTCATAACGGCGTTTCTGGTAAAGAGAAAAAGTTGAAATTTGTGGTCCAGTGTTATTAGTAAAAGTATATTTTTACTTTAAAATTTATTAAAATTTTAAACATTTATGTGTATTTTTTAAACATCTCATGTTCAAAATCAAATCTTCAATATCTTGTGCGTATATTTACACAGGTTCCGGTTGAAAAATAAACACTTTTCAGTAGTAGTTTTACATGCGCTTTTTAGAGTGCAGACCAAGCACAACTTTTGTGGATTAAGTACAAGTACGCTTAGCAGTGTTGCCGTTGAGAATTTTCAGAAAGTCGCAAAAATGGGGTCATTGACGAAAAAGAGGGTCACCATATTCTTCTTGCATTTCTTTACTAGTTAAAGAATAAATCTATTGAATTTAAAAAGAAAATAGCGGGACAAGCTTTGCACAAAAAAGGACATATAAATCTAGTTGCTGCAAGGAGAAGAGTTGCATTTCCTCTAAAAGTTTTAAGTAATGCATTTCTTCGTACTTACAGGGGGAAATATTTTTTAGTAGGATGGTTCTGTTAACATTTCCTATAAAAACTCTGAAAAGAGGCAAAAGTCGCACATAATTTTGAAAAAGGGTCAAAAAATCCAAATTTTCAAAAAGTCCAGGTCAAAGGGTATTGGCGCTTAAAAAGGGTCAAATTGTCCCGTTAGTCGCACAACGACAACACTGGCGCTTAGCGGCAATGTGGTGGCTTTTAGTGCATAGACACAAAGCGCAAGAGTTTTCTTTGTTATTTGCCGCGAAAACTACATATATGTATACCCAAAAAATTCATATAACCAAATAGAACTAACCCAGTTGCTAGTGCTTTTTAGCAATTATCATTCCGTTTCGTAAATTCATTTAATTATACGTTACTGAAATGGTGAAAACACAAAATAAAAAACCCAAGCAAGAATTAATACTACAAACAAAAAAAACTAATATAATAATTTGCATAATCCATCCTTTGAATGGGAATAAATGGCGCATGGCAGCCAAATTTAATGAGCCAACATTATAATTAGCAGCAATAAATATTTCGTGTAACACAAACAAAAATGCGCGCTTCTAATTTTTAATTGTATTTTCTTCCTATTTTATTTCATAAATATTTTTTAATGTGCATTTGTAGCGGCGGAAGAAAAAATATTCTACTTAAAAAAGTGTAACTCAAACTCGCTGCAAATCCACCTGCTTAGCGCGCGGGCCACACCCAAACTTGCAGCAATTAGCCCCAATTGGACTTGGCGCTTCAAAGGCTGCGCGCATTTCCACCATCCCCCATCGGCCGGCAATTTAATTCACTGGAAGTACTTAATTGTACTTAAGCTCGGAGCGTTGTCGACTGTGATGTTTATACATATGTATGTATGTAGGTTGTTATTGTTATATAACATTGTGAGATAAGCAACTGTGGGCATTGGTAAGATATGTATGTGTGTAAATTAATTTATGCATCCAAAAGCATATTTTTATGAGGAATTATTAATAAATGTATTCACGCTTATACACATATTTACATACATACATATATATGTGTGTATTAATACAAGCAAAAGCTTATGTTTTTTTTTTTTAATTGTTGGTTGAGAATAATAAGAGCGAATTTAACAAATTAAATGGAAATGCCAATGCCGAAGGAAAAAAACTACGGGAACACGCCCGTCGGTTGCGCGCGAGAATGTTGTTAACATCGATGTTACAATTGCTACTTGTTTGATTGTATTGCATGTGAAATGTGAATAAAATGTTCAGTTGAGTTCGCCAATTGGTGGCAGAATTAATTTGTAAATTGGAGCAATAAAATGCCACATTCGCATAATTAAGGTAATTAACTGCAGATGGAGTATTAATTAAGTTGTCTTGAACTGTTTAACATTCTTGCTATAGTCCTTCTTTGTTGCATTGAGTGGGCGCATTTACAAATAAATAGTAGCTTTAAAATGCAACGTACGCATACTAATGAGCGATCTAGTAATTATAAAATATCTTTTGTATGTGCATATAGCCAGAAGCTCACATACGCTTTTCTTAATTCAATTGAAGTACGTATGCGTGGTTTAAAAGCTGCAGAGCCAAATATCTCAGCCGTATTTTCTTTGAGATGTATTTAGTTATACATACATATGTAGGTATTCTTATTATTCTTTTTTAAATAAATTGTAGGGATCTAATGTGGCATGTTTTCAAAAGAAAACTTTTGTTTTATTCACAAACGATATTTTTCATCTATTAAACAAATAAATTTTAAAATAAATTTAAATATTATTAGAGTAGACGCTCGCAAATTAGAACCACTTTGTTTTAAGGTATTTCTAATTTCTGAAATATTCTAATTTGTGGAAGTTTTTTTATTCGAATATTAATTAATAATGGATAATTTTTTTTAACTACAATAGAACTCTTTTTTTCACTTCATTTTATTTAATAAAAACAAAAAACGAAACCTAAGAATCCAGTGCAATACATGTATAATGTATTTTTTTGTTTTAATTAAAAATATATGGTTGCCTTAACTTTAAAAAGCGGGTAACAGAGACAAATTGGAGATTCCTCTTTATTCAAACAAAATACAACTAACATCCTGTGGTCAAATCAAAACAAAAAAAAAATGCGCTCAGAAATTAGAATGCTAATTCTAATTTCTGTAAGATTCGAATTTCTAAGATTTCTAAGTTGTGAGCGTCTACTGTATTGGGAATGCTTCGAAAAGAAAAGAGAAATTAAAACTAGTGATGTGCGTATCCGAGTAATTAATGAACCGGTTCTATCTGGTCCGGTTGCTAGGAGAACCGGGAATTCGGGCTGGTTCTGTGGTAACGGAAATAGGCTCCATCAAAATAGCTAAACAGAAAATTTTAAAATTTTTTAACAAAAGTAAAATTTTGTTTTATATTTTTGTTATAAACTAAAGCACAGAAAATTAATATATTCCATTCATTCCTTAGTTGATATTTTTGACAAAACTTTTATAAAAAAATACATGTGATAAAATTTAAGTACCTACGCGTTTTCCACTTTAAGGTTTCAATTAAAACAAGGCAATTTTTCCATTTAAAAACAAGATTTTTTCGATGTTGTCGCTGCTCTTTTGACTCATTCAAATCGCAGCTGACAGCGATTTGAAAGCGTCAAAGGGGACGAAGAAAACTAGCATAACATTAAATTGAAAAAAAAAATTGGTTGGCCAACTCAGAACTTCATAGTATAGAATTTCAATTCGATAGCATTAAAAACAACGAAGTTGCTGTAAATCGACGGGATCAATTATATGGCGGCCATATGATATAGTGTGCCACGAACCTAAGAAAATTTCGAACTGATATATTCATACATATAACATACATATGTATATATAAAAAAAATTTTTTTTTGCCCATAATTCAATGTACGCTTCGGGGTCAATTTTCGGTTCTGTGGGAACCATTTTCGGTTCTTGTTTTTTAGTTCTGTGAACTCATTTTTTCGTTTTCTGGGACAACTTTTAGGTTCTTCCGGTACCGTTTTTTTGGGTATTTTGGAATCGAGTTTCGGTTCTTCTGGAATTGTTATTCGGGTCGGGGGTTGGAACTGTTTTTCGGTACTCGTAAGAACCAGAACTGTCGGTTCGCTAAAGGAACCGGTTATCCGGTGTCTCGGATCTGTGTATCACTAATGAGTACGCATTGAGGACTTCCGTAGCGAACATCATATATAAATTGATCCGGGTTTTTTTCAGATAGTTGCCATCCACTTACTAAGTTAAAATGAATTCATTAATAAATTCAATTAATAATTTTGATGGGGTGGCCAACTGTTAAAAATTAAAAATCGATTAGTTAATAATTTGAATAAAATCTTACAACATTGTTGTTGTTAAATAAAAGGTGCTCAACAACGATTTTTTTCAAAGAATTATTATTTAAGTTGTTTTTCGCCTGTTCAAAAAGTTAAAATCTATTTAATTTAAAAGTTTAACGAAATATTTTAAAAGGGGTTCAAATGACAAAGGTTGAGGGAAGATTTATTTCAAAAACATTTCTCAAAGGGAGATGCCACCTGCTGATAAATTCAAAATAAATTTAATTAACAAGTTAAATGAAATATTTTAATAAGGATATCCAATGAAAGACATTTTTAAAACGCCGTATCTATCTAGAAAATATGTTTGACGAGGGGTGCCACCAGATTGAGATATTAAAATCAACTGAAGAATTTTATAAGTGTGAAAGTTTGTGTGCTCATGACCTGTATTAAAATATAACATATTTTGTAAGAGGGTTGCCACCTGCTGAAAAAATTAAAAGCTATTATGAATTATAAATTCAACGAAGTTTTACAGTACGGATGCTATACCAACGAGATTTAAAAAAGCTTGTTTACACAAACATTTTTGAGAAGATTGCCTCATATGTATTTTAAAAGCTAGATTTAATTTGATTAATAAGTAAAAGAAGTATTTATTTCAATATGGACGGCAAACAACTGAAGTTTTAAAAATCTTTATTTGGAATATATTTCCATTTTTTAATAAATTATACTTAATTTTTATTACAATATGGGTTTCAAATGAATGAAAGTGTTATTTCGAAAGCAATTTAAAACAGGGTTGCTACCTTTTTAAAACTCAATATAAATTCCATCCCTGAGTTAAATTAAACACTACAAACTGATGTCAAGTCAAATAAGGGATGTTTAAGAAAGCTTTGTTCCCAAATTAACTGTATGGAGGGTTGACACCTGCTTGAAAGTCAAATTAAATTTAATGAGTAAGTTAAATTAAACACTAAAAAATCATGTCAAGTTTAACAAAAGATATAAAAAAAAAACGGCGAATATTTTTGGACTGGGTGATAAATGTATGAAATGCATTGAAGTACAGGTAGGTTATGTATGTATGTACGCGGCGATTTTTATTTAATATTTGCAAGGTTTTTAAAGTTTAAATTTGTTTGTTATTTTTCCATAAAAATACGGTTCAAGCTTTGACCAAAACCATATACATACTTAAATCAAACTTAATAAAGAGCTTAGAAAAATTTAGTTTTCATTAAAATCTCAACTTTTTAATCAGATTTTTTAGAATTTTAGTATAACAAAGTGCAAGTTTTAAGCGGCTGCAAAATCGCGTTGATTACATTTTTTTTTTGCGACTGGCTTTGATATTTTTTTTTAATTTTCTTTGCAAACGGTCTTGCGCATTTTCTTTCATAAGAAACTCATGCTTGTATGGAAAAAAAAGTGCAAAAAACTGTCAGCAAAAAAAAAACCAACGTGATTTTGCAGCCGCTTAAAACTTGCACTTGAAATTTTACTGAAAGCTTTTCTGAAATTTTGCTAATGTCTGTATGAAGTTTGATTTAAATTGTTCTGGTTAAAGCATGAACCACGTTTTTATGAAAAAATATCAAAAAAAGTTTAGCTTTAAAAACCTTGCAAATAATTAACAAAAATCGCAGAGTACTCATTTCTGCTCACCACTGTACATACATCCGTTATTTTAATACCTCTGGCTTAAAACTTTTCAGCCTCCTGTGAACGCGCCTGCGAAAAAGGTCTTATAGAGCAAAAAATCGACAATTCATTTATGACGGTTTCTTATAGTTAAAAGTATTGAAAATGCTATGCGATAATGTCCGAGTGAAAAAATTCGCAATTGCTTAAACAAATTAAACAGGTTGTTTTAAAAGAAATTTTTAAAGTCTAGTTTTTATTAGTGGTTAATAAAAAAGAAAAATCGATCGCCGCACATCTAACGGCAACATGCTCATGTGTAAATCTTATCTCCACTCCTTTGCAGGTGGCCGCAATTTTTTGTGGAGTTATTCCTTTTCATGTACATTCCAAATATGAACAATATCAGATCATAAATACGGGGTTTCAAAATAGGTCGACATTTGCGCCACCGGATCCTTTCATTTCATTTCAAGTCTGTAGCACATCAGGAAGTTGGCTAAAAATTTATTGCAAGATTTGATTACACACAGGTGACACATAATAAAAGCTTATACATTTTTTTTTTATAGTTGGAAAATAATTTTTTTAATTAATCATTTGTCCTTTAAAGACAATAATGCTTTTGTAGGCATTTATGTATATGTGTAGGTGTATATGTATGTGAACTTATGTACGTATGTATATGTTTGCATGTATACTTTTGAATTATTTTAGAAAAAAGTATTAAATAAAATAGAATTATTAGCCTGACTATTTATTTATAAAAAAAGCGTCGACATACTACTACGACATACTATTCGCTCAGTTGTTAAAAGTGATAAAAATGCACTATTTCTTCACGCATCGCTTGATAGTAGATATTAATGAATTTTTCCACGCTTTCTTTTCTTTTCTCTAACGGCAATAAACACATATGTAGTAAACGCTACATAACTGACCTTTCTCATCTCATTTATGTATTGCCATTGTCAAGCCAAACCAAACAAAAGACTTAAGTTCCGAACTTTATGCACGCAACACATTTACATGCATTCAAGCGTCTCAATTTAATTAAATACCATAACTTCCTTTGTTGTAGCTTCTTGTAACCGAAACCATAACAATAATGCCCCTCACCGCTCAATGCAGCATTGGATGACAACGTTTAGGGTTGTAAATTGCAATTGACCACATAATTGTTTTTTTTAGCCACAGCTTGTTGTAGAGACGACAAGTGGTGTTTTGGCTGACGGTCAAGAAATTCATTCATTCACCACATCAGGGCCTACTGCTTATGTGAGCCACATGTCCTTGAAATAATTTTCATGTGGTTAGAACACTTTATTATGCATTAAATGGAAACTAATATAAAAAAAAGCAAACCGCAACTTCGCATTTACTATGCCCGCACCATTGTTGTACGGTTGACTATATAGTTGAGTGATGTTGCCGACTTTTCGCATGGTAACTGTAGAAAATGTTGTTAAAATGCTATTAAAAATACATCTTCATAGAAACCACAACATTTAAAACAGTTTTTGTTTTGTATTTAAAAACAAAATCATGCAGTTTTTTTTTTTAGCAACCGTTATACTGCTAATAATATCTAATCAAAAACGCATAAAATTCCTTAGATGATCTTTAGGCCAGCTGAATGTGAACACATATTAGTGGATAATAAATACGCATAGACATCCATACATATATACGTATGTATATATCTACATGTTTACTAATTCGAGTACAGCTACAGCTATTTGGAAACAATTATTATGCGAAAATTATGCCATAACGCAGAAAATTGCTGCTACGTGATGCACCTTTGCCACAATACACATTTTTGTACGTATGTATGTATGTGCTCGCTCCGCATTTGATGGCCCAACAAGGTAAGGTAAGTTAATGCGACAGCTCCCACATATTGTGTTCTTATTTATATCAGTTTGTAGGCTTTAAACACGTCTACTCAAATGGTATACATATCTAATTAAATTTAGCTTTCATCCCCCTACTTTCCGAAACCCAAAGATGATACGATTGAGAATAATTTTATTAAAAAGCGCAACGTGACTTCATTGCTCGATATACATGCATATGTATGTATTTATGTATGTGTGTATGTCAATAAGCAAAGCGAAATTCCTTCAAGGTCAATCATATTGTTCGGTAATAGGATGGGAATGAATTTTAAAAATGTTGACAGAGTATTTGTTGTTGCAAAGTAAATTATTTGCACCAAATAACCGATAATGATCAACCAATAACGGCTTAAGTGGTTTGTTTTTAACATTCCACGAAACTTCAGCTCCACTAAAAAGGAGATAGCTGATTTGTCATAAAAAAGAGAGTTCACGAGCAGTAATAAAAAAGTAAGTGCGCCTGGGCCACACTAGAGAAGTGAAACTGACGTTACTTATCTATTTTGTCTCATAACCAATGTATACATACACACATCCTGCTTTTGCTTAAGGTTATATTTTTTCTCTTTTTTCTATCTAGATCCCTCCCTACCTTCACCCCTGTTCGTTTTATTATCATTCATGTTATTCTGTTTTTCCATTATATTAATTTTTATCTTTATACTCTATCGATAACAAAATCGATAATAACGTCCAACAAAATATCGATAACGAAACCGATAGATAGATAAAAAAAATCGATAACAAAATCGATGACAAATTCGATAAAAATTTCAACGGCAAAATCGATAATACCACTCGTAGCAAAATCGATTCGAAAATCGATAACAAAATCGACAAATATCGATAAAAAAATCGATAAATATCGATAACAAACTCGAAAATATCGATAATAAAATCGATAAAAAAATCGATAAATATCGATAGCAAAATCGATAAATGTCGATAACAAAATCGATAAATTCGACAACAAAATCGATAAGTATCGATAACCAAATCGATAAATATCTCATACTCATCTTTGTTTTTACTTTTATGTTTATCATTTTCTTCATCTACGTATTCCCCTTCACCCTTGCCCTTATAGATATAAGTAAAGTGTTTAAATTTACCTTGGTCTTCATTTTTGCCTTTATCTTTACGCATCTTTGGTTTTTATTTATTTTTACCTTTGCCTTTATCCTTTTCTTTATCTATGTACGTACTCACCTTTACTTTCATTCTTGTATTGGTATTTTTCTAAGTTTTATTCTTTAACCTTTTATTAGCAATTTTTTGTTAAATTAATACCATACACCCAAGAAGCACTTGTTTCAGCCCCAATAATTTCCGTTGCACCATTTCCGTTGCATCATTTCCGTTGCACCATTTCCGTTGCACCATTTCCTTGTGGAATTTCCGTTGAATTTGCCAATTTACTCCCAACCAACCAACCGCCGCTAAAGAAGTTTGGATTTGCTCACACAAGCTCTTGGCTCAATCCTTATCCGTTCGTCCTGAAATATACTAGGCAGATATGCGATTGCTTTATAAAAAAAAAAAACCATTTTGAAATATGAGTGTTTTTACCATCTAGAAAATAATTTCTACAACTTCACATACGCGGTTTTGCAATTTGTCGATACGCGGTTTTGCACTTTAAACGACGATATTCACCTTTATCCTCATCATCTTCTGTATTATCGTCATCACCTTTATCTTCATCTTCGTCCGCATCTTCGTTTTCATCTTTGTCTTTGTCTTCCCCTTCATATTCCTTCTCATCTTCATCTTCATCTTCATCTTCATCTTCATCTTCATCTTCATC
>NW_023458556.1:40241907-40251471 GCF_013731165.1 Rhagoletis pomonella | reverse complement strand
TCATCTTCATCTTCATCTTCATCTTCATCTTCATCTTCATCTTCATCTTCATCTTCATCTTCATCTTCATCTTCATCTTCATCTTCATCTTCATCTTCATCTTCATCTTCATCTTCATCTTCATCTTCATCTTCATCTTCATCTTCATCGTCATCTTCATCTTCATCTTCATCTTCATCTTCATCTTGATCTTTATTTTCTTCTTCATCGTCATCTTCATTTCATCTTCTTCTCCACCTTCATCAATCTCTTACTTTTCATACATATGTACTGGGTTCCGCTGCATATTGGCGTCGCGGGCAACGAAGGTGCTGTGTCGAAAACTATCCTGATAGAGGAGGTGCCGATTTCCCTTCAAGTGATTAAACGGGATCTCGACCTGTCCATGATTCGGACGGCGCAAAAGGCGTGGAACAATAGGCAAGGCTGCAAGGTGTCCAGGATTATTCGCAGAGCTTATGACATGAAGCTCACGAAGTCTCTCCTTTCCCTCAAGAGGGAGAACGCTAGGCTACTGGTTGGTGTTCTAACTGTACATTGCTTGCTGGCATCGCTCGCCTTTAAACTGGCCTTTAATAATGACAACATCTGTAGAAGATGTGTAACAAAAGAGAAAACTAGGAGCATATCCTCTGCGAGAGTTCTGCCCTTAACAGACTATGGGTTAGTCTGCTGGGAGCAGGTTTTCTACCTAATCTGGAAGCCACTATCAACAACAAGGTGTTCAGTTTGCCAAAAGGACTGCGATATTCTTTAACCCTCTAGTAGGCCAATTTTCGTATGAGTTGAAAAATTCAGGAATGTGTGATTTTAGAAAAATTAGAAATCCAAAAATGATGTCCATTTCGATCTGTGACAGTAACTTTTTCCAACAGGGGAGAAAAACCAAGACCGTCTGGAGACGGGCTCGCCGATATACTTTGACGTATTTTCAGCTTTCTCGTACAGAATGTTGACCTACGAACCGGCAATCCCGACTGCAGACGGTCAAAATGCAAACTGGGTTTTGATATGTCGGCAAGCCGGTCTGTAGACGGTCTGTGTTCGAAAGCAATTTTCTCCATTTCGAATGGTGACATAATTATAAAACTTATATCAAAATACTGCGCTTTTAACTACGAAACTCACTGAATTTTTTTGTATCAAAAAATGTTTCAAAAGAAAAAATTTCTTTAATTACGAAATTACTTAATAGCAAGAAATAATTAATTTTAACCGAGTCTTTCACAATCTGTGATTCAACTGCCGATTAAAATAAAACGGATTGACATAACGGATTAAAATTTACATCGTCGTAAAGGTACGCTTTTTTTTCTAAAGATGGTGCTTTTCGAATATAGAAAAAAATTATTATAGGTGCACTACATACGTGTTTAGTTAACGACCGTCTAGAGGCGGTTCAGCCTACTAGAGGGTTAACATTGCTCCTGGTACGCAGTGATTAGCTGTCCAAAGTGGTCGAAGTTTATCTGGTAACGCCTTGGACCTTAATCGTAACTGCGAAGTCACGCAGTGGCTGGCCAGCATACCTAAACGACCTAACCTATTCCTCTTCGTCTTGCTCTTCAATTTCCTCTGCATTTTCCTTGAACTTCATGTTCATCTTCATCTCCATCTTGACCTTGATCTTCAACATGATCTACATCTTCGCCTTCATCTTCATCTCTACCTTCATATTTATCCACCCTTCAAAAAGAGAGGAATACAATGGATTTCAATGGAGCACTCAACGCCTTTATCGCCAACGAACCAATAACAGTAATTTGTTGTTGTAGCAGCAGCGGAAGTGAACCCCACGACACACCAACATCGGGTACGCAGATCTCTGTCAACAATGCCAAGGCATTCAAGCTGTTAGGCCCAGACGGAATCTCCATGCAAATGCTAAACAACTAACACTTGAAAAAGGCGAGTACATAACTGACGCTTTGAACTTGTCTTTGCTCACCATTATCAGCTCTGAGATCTGGAAAATGGGTAGGGTCATTTCCCTTCTTAGGCCAGGGAAGAAGGATTCTGGAGAATCGTATATACTTATTTCTTTCCTATGCCCAGTGGCAGAACCTGTGAAAGCGCTACACCTTCCCAGCCTGGCGGAGCAACTTAAACCAGCCAGCCAACCAGTACGAAATTCGAAAAGGCGCAGGAAGTGACGTTTGACAGCTTCTTCTCCTTCTTAGCGCAGACATCTGTACTCAAAAACCACGCGCCAAGAACCAAACCCTAAATTCGGTAGCCGCCAGCATATGGAAAGCCGAAAAACTGACTCTACTAACAACAGTCGTCGGTGGCCAGTGTGTTCGAAGGGAAGACGCGGCATACAGGGAAAAAATCAACAAACCTACCCGAACGTAGCTCTGCGTACAGTTACATGCTACCCCCTCATGTCATCCGATCTTCATCTCTATGAATAAAGCCATTTGGTGGCTGTGAAAGAGCACAAGCCCCTGTTATGGAAGTAATTTCCGATCCGCATCCCGCCACGGCACTTCCGCCACTAAGGAATAGAGATCCATTTACCAAAGCGTGATATAGAGTGCCACTAAACAGACTGCATGACGATGCAGTCAGGAAAAGCCTTAATACCCGTAAGGACAACATCTTTCTAGGAGATCGACCGTCGTTCATCAATATTAAGGAAACAGAGCTGTCGAGAGAGATTAGATGTACCCAAGCACAACTCCGTCCTGGGTGGTGGCACTGGATCAACTCTTCCCTCCTACGGTAGAACCCAGCGTGCGGGCAAGTTTCGCCACATCCAACACCTCTTCGCATACATATCTAATCCGACAACCTCGACACCGGAAGCATTATGGACAATGCCTATTGACGTCGCCTTATTTCACGGCCTCAGGATTGCCGACCCAGAAGGTGCAGGGTACGATGCATACCCTCGTATGTTGAGCTACAACAACACAAGATGGGTCGCTTCACTTGTTCTCATCTTCCACACCCGGCTCAGAGAGCCTAAAGTCCAAAAATCCCGCTTCGTTGTTGTTGCTCTAGGTGTAGTAACAGCATAAGAATCCACTAAGGCTTTTTAGGGAATCATCTGAAGTGACAATCCTTGGCTAGATGTAGATCTGGGCGCTTCCATTACGTAGTTCCAACTGTCGATCGAAGTTGGGAACCGTGCTGCGCCGATTGGAGCTGCCAACGATATTTTCTGTTTTTCACTTCGGTTTTATTTCAATCAGCTAATAGTTTTATAGTATTGAACGGTGGGCATTAATTTTGTATGCTGTTACAACAAGTCGGCTAAGAGTAACATATTTTTCAAAAATCATTATACATATATAAGAAATAAATTTTCACCGTGTATTTATTATTGCGAACTATAATTTTCCATTCACAATAGTCAACAGTGACAGCTTTGCCAATTTGACAGCTGACGTTTCTTTACGTGCATGTGTGCGACCGTATTGATTCGGTGCCGGCTGTGTTGCAGAATAAAAGTAATTTTTAAGTGATTTATTAGCTTTAAAATATATTAAACTTTTATTTAATTCTTAGTATAACTTTGTTTTAATAGTTCAACTAAATCCTGTGCATTTGGCAGTATTTTAAGGTAAGTTTCGCGACGTTGAGGTTATGTAGCAACAAAAGCTCTAATTCGCAAGTGCTGCTGCCAACTATACAAATATTTACCAAAAATAGACAAAATGCGTGTACATATAAACAGTAGTCAGTACTGTACGACTAATTTACTTTTTAATATTTTCAGCAGCATAAACCAACACAATGCCACCGAAAAAGCATGAAGAACCCGAACGTAAACCACTAATTGGTCGCATTGGCACAAATCTACGCATTGGTATCGTTGGTGTACCCAATGTTGGCAAGTCAACGTTCTTCAACGTACTGACCAAAAGTGCTGCACCAGCGGAGAACTTTCCTTTCTGCACAATCGATCCAAATGAGAATAAGTATTCCAATTATCTGTTCAAGTCCATGATGTGTTACACTTAAGAAACTAGATATTGCGAGCCTGAAGCTACTTGCATCGCTGCAGTACATATGTACGTAGGTTTTTTATATTTTTAATTATAATAATTTGCATACGGATTGGAAGTAAGCCACTTAAATGAAATAACAAAAACACGAACAAGTTCTTACTCCAACTGCTGGAAGCATACTTTAGCTCAATTTTGCGGACGTGAGTCTATTAAAGTTTACTGCTGTGAGCTAAAATGAAGGTGTGTCTTGTTGAGCTCTTCAAATAGCTCTTTTGGGCGTGCATTGGGCGCTCCTCTTTATATCTCTTTTTCCTAGATTTCCGCCATGACTTACTCAAAAGCAGTCCAAAATTATTATAATTTGCTGAACACTATTCTGCTGCATACAGCCTGTGAAAACGCTTTTCTACGAACCGTAGTGCTGCCGTTGGCCACTGTAGAAAGAATTGCCAACCAATCCTTTATTTTAATTCGAGTTTAGTTTTGCTTCACAGCAGAAAAAGGAAAATAAGCAATAATGGGCCTTGGTAATTTCATATGCAAATGCTTCGCTGGACGCCTGTAGAAAATTTAAAGATTCGTAAAATGCCTGCCAACAGGCAGGAAAAAAACGAATGGTAAACAAAAACAAAATAAAAATTTAAAGCTCTGGTCACTATTCGCCGGTATTAAGTTGACCAAAAGCAGTCTGGCATGATAGCTTGCTTATACGAAAGGTGATTGTCTCCTAAGCGAAATGGCGTTCACTGCCGGAGGACATTCTAAAATTACAGGAAATTATAGGAAATTGCAATGATTGGCTATGTTGAAATGCATTTCCAATAGCGACATGGCATTACCAATGGACGATGGTTCGTAGTAATAAAAACAAGTTTTACCTTCAGCCGTAAAAAAAAAAAATCTTAGGCTCGTTATTGTTTAAGTTGTTCAATTAAGATAAGTTCGCTAAATGCTGAATTCGAAAACATTGAAGTAGCGAGAGTAAAATGGTGCTGCTCGTTGACTTTGTGATGACTAATCTTATTCTTTTCTTGTTTCATTACGTAGGGTACCAGTGCCAGACGACCGCTTCGATTTTCTGTGTGACTATCACAAGCCGGTCTCGTGAGTTCAATGAAATAATTTACAGAAATTAACATCTTATTGTTGTTTTCCTTTAAATATTTAAGGAAGGTGCCTGCCTTCCTCAATGTGGTCGATATTGCCGGTCTGGTGAAGGGAGCGTCTGAAGGTCAAGGTCTTGGCAATGCCTTCTTATCGCACATAAGCGCCTGCGATGCTATTTTCCATTTATGTCGTTCTTTCGAAGATCCTGATGTAACTCATGTAGAAGGTGAAGTAGACCCTGTACGTGATTTAGACATCATTTCCGAGGAATTACGTCTAAAAGATGAAGAGAAGTTACTGCAGAATTTAGATAAATTAGAAAAGGTAGTTGCACGTGGTGGTGACAAGAAGCTCAAACCCGAATACGATGCAATGTTAAAGATTAAAGGCATTTTAGTTGATGAGAAAAAGCATTTACGATTTGCTGACTGGAATGCACATGATGTATGTTACGTACACATATGTACAAACTAATATTAATTGTTGTGAACAATATTAATACTTTTTTATTACAGATTGAAACACTCAACAAATATATGTTCCTTACATCGAAACCAGTCATTTACTTGGTAAATTTATCAGAGAAAGACTTTATTCGCAAAAAGAACAAGTGGCTACCCAAAATAAAAGAGTGGGTGGATAAGTATGATCCCGGCGCAGTTATAATTCCATTCTCTGGAGCATTTGAGCACACATTAGCTGAGAAAGATGATCTCGAGCGCAAGCAATATGAAGAGGAAGTCAAATGCAAGAGTCAGCTGGACAAAATAATTGTTACTGGCTACAAAGCTTTACAGCTAGAGTACTTCTTCACAGCCGGACCAGATGAAGTCAAGGCATGGACTATTCAGGTATATATACTCAGCAATCAAAGTATGACATACATAGAAGAGTGAAATTAAAATTAAAGAAATTATATTCTTGTATTATCAGAAAGGAACAAAGGCTCCACAAGCTGCTGGACGTATTCACACCGATTTCGAAAAGGGTTTTATTATGGCTGAAGTAATGCATTTCATTGACTTCAAAGAAGAAGGCTCAGAGGCTGCTGCCAAAGCAGCTGGTAAATATCGCCAACAGGGCCGTAACTACGTCGTTGAAGACGGTGATATAATTTTCTTCAAGTTTAACGCCGGTGCTGGTCTAAAAGATGCTAAGAAAAAATGATACTGTGTATTTATACTACTGTTTGCAATGTTTTACATAAATTTAATAATGTATTCTCAAAGTTTTCTATTTGCTTGAATTTGTAATTTTGGCTAACTATATTCATAAAAGTATAAAATATGCTGGACATTTGAAATTTTTGATTAAACATTGCCCTAAGGCGAGGGGGAAACTAGCAGTTCTAATCGAATCGATTTAGTTAACTATAACATTTTGCTTAGAGCAAGTAACAAAATAGTATTTTCATATACGAATTAAGGATTCAGAAGAAAATTGAGCTATGCAGTTTTTTAGCCCATTCAGTTTTAGTAAAACAGCAAGTCTGAGGTAGCTAGGATTTACCAATGATTTTTAACAAAATTTTTTGTTGAAGGTGTACTCATTTTCTCGCATATAAAAAGTTATCGATTCTTTTTTTATATGGAGAAAACAAAAAAAAAATTGCCAAAAATCATTGGTAAGACCTAGCTACCTCAGACTTGCCATTATTATACTTAAATTGAAAGGGCTAAATAACTGACAACTCAGTTTTTTTCTGCTAAATAGTTAAAAATGCCGGTATTTTTAATTTTCAGTAAAAAATTTTATAATTTTTTTACACATACCGGTGAGGGCGACACCTATATAATTTAAAATTTCGCTCTCTGTAGCAGAAAATTTTGACATTTGGTGTTTACGTTCTCAGCACGAAAAATTCACAATTGTCACTTGTTCACATATAATGGCGATAACAGCAGGTTTGTGTTCTAGATGATAATAAAGTTGAACAACAGATGGCGCCCGGGAAAATCTAGTAAAGGGAATGAAATACCTTCTGTCATCGGCAGATGTCGCCCCGACATGCGGTCTTTTTACGTAAAATAATAGGCGTCGCCCTCACCTATATGTATAATATAACAAAATGAAATGAAACACCGGCAATTTTAATCATTTAATAGAAAAAACTGAATCCGCGGTTTTTTCAGTCGGCGCCACGAGCCGATTACCAAATTTAGAATACGGGTAATTTCCATACCTGAGAGCTCAGTGTAGTGGGAGCCAAAATGCTTCCATCTACCACCCGATTTCCCTGAACCTAATAGCAGCTCGTGATGCGACAATTCTGTCTGCAATATCCGCAGGCGCCGTATTCAACATGACGTTAAACGCCGGTGTAGGTTAGGTTCCTAATTCTCCACTAATTTCGATAAGGGCGATCTCCTGTAAACGCTCCAGTTCTTTTACAAGTGTAGCCTACTCTATAGTGAGTTCCATCAGACAAGGGTTCCGTGAAGCAAGATAGGCTTATATCTAGTTTCATGGAGCTAATTAATTACTTTTGGCGAGAGACCTCACCTTTTACTGAGCAGCAGTACAAGGCAACCGACGCCTTTCTTACCCTTTCCCCAATGTTAGGCTTCCACGACAGCTTCTTGTACAGGATCAAGCCTAAGTAGTTGACCCTCCCTGAAAGCCGCGGAAGGACTCCTGGTTCAGGTAACCCTGAGCCAAATCAAAAAGGGTGTCTAGAAATCGTCCCTTGACCAAAAGTTCCACATAATCTACATAGGCGATACCCGAGAGCCCACTCTTTCCAGTTCCTCTAGAAGGTTGTTTACAACCGCAATCCAGACCAGGGGCGAGAACACCACCTAACGGAGTGCCCCTATTGACTCTGCGCTGAGTGCAGAAGCTCTCTCACTCCACCACGCGCAGGACGGTATCCACCGACCTTTCCTTGTAATAAGGATGTTAAGCTCCTGAAAGACAATCACGAGGAATCACGTTTCTTATGTACCGGTCTATCAGTCTATCTAGCGTTTTTAGCAAAAACGAAGACAGAATGATATGCCTAAAATCCCTAGGGGAAACATGAGAGAGTTCGTATAAATTGGAGCCAACCAATTGCGCCAGAGCACTTTGCAGCTGCGCAAGTATGATGCCATCGGTCTCTGACGACTTGAAGGGTTTGAACGAATTTATCGCCCAGGATATGTGACAATCATGCAGAAGACCGGAGAAGTACAGGACCTGAAGTACAAAATATTCCAAATAAGTACATCTGACTGTACTGCGAAGTGCGAAGTGCCAAGTACAAGAGCTTAAAACAGAAGTACTGTACTTCCGAAAGAAGTACGGTTGGTCACATTATGCATTTTTTTTAAATCTGAATAAGAAGTTTAAACTATTGATGAAAATTCGTTAAACTTTCCTTAATTTTGTGTTCAGTTTAAAAGTTTGATATATAAAGTTTTGTTTATAGCATAAACCATATTTTTGTAAAAAAAAGAAGATATATACACTGCCGGAACAAAGTATTGGCACAGCAAGTTTTTCACAATATATGCAACAATTTTTATTCTAATACTTTTCTACCATTTTTGTATAAAAATATGGTTCATTCAACAACAAAAAACATAAAAATATAATTCTTAAACTTTGCGCAAAACTCGCGAAAATTCAGCAAATTTTCATCAAAATTTTCAACTTTTTAATCAGATGAAATTTAGTAGAATTTTTTTTGAGTATGCAGTTTTGTAGCCCATTGAATTCTAGTAATTAACTGCAAGTTCGGATTTAGTCAAAAATCGCGTTGATTTTTGAGATTTTTTTTTCGTTGAAGGTGTTTTGCATTTTTTCCATCCAACTTCAAGTCTAAAATAAAAACTTCATAGTGCCGTTAATTTCTTCGTGAACAAATGATCGGATCCAAATTAGTATGAGACTACCCTAGGTGGGCCCTATCCGATAGAAAAAGAATTATCGAAATCGGTGGACGTGGACCAAAGTTATGCGGTAACACATAAAAATATCCTTCTCTTTTTTTTTGAAGTCGGTTAAAATAAAGATCGAATCCTTCTGATTTGAGTCGAGCTTTTTATGCCCTAAACGTGCAAAGTTTTGCGAAATACTTGAAGAAAATGGCTATAAAGATGCCTTTTTCATCTGCTGTAAAATTGGTTAAAATGGACTTAGCAACTTTTCACTCTAAGCTAGTGATATACGCTGTTCTTTAAAAAATGTATGTATTAGAAGTAAACACTGTTCGGTGAATGATGAGACTCAAATTTGCTTCGTCATAAGCTCAAACACTGGAAGGAATTGTTTTTAAATAAACTACAAGCAAACAAGGAAGTAAATATTTCCAACAGCCGCATAAGCAGGTAAATAATTGTGGTTGGAAAATGAAATAAATAGCAATGAGAGAGCGCATTTGCAAGCCTAATTTTTGTGCATAAAAATATGCAGCCTAGCATAAGTTGTTGGTTGCAGTACGCAACATGCGACGAGTTTGTGTACTTCCCAGAAGCTTCATTCATCCCACACAATTTACTGCTATTTATTTATTTATTTT
>NW_023458556.1:40237794-40241897 GCF_013731165.1 Rhagoletis pomonella | reverse complement strand
AAATACTTTTGCAGAGGGCTGCCACCTGTTTGAAAGGTCTAACTCAAATAACTAGTTCAAAAAGTATATGAGATATAAAAATACCGTAGCCAAACAAAAGAATGTTAAGAAATCTTTAGTTTGAACATTTCAAATGTGTGAAGAGAGTTACCATGTGTTTATAAAGTTACATTCAAATTATTCTGTAAGTTGGATGAATTATTGAAAGATGGGTACAAATCGAAATGGGTTTGAAAGGGATTTATTCCTGACCTTTACGTAGGAAGGTTGCCATTTGTTCGAACAACCAAATTCGAATTAGTTCATCGGTTTATTGAAATACATGTGTATCACAATATCAGACGAAAGAGGTTCAAGAAGATTTTAGTTTGAGAATACTTTTGAAAAGGAGTTTCAAAAATTAAAGGTTAGATTAGAGACCTTAGCCTGTAGATGTATGATAACGTTTTATTTTTTTAATTAAGATTATTTTTCATTGGTATAACGCGACTTGAAATTCGATGAAAATAAAAAATATGCGAGACTGCTCTTCACTCAGAAACAGCTGCACGGTTTTGATGAAATATGACACTCGGACCTCTTAAAACTCTGACTAACATTTGGAATACTTTTTAAGTTCTTGAAATTCAATTTTGGGCGTTTAACGCCATGCGGGTTCACTAGTAAATTTAGTAAATGTCTTAGACTAAAATTAGGTGGCAACCCTAGTGAGACATACGCTAGAATGAAAAGTATATATATTGAGTGCATATGTACTATGTACACTTACTACATAGATACAAAAAATGCTCATTGAAATAAGTCAGATAGAAATTAAATTAAATATATGCAGAATGCACAATAGGTAGCAAAACCATTCAAAAATATTTATGAATTAGATATTTTTTAAATAATTTCTATTTGATGTTTTATTTAATTTGTAACTATGTAATACCTTCTTTTCAATTTTACTGCAGAGCCACGATTTGATGGTCATGATTAACAAGAGCTCAATCAAGTTAGCGGCGCTAAAATGAAAAAATGAAGAAAAAATTTGTTCGTATTATTGTGCTCATTGTGTGCTATTTTCGGCCACTTTTCGTTTTTTTTGTGCTCCGACCATTTGGTAAATAATTAGGACTTTGCTAAGTTAACCGTAACTTAGCAAAACATTCATTCAATGAAGTATTTTTACTACTTTTCTGGGCTTATTTTTTTGTGCTTTTTATGGGCTTTAAAAATATTGCCCGGTTAACATTGAAAAACCGTTTGACGCCACGCTAGCTAACCCACTTCTTAAACTTTGGTCGAACACGGATAAATAGTATTGAGGAATTACGTGCTATTTTTGGGCTTTTTAGAGTCACCTAAATAATTATAGGAGCTCATCCAGTTTCCGAGATAATTAAGACTTTGCTGGGTTGAGTGTAACTTAGCAAAACATCCATCCAGTGAAGACTTTTTACTGCTCATCTGGAATTATTATTTTGTGCTTTTTATGTGCTTTGCAAATCTTGCCCGTTAAACATTGAAAAATCGCTAAAAAAATATTGCACCGTAAACATTGAAAAATCCACTTCTTAAACTTTGGTCGAACACGGACAAATATTATTGAGGAATTACGTGCTATTTTTGGGCTTTTTAGAGTCACCAAAATAATTATAGGAGCTCATCCAGTTTCCGAGATAATTAAGACTTTGCTGGGTTGACTGTTACTTAGCAAAACATCCATCCAGTGCAGACTTTTTACTGCTTAATTGGGTTTATTATTTTGTGCTTTTTATGTGCTTTGCAAATATTGTTAAACATTGAAAAATCGCTAAAAATATTGCCCAGTAAACATTGAAAAATCGCTTGACGTCACGGTAGCCGACCAACTTTATAAATTTTGGTCGAACACAGATATATATTTCTGAGGAATTAGGTGATATTTAGGGGCTTTTTAGGGCCGTCAAAATTATTTAAGGTGCTCAGTCAGTTTCCGGGATAATTAAGACTTTACTGGGTTAAATGTAACATAGCAAAACATCTATTATGTGAAGACTTTTTGTTTAACGTTTTAAGTTTATGGAAAACTGTCAAATGTACTCATTGAGGTGTTTAATAAACTCTGAGTTTAATTTGACATTTGTTTGTTAACTTTTTCTTATTTACATTTAGCCTGTCCCCGTACTCCAGCATTTAGACAGAAATAGTCCGAAGTAGCCGTGGTGTAGAATACCAACCGTTTAGCCATAAAGAAATAAAAAAAAATTAGCTAAATAGAACTTTCCATGCTGATTTCAACCATATGAAGATTATTTGGCGCAAATAAAAACTAAAGCCAGTAAAAAAGGTTCAAGTTTAACTTTTATATTTATAATATCTCGGAAACTATTTGACCGATCACAAACGTATTGATGCTAATTTAAAGATAATTTAAATACCTTTTACGCCATTAAAAAAAAGAAAAAAAATATATATATATATTTGGATTATTAGATGTTTCTGGCTTAAAAATATAAATGAAAGGAAACAATTATGTCCACCAAGAGAAATATCCCCTAATTACCTTTATTTTGACGTCATTAGTTTTTTAATAGGTCATATTGTTCAAAAGATAATAATATTTAAAAAAATTTTAAAATTTAACTTTAACCATTGACATGTCCTTTATTTTTTTCTTTAGCCAAATAATTTTTGTAGGGTTGAAATTAGCACAAAAAGTTCTATTGAGTCACATTTTTGTTTTTGCATAGCTAGATTACTGATATTCTACACTTGTGTGGACGGAACGACCTAGGACTATTTCTGATTAAATCCTGCAGTACGGGAACAGACTAACCGTCGCCAAATTGGTTGCAGGTTTGGATTCGCAAAGACACAAACCAAATTCGATCAAAACAGGTTGCATTGCATTTGGTTTGTGTCTTTGAAAATCCAAACCTGGAACCAATTTGCCGTTAGTCTGTTCCCGTACTGCAAGATTTTATTTGGCGAAAGTTGAAAAGAAAGAAGATATCAATGATTAAAGTTAAGTGTTTTGATTTTTTTAAATAACGTCAAAGTAAAGGTAATTAGGGGTATTTCACTTGGTGTGCATAATTTGTTTCCTTTATTTATAGTTTTAAGCAAGAAATACCTAATAACCAAAATATATATAAATATATTTTTTTTAAATGGCGTTTATTTAAAATTGTATACGTCGCGTAAAACGTACCTAAATTATCTTTAAATTAGCATCAATAAGTTTGTAATCGGTCAAATAGTTCCCGAGATATTATAAATAAAGAAAAATATAAAAGTTTAACTTTAACCTCTTTTATGGGCTTTAGTTTTTATTTGCACCAAATAATCTTGGTATGGTTAAAATCAGCATGAAAAGTTCTATTTAGCTACGTTTTTTATTTCTTTATGGCCAAACGGTTGGTATTCTGCAACAAGGCTACTGCGGACTATTTCTGTCTAAATCCTTGAGTACGGGAACAGGCTAAATGTGAATGAGAAAAAGTAAACAAACAGATGCCAAATTAAACTCGTGAGCTTCTTAAACACCCCAATGATTACACTTGACAAATGTTCATAAACTCTAACAGTTAAACTCGAGTTAATATTTTAACGTGAACATAGTATTAGGGCCAATTTCAAATGAATATTTAAACGGCACTTAAGTTTAATTTTGGATTGTTGCGTAAATGCCATTTAACTTCCGTTGGGTTTCAGATCAACTTTATTTAAATATGCCAAATAAGTGGCAGCACTGTTGCTTCCTCCTTGAAATTGTTGTTGCATTTGCTTGTTTGTTTACATTTTGTACTGAACAGCTGATTGTTCTTTGGCAAGATTGATAAAACAACCTACCTATCAATCTTGGTTGTTTGGTACAAACACAGGGTTGCATATCTCATATTTAAATAACCAATATTGGCCATTTAAGTGCAGATTAAATGTGTGATCTGAAAATGAATTGTGGAAGTTAAACAATAATCTCTACTTAAGTAACAAAAAATATTTGATATGAATTGAATTAATCTTAGAGATACATACATATTTTACAAATATTTTTTATATATACTTCTACATAAATCTTTTATTTAAAGGCCCGATTTTTTTTTTACTTAACCTTCAAGTTTGATTCTTAAAAA
>NW_023458556.1:40210842-40227794 GCF_013731165.1 Rhagoletis pomonella | reverse complement strand
AGCAGCCGGTGAAAGTGTAAATCAGGCATGCAAAGCGCTAGCGCTAATCCATGCCGGTGGTGTTTCGCGTGTATATTTATATGTACATATGTATATACATACATACATATGTGAAAATATCGGTGGTATTTATGCATTCAATAATATTTGCATATGTATATAGCTATAATAATCATATGTATATAAAAGAAGTGCTGTTGAGAAAATTAAAAAAAGTGCTATAATTTTATAGTCTTATCGGTAGTTTGTGTATGTAAATCGTTTTCGGATTTTCAAGCGCCATTTGATGTAGTGTGTTCGGTCGTTCGTACAGAGTTCGGTTAATCGCGTCAGTAAGGTGAAAAGAAGGTGTGTATAGTAACTTCTCCAGTTAAAAATTGTAGCCAGATCGTAAAAGCAAAATAGAGCGTAAAAGCAAATAGAGCAGTTGTTTCACTGTTTTGACATTCCTGCTGTAAACATTATACAATTCATAAATCAATTTTAACTCTTACACACAAGCCAGTACATAATTAATATTTTGATTTCCATTCATTTTACTTTTGTTCACGCTTAACCAACTCAACACATGGATGCTTTTGACAGTTCTTCTTGTTCTTCTTCTGCTAGCTAATTTCTGCTATTTAAAGGTCTATTCTGCACATTACCGAAGATTTTGTAACCGGAAAATTGTATTACCAAAAAAGGTTACCAGTTCTTGTCACCGCGATTCTAGGTACGTTGGTAATGCATTTAAAATATTCAGCAATTCAGCTATGAAGAATTGTGCAAATCCTGGCATTGCATATTTCACGGGGCAATAATTTGTTACCAGCTTATGAGATGGTAACAAAATTTACCGGTTACAAGAGTATACAGAATGCGAAAAGGGTTTAAAAATTGACAGGAACTTTATTTACCGGTTACAAACTTTTTATTACCAGCGCAGAATAGACCTGTTAGTAAATTTGCAGCTCTTCCGTGTTATTAAGCTCTCGATTCAGTGCTCTCTTGAAAATTTTTTGAGTTATTACATACTTTCCCAGTAAAAATTTGCAGGTTCCAGTACAAATTAGTACTGACGTTTTGTTACTATACGCACCTAAAATTAAATCGTACAAAATTGTGATAACCAAATTTGTCAATATGGCGGCTTTCGCAAACGCAAAGAAAGGTGAGTGAGTACCTATTTACTTTTATTATATTTATTATATTATATTAAGCGAAAAGTTATCTTACTTCACCGTTTTATTATTTGTTAAGAAATTATTTAAGTGTTGTGCAGGCTCAGATTATTTATCCTCTTTAATCGGTTTCATTTAGCTTGCCCTGTTTGGGTCAAATCTAGTAAGTAAAAAAATAATAATTAGGAATTTAAAGAATATTAGCCTGCATAACACTTAAGTGGCATAAACGCAATATAGTTTTACAGTTTTGGACGTTTTGATAAAGTATAGATCCAATTAAAAAATTTAATCAGCAGGCATGAGATTAAAATTTTCTACAGTAGTTTTTAAAGAGGAAATTTAATGGGATCCTATCCGAGATTATAAAATTATTTTTTAATTTTTAAAGAAGCTCTTTTAAATTTCTTTGATAGCGCCTTTACCAGAAATAAACAACAGTGCCCTGAGCGTCCAGTTACAGATGAAATTGATTATCGTGGTTATTTTGAATTTGAAAAACAGCTGTTCCAAATATGTCGTTATATTGACAAACAAAAGTTTTTAATTAAATACTAGGAACCGTAACGATTATGAACTTTATAACTAAAATCCCTAAAATTGGATTAATATTTTTCTGAACAAATTTAAAATTTTAATTTTTTTGATAAAGATTAAGCGTTATTTTTGGACTTATATTTTTCGATAAAAATTCCATTATAACGGTTAAACGTGATCAAAAAACTAAAAATCCAAAATAAAGAATATTTTTTATCGAAAAATAAAGATTACAAAATAACGATTAAATTTTATCGAAGAAATGAAAATCCAAATTTAACGATTATTATTAACCGAAAAAATAAAAATAAAAAAATAACGATTTTGCATTTATGTAATTATAAAAAAAAATCTTGATATTTGACGCTTATTTTCGGTCCTTGTTAAATACAAAACGACAGGCCCATGGATTTAATAAAAAAACAGAAGTTTCGTTAAATTTTAAATTGTTTAATGATCTTTTGTGTTTTTGTATAAAAGCTTAAGAAAACTTAGGCACCACCCACCTACATTCCGTTTCCTTTGAATGTATAGTAAATTTTTTTCTTCTGTGTCTTCCAACGAATTTCCGCCATCATTCCAAAAAATTCCATGTTTGTTTGTACTTTGATTTATGTATATTAGAGTGGTCCAAAAAAATAAAGTCGGAGTTTTAATGCCGGCACACCCTAAGATTGATCTATATCGAAAAAAATATACCCCTATTTTTTATTTTGAAATCAACAAATATTTAGAGAGTGTTCAAAGCGCTCAAAGTTTTCCATGTATTTTATATGGAGAAAAAACATTTTTTCGTAGAAATGGTATAAAACTCTTGAAAATCAATATTTTTCGACCGGAAAACTGTGGTTCTCTTCAGGAGACTTCCAGTATTAATATCCAATTGTTTATTTAACCATTTTTTATGATTAAAGATTTTTTATTGGTCCCCCATTGCATTTTCTAAGGGCTTTGGAGGACCTATAAAATATAGTTACCATGAAAAAATTGTTAAAGAAACAATTGAGTATTATTACTGAGAATCTCCTGAAGATAAGTAAAGTTTTCCGATCGAAAAATATTGATTTTCAAGAATTCTACACTATTACTACGAAAAGTTGTTTTTTCTCCATATAAAATACATGGAAAACTTTGAGCGCTTTGAGCAGTACCTAAATAATTTTTTATTTCAAAATAAAAAAATATGAGTATATTTTTTTTCGGTATATAACAATCCTAGGGCGTGGCGGCATTAAAAATCCGACCTTAATTTTTTTACATACATTTTTGGACCACTTTAATGTATATGCATTGGAGAAGAAGCTTTTTTGAAGGAATCGATTATAAAAGAAAGTCCTGAAAATGAAAAAATACAAAGCAACACGAAAAGTTTGTTTCTTTACTAAGTAATTAGGCCCCGTGGCTTTACTAAAAAAAGGGATTAGGTTGGAAAAGTAACTACTACCAAACACTATTAGTATTGGGTATTATCTATTTTATATTAAGTACTACCAGATCTATAAAATGATTGAATCAGTAGGATCTGCATTCATTCGGCACTCTTTTCAAAATTTTGATTGTTTGTTTATATAAAAAGGAACAGTCCAGCGCCTTCATCTTGGTCTGTATCTCCGATACAGCCGCTAAATTTAAACGTAGAATACGTGGTATGGTTAAGAGCATATCCAAGTAAAAAACGAAAACACACACTAAGAAAAAAATCGATAACAAAAGGATAACAATATCGATAGCAAAAACTATAAAAACATAGATAAAAAATTTATGAAAATATCGATAGCAAAATCGATAAAAATATCGACAACAAAATCGATTACAAAATCGATAACAAAGTCGATAACAAAGTCGATTACAAAATCGATTACAAAGTCTATAACAAAATCGATAACAAAATTGACATAAAATATCGATAAAATCTATAAAAACATCGATAAAAAATCGATAACAATATCAATAGCAAAATCGATAAAAATATCGATAACAGTATCGCTAGCAAAACCGATAAAAATATCGGTAACAAAACCGATAAAAATATTGAAAAAAAAGCTAGTTAATGTATAAAATTCCTTAAAAAGATAACAAACGATATCTTAGTTCTGTGTAAATATCATTTGTATGAATGTGACTCGTGGGACACTGAAAAGAACTCTATGAAAAACTATGAACTATACGCCTTCGTTTACAATAAAAGTAAGGCTGATATAGGAATATTATAAAAAATATAAAGTTTTGACTGCTGGGACAGGTCCTACATATTAACTGGTGTAAAGTAATTATGTATAAAGTAAAAATTTCCATAGACAAAAGTTACAGCTTCTTTCTACTTATTTAATATTTTTCAACAGATTAATTAAATGTAGTAATTTGAAAGGAGGTTACTACTAAAGTAGAGATAATTAGGGCATTTTAAAATGTATGTCGTTTTCCTATTTGGTATGGAATGACCCATATATAATTATTTCATCATATATACATAGGTACGTATAAATATTTACGCAAAGTTATATAGATATGACTTGCCGACTAGGCAATCCTAATAAAAAATATTTCAGGGTTTTTAAAACGCTTTCATTTAGCACTCATATTTTGATATTTCATATAAATTGTGTATAATTTAACTAAACTCACCTTTTTAATCACGTGGCCATGCTCATCAAAAGTATTTTCAAACTAAAACCTTCTTAAATCTTTTTAATTTGATATCGAGGCAGATACATATTTCAATTAACTGAGGAATTTAGTTGAATTAAGTTTTCCAAACAGGTGGCACTCCTCTAACATATTTCAACCATTTCGATATTTCAATTTCCTAATTCCCTAAATTCAAGTTCAAAATGATTTTTTAAACAGTTGCTAGAATATATATACCTTCATCCTAAACTATCCTGCACTTTGTCGCAGTTCTTAAGGAAGTGCTGTGCGATAATTGTACCTTTATAGCAGTCTGATTGTCAACAGAGAGATTTAATTTCTACCCAATAAATCCGCGGTCCTCCTCAATGGCTAATACTTCATCTTGGAAGATGCAGTAATAGTCTTGAAACTCAAAGGACTTCTAAGATCCAGCTCCACCTAAAATACTGCCTCGCCTTCGCCCTTGTATATCTTCGACCCATCTGTTTAAATATTCACCAAGTCAGCTCTACTCATGCCGTCACGCTATAGCCTTCGAAATCCGTCTCCATCTACATCTTGCTTGTACTCCGATTCCGACTCCCGCTTCGGTTTCGATAAATCAAATTTAAAAACTCTGTTAACGACTTCGCTTTCGGTAAACTCAACTCCATAATAACCCTAATAAGAATATAGGCAGCAAAGGCAGCGAAATCAAATGAGAATGAATATATGTATTTATTTACGTATGTGCATGTGCATGCTTGCCATCATGCGTATGTTCATTAATATCAGCTTCAAAGACTGAACGTAAGTATTACTTATTTAATCCTACCGAAAATCGTAGGATTTCGCAGTAGACAGTCCGAGCTCCACACAGAAAAGCAGAGGTTGCGCAAAAGCATTAAGTTAAATACCAGTTTCAGTAAACGTTGACTAAATAGTTAACAATTTGACTGACTGACTGACTTTGCCACTGAGTCTCTGGTTGGGAGTAAGTAGGGGTCATTAACATGGTGTAGTTTGCTTCTATTGCCCTGTTGCTTCATTGTCCGAGGTTGCTGCAAATGGTAACGGCAGTTCAAAATGTCGTTTGTCGTAACTGTACACAATTTTCTGTTGTTGTTGTTGTTGTTGTTGTTGTTGTTGCTGTTGCTATTGTTGCCACCATCGCTACGCAGGTGGAAGTTTAGTGTGTGTTCGCCGGCGACAAATGTCAATCAAGTGATTTATATGATTGTCACGTTTCCATTGTCGTGGTGGCATCGTGTTAATCGGCTCGTATACGCAATAGCTAATAGTCAGGAGTTGAAAGTGGAAAAGCGATGCAATAACTACTAAGCAACAACAACAGCTACATATATAGCAGCGGCTAAGCTATAGGAAGAGTGGTGGTGAGCTGCTGTTTATAATGCCACACGTTGCATGCTTTAGCTTGGCCTTGCTACAGTTGTATGTACATGTATTGTTCTGGATTGCTGTTTTTTGGAATTATATGAAAATTCAATTGTCAACTGAAAGTGGCAATTTTGGACACAGAACCAAATAACCAGAATGCCAAGGTATGTAGTTTAACTCTACAATAAAATGAGTTAAACTTTTGCTGGTAATTGGTAATTAGTGAAAATAAATGTAGGTTTCTGTTAATTTCTATCTGCTATTTTCCTACTTAGTATGCGAGGACCAAGTGATTTTAGAAAAGACGTGCACATTGGAAGATTATACATTAATGTTGGACTTATTTAAATTTAAATCGAAGGTTTGTGAAGTCTCTAAAGACAAAATTATTTTAAATTTTCTTGGTGATTCGTAACAGCAAAATTTTTTTACTTAAGAGATTAGCAAGCTCAATAATTATTTGAAGTTTAACTGCCAACCAGAAGGAAACAGAACGTCAACACTTGGCCGTCTATTGTACTGTTTTCGTGTGTTCGTTTAATTTGTTTCACAAAAAAAATCAGAACAACACATCGCTGCCATAGCCTCATACTAAATCCTTGCAAAGATGGAGTAAAAACAAAAAAAAATCTTTCGACGTTTCATCATCCGATCACTTTCGGGTGTATGCGCTATATTCGCTGCAGTCTCATCTACTCATTGAAAGCAATTACCCAGCTAGACCTTTTGAGATTGAGGGTCACCAGAGGTTTGTCCTCTTGCAGCCATTCGAATCCTCCAAGTCATTGGTGAGCGAAATATTCACCTAGTTTCTAAGGGTGACTTGCATGGCCGATGGTCGGAGCGCTATGACTGGTTGCGAACTAACCAATGCCTACTTTGAGCCCTATCTAGCCAAATAGTCAGAGATCTCTTAATCTGGCACTGCCGAGTGACCTGAACCCCAGAGTAAAACCAGTTTGTTATTCTTTCCAACATAGACTTGCATTGTTGAAGTAATTGCGAATTAGTTAAAGGACTGGTCAATGCCTTCAATGTAGCTTGCCTAACAGTATAAATATGAAACTTGGGCATCTCCATCTATTTTCTACCACGGAGTTCAGGGCCTTGAGTGTTGAAAATACTGGGTGTGAAACGAAAGAGTGTTAAGAAATCTTTAGTTTGAACGTTTATACTTTTTTTTGTGGGATTAGAGGAGGGAACAGTTGAATTCAAATTTTTTAACAAGTTAAGTTTATCACAAGATGGGTATTAATCGAAATGGGCTTGAAAGGGATTCATTTCTGAACTCTATTTAGGAGAGTTGCCAAGTGTTTAGAAAATCAAATCATCAGTTAGTAGAAATATGTATCACAATGTCATGCCAAAGAGATTTAGACATATTTTATTTTGAAAACACTTGTAAAAAGGGTTGCCACCTGGTTGAAAAATCGAATTTGAATTTGAAATTTGATGAAATGGGACCTTTCTTAACTCAGAAACAGTTGGACGGATTTAGATGTATTATTTGGAATAATTTTTTTAGGTGTAAAAAGTTACATGAACTAAATTTTGTTTTTTGTTTTTTTTTTGTTTTGTTTTTGTTTTAATGCCATGTTGGTCCATTAGTTTTGCTGGGGCTTGTGTGATGTTTGGGCATTCCAGAATCCATGTCCACTCTGTCGAGTGCGAGTGGATTTCCGCTCGTATGAATACCACATGGAGTACAAATACATTTTTTAATAGTTTAATCCAACTACCAGTGTGCAGTTTTGTCATCTTGCCAGGGTGATCGATATTTGTCGCGACGTACCAATGCTATTCGGGTCACTCGCACTAAAGGATTTTATCCCCCGTTAACGACCAACTTGCCTTGCTCTAAGTATATTCAAAGTCCAGAACGAAGCTTATTTATCGGTTCAGGTACGTGAGGCAGACGTACAAAAGACACTTTGCAAGTTAGTGCGCGGAGTGCGGTTAACGTAAGACAATGCCCTGCTCACCATGATCGAACTGCGAGAAATAACTTTCGCGTGATTAAAAGATACGTAATTCACAGAAATTCACCACCCACCATACAGTATCCAGTGCTTTCACGGCCCCCGAAATTTTCTTTTTTACATTAAAAAAAAGCAGTTACGAAGACCAAAACAGTCAGTTAAACGCGGCTGTGGAAAAGCATTTTGAAGAGAATTTTCAATAACATTTTTGCATCATATTCACGATGTGAAAAGTGTGTGTCGATTGAGCGATTTTACATATTAATAAAAAATAATAATAATTAAAATCGAAAACCATACTTTTCATGCATTAAGTAACTTAAGTCGCGAGCTTATCAGACGCCCCTCTCAGGTACACACATACACACATATTAGCCAGGTCAAAGGAAAATCTTAGCACACTCATAATAAATTTTTCAAGTGAAATTATGTTCTTCCGCTAAATTGCTTTTGCTCCCTGCATTGAAAATTACTTGCGAGCTCCATTCGGTCAACATTAAAGCCAAGTCGCAGCTTTCAATTAAATGACAAATCACAAGTTCATTGGAAAGGAACTTTATTTTTATTTTTAAAATTTGATTTAACTTGAGCTCTCAGTTGCCATTTGTGTTGGTTGACGTACAATTGAATAGGCCTGCTTACACACAAAAAAGGAGGAGTTTTCTGAGGCACTAGAGAATTGATTTACGTGGCGTATGAGCAACCATTATGAACAATTCAATGAGCCGCGGACGACTTGCTGCACTAAAGTATACACACGCATACATATGTACATACATACATACTTTGATGTAATACAAATACTGCACTTGCTGCAAATAGCATTGCGTTATGAAGCGATTGATGTCCTGTGACAGCAAAACAATTTGAATTGTGAAAGTTTGGCGGTATGCGGAACGTGGTGCGGGATTGAACTAAGAGGGAGCGGGCAACGGAAATAACTTCAGTCGATGCGGTGGCATCTGTAAATGAGTAATGATGCAATTCTGAAATTTCAATTCAATTTTTACTCTCCTTCAGTTGTTTATGTACGTCTGTCGCTCTTTGTGTGTGTGTGTGTGCGTTACGGTTATTGTTTGCTTGTTTGTATGTGCAGGAGTGACGGGTGGAAGCGTATGACTGAGCGATATGAGTTTACTTGGTTGTCTGTTCGCGTGCTTTCTCATTAATTTATGACAGCAATTTTTAACGCATTGCCGCTCATGCAACTTGCAATGGCGGGCATACGAATGGTTATACATACATACATACATATGTATGCACATTAGGGCGGGTTAATTTGTATGGGAGATTTTTCCGACTATGCGCTTATTACACAGAATGATTCTACGTAAATGGGTTTCTTAGCATTTTGCTGTAGTTTCGTAAAGAAGTGCTTAAACTTTGTATAAAAATATGCTATAAGGTTTGTTTGGTATGAGGAATTCATTTCTGTACTTATCTTTTTCTTAAAACTTCCACCAAAGGGCGCAACAGTGAACATTTTCACATTTTCGCAATTTGGCAAACTCCAAATTTATTTTAGACCCATGGTTTCTTCGGAAAATTAGCTGAAAATTAAACGTATAAATCTGCTATGCTATACGCGAAATAAAAAAAAATACCCGCCCTAATGTACACACTTACATATGTATATATGTATATGTTTTCATTCTCACTTCAATGATTCTTTTACAAATCATCTCTCGCAGTTTGTGCTGATTACAATGCGTTGTGCTGTCATTTGCACCCAAGCTCTGGAAAAGGAACTGTTGCCCTGCGTTGTTGTTGTTTTTGTAATTCGCCAACTTTTAAGTATTAGCTTACAATAGAAAATTTGAATAATGTGTGTCCTGTGGTATGTACTTATTAAACAATCTAAAGATGCACTTAAGAATCTATATTTACTAGAGAGCTACCTAAATGTGTTTACTTTCCTTCTGCACTAACTATTGCACAGTAAAGCTGAGAAAGTAATATAGTAAATGAATTTGAAATAGAAGGAATTGAACTCCTTACGATCGTCGCCTAGATAAAAGATTATCGTAAGGCGTCATTTCGACAATTTTTAGTTATAGACGCAGTTACTCAGGTAGCACGCTGGTGTATAACTTAATGTAAATTTACGAATTTTGGTATAAATATTATTGATTGTATTAAAATTTTTAAATTTACACCAAGTTCTACCTTAGTGTATTACTTGAGATATTTTAAAATAAGATCTTTCGATTGGTGCTATCAGTTTTTGAAAATCTCTTTTAGTTTCAGAGATATTGACTAATTTTTTTCCCGTAATTTAGTAAAAAATTAGTTAAAAATGCGTGCTAAACTACTCCAGATCATTAAATGACGTTATCCATTTTGGAATACCTCCTTTAGTTTTCAAGATATTAAGTAAAAAGCATCGTTAATTTAGTATTTCCTAAAAAGTGACCGACAAATTGTTGACAAATGTCGCATACGAAAAAAATTGTACTAAAGAAAATTATTCATAAACGCAAAACTAATAACAATAAACAATAAAAATGAAATAGTTTAAGAATTTTGTGAAATAGTAACATTCTCCGAGGGACTGGAGAAAATCTAGGCCGCTTGTATTGTTATGGCATCCATTTTACTGGTTTTATGAGGTGATTAATAAAAAATATCTTTAGTAAAATGTTTTTTTTTTAAAGATGTATTCCTAACCTACCACAAGGACACAAACCATATATTATTTAGTGAAAACGAGGAATGTATGGGATCATAAATAGCAAAAAAGGGACTAAAAGTGTCCTACGTACATGCATGTATGTAAGTCTAAATGACGGCTTTGAATTAAGTAAGTAATACGGTAAGGTATGTGTGCTTACAAATTCACGAGTATGCCACTTTATTCCCACGCGAGCGCAGTACGGCACATCCCAAAGCGGCACTTTATCCGCTTACCCGAGCGTGGTGCCAAGTATAAACTGCATACATACATACTTTCCACGTAAATGTAAACGAATTATGGACAGCAAAAGAGAACTGTGAACAAACAAAATAACCTACTATTGCTTACATGAGGCATTTCTATGCACAAACCTACTTACATGTGTGATTTCACAGGATTGAAGTCATATATACATAGATGTACATATGTACATGTGTACATATGTATGTAGTTAGAAGTCTACAAGTATGCGAGTCGCTGTTGAATGCCTTCATTTAATTTTGAAAATGTTGCCCATGACGATTTATGGCGATTAAAAATGAAAAGAAAGCGCATTTTGCAGCAAGGTAGCCGAGAATGAGAATGAATTGCTTGAAAAGGAGTGTATGCGCAGCAAAAAAGAGTAAGCTATGGCATATTTACAAAGAAAAATGATGCACTGAATGGACAAAAAAAAAAAATGCGCTAGCGGTAAGAGAAAGCTGACGGCAGTAAATTGCTTTCATGCAAAATTGAGGCAGGCGGCTGCAGTTAATGTTGCTTTTCTGCTGTTGCATCGACAATGACGGCTTTGATGATGACGATGATGATGACAGTTTTCCGACCACATACTTATATACATACATACATATAGCGGTAAATATCTAAGGTATGGTTTATTATGTTCTTGGTCCTCCAAATATGCACTCACTTACTTACATACATACATACATACATATAAACATATATATGTAAATATAAACGGGCGCTATTTTGATATAATCTAGTAAACAAATTTGTATGAAAAGATTAAAAAAAATCATATATACCTGCATATATGTATGTACATGACGGTGGTCCAATTTTAAGACTTTTTCGAATATGCATAAGGGGATTCTACGTGTAATTCTAAGCAAATTGACGAAGAAACCATGGGTCTCAAGCCCGTTTTTAATTTATCAAATTGCGAGAATAGGTTTCTTTTAGTTTGTTTTTTTTCGTAAAGTAGTGCTTAAATTATGTATAAAAACGTGCTATAAAAGGGTTTTTTGGTATGCAGAATCCACTAGTGGACTTATATGTTTCTTAAAGCTTACGCCAGAGGGCGCAACAGTGAAAATTTTCACATTTTCTTATGTGTTAAAATAAAAACATACTTTTCGTACGACTAAAATTATTAATAATGGGCAAAGTTTAAGACTCTTAAAATTCGCGTTGATCTTTTAGTTTTTTTGTCGACTGTGCTAAGGGTTTTCTTTCATAAAAAGTTTTTCGTAAGAAAAAAAGGTAGAAAATCAGTGCGAATTTTAAGCTTTTTAAAACTTGCACATTATTATACTAAAGTTGAATGGGCTCTAAGACTGTATACTTGACATTATTTCAAATTCTTTTTAAAAAATTTTAATTTTTAATGAAATTTTGTAGAATTCAAATTTAGAGCGCGTTTTAACCAACCACCAAGTCATATTTTAATAAAGAATTAACCAAAACTTTTTGAGGAAAAAAAACAATTGTGAATATTTAAATAATTACAGTGTACACAATTTAGTGAAAGACTGTAAATAATTTAATAAAAAATTTAATTCATATGGAAATGTTTAAAAAATTTAATTTTTCTATACATGTGTACATACATAAATAAGCATGTATTTTCTATTACCTTTCAATTGCATTAAAAAAATGTTTTCAAGGAAAAGTAAAACATAAGTATTCTTTGTTTTACTTTAACACGTAAGAAAATGTGAGAATTTTCACTGTTGCGCCCTCTGGTGGAAATTTTAAGAAAAATATAAGTTCAATAATAAATTCTGCGCATAGTAAAAAAAATTGACCCGCCCTAATGTACATGCATGCTTACACATCTGCATTTGTGTTTCGTGCGCTGCACATAGGTAGATTTGTATATTTTCACTTCTCCCTTGCCGGTGAAAGACATCTGCGGCGCTATGAACTTAATTACATTTTAAATTAAAATGCATTTAATCGTCACCTCAATCCGTGCCGGTAGAAAATTAAGTATATATTGTAAGCAAACGTATTCACACACCTGTCTGCAGAATTTACACTTGGATGTAGGAAGTGTGCACAAAAAAGAGCAATTTTACGTTTGTTTGTTTGTTTGCATGAATGCTTAAGTGAAATAATGAATTTCTCACATGTTGCTCATATCTGCGGATGAGTGCTGGTGATTCTTTGAGTTGGATGCATGAAATTAAATTTTTTAAATTATTATATTACGATTATGGGCCTATAGGAATATTACAAGCTGACGCTAAGCTAGGATTTTCCTCGCACAACATCTGTAATCGGTTTATTACTCACAGTAGCACACTGACACACATCTAAAAAAAAATAATAGTAATTCTTAGTAGCTCATATAAATTTGTATAAATTACACTAAAAATCTGATTACTTAACTGCACAAAGCTATGTACATACGTATGTACATATGTAGATGCTTACATATGCACATATTCACAAGCATGTATGTACGTGCTTTAGAACTTTGTACTTTCCTAAATACATATCTATGCAGCTATTGTCGCTTTAAGTAGATTACCTGGTAAATATTAGTAATAATTACACAGATAGTTACATATTTACATAAAGCAATGTACCAGAGACGGTAATCACTATGAGTAAAATAATGTAAATCCGCACTTAAAGATTTTTTTATGATTTTTATTTTTTTCGCTTAAATATAATAATTACCTATTATAATTTATTTTTGATTTTTATTTTTTCTCAGAGATAAAAATTATGATTGGGTTTTATTTTTCCACTTAAAAATAATGATTATTTATAAAATTGAAAAGGTCATATAGATGCAATCTCCTGGAATTTTGACCTGAGTAATCCTTCTATTAGGGTGTCGCTACCTATACGTCGGAAATCTCGCTGGTATAGCTTTTTAGTTTTTTGAATTATCATTATTCTTAAGAGAAAAAATAAATCTCAATAATAATTATTATCTTTGAGCGAAAAAATAAAAAATCATAAAATAAGCATTATTTTTGATAAAAAAAAGTAATAATAATTTCCTTTGAGCGAAAAAATAAAACTCAAATATTAAATATTATTTTTAATCTTTATTGATTAAACTGGAAAAATAAAAATCTTTGTAAATTACAGTAGGGCTTACGATTTACGACTGTTGACTTTTTTGGTTAAAATTTAAAAAGTAATGATTATAATGATTTTCCGCCCCTGAAATTTTGATAGTATTCATCGGAAAAATTGGAGCGTATATTGATACTTGCAAATTAAATTTGTGTACATGTATACATTAGGATGGTGCAAAACTAAACAGGAAAATTAAATTTTTGTAATCAGGTATCAGCAGGTACGTACCCTCTACAAGCAGCAGAATTATAGAAAATGGAAAAAACCCGTATTTTTTATTTTGAGCTGCGCACAATGGGACTATAGGGCCCAAAAATTGTAAAAAAGGGCTTGCTTATTTTGAAAAAGTAATTAACAGTCATAGGGCGAGTTTAGAATAGACGCAATGCAATAAATAAATTTGTGAAAAAATTTTGATTTTGTTGCAATAACTTTAAACTGAACGCATATGAGCAAATCTACCGAGTTGTTTTTTAGTGTCACTCCCTTCTCTCGGCAGAAAAAACGTTAAAGCATTCTCTTTGCATTTATTTCAATCAATGGAGTTCCAGAAACAAGTACAATAGAAACTATATCAAGTATTTGGACAATTTTAGCAGCAAAACGTTTATTTATGCGAAAAAATACCAAAATATTTTAATTTTCGCATTGTCACTCGAAAAAATCATAATGCGTTTTTTTTAAAATAAATTTGAGAAGTTTTCAGATACAAAATTCATATTAGAGGCAATGAAAGTTGGCATCAAATACAGCATATCTGTGAAGTTTCAAAAGTGTGTCACAAAATTATAGTACAAAAAAATGGCGGCATGAAGAAAATCTGCCGCAGCTATTTTGGAATTTTTGAAATTCAACGATTTTTTCATTTTAAAAGTTTAAAATACTTCAAAATGTCAACACTCAAAGGTGAAATTGTTCCTCTTGCCAAAACGAAGCAATAAAACTAGTGTGCCACCAAATAAAAAAAAAATTACATTGATTATAAGATGACGACGATTTGCGAAACAAAAGTTCAAATTTTACAATTTTTATTGGCATACTCGTAATTCATTCTGAAATTATTATATACACGAAGAAATTAATATACATATTCGCAAAGAATACTGTAGAAAAATATTCAACGCCATTATTTAGTTACTTTTAAGCAATACGACTTTTAGTTGAGGCGTGCAAGTGAATGTTTTAGCTGACTACATATGGAGCTACGGTGGTTATACGTTACATCCACAACTACGAGCTATTATTTTGACATTTTTTAGTATATCTTTTTTAAGTTTCAATTTAAACACAATTTCGAGACGGAATCTTGTTTTTTATGCAAAGCTGAAGATAATACATTGTCTAAGATAAGTGTGCCACAATTTTTTACCAAAAACAAGTCTTTATCGAAAAATGTAGCAACTCGTGAGATTTGCTCATATGCAGACAACATCTTTATACAAATAACGTAAAAGTTAACAAACACCTTCAGCAAAAAAAAATTTCAAATATCAACGGCAAGTCCAGCTACTTAAAAATTGCACTACTAAAATTTAATGGGCTACAAAACTGCCTAAAAAATTCTTTTCTAAAAACTATGGTTATAAAGTGTGAAATTTTGATGAAACTTTGATGAATTTTCCTAATTTTGGTACAAAGTTTGAAATTCGTAGTGAGCTATACTTTCATAAAAAATAACAAACATTGCAGAAACAAGAGAAAAATAAAAAACACTTTTTAAAATGTCGCGTCCCTATTAGTTTGCCCGCCACTGTATGCATGCATGTGTGCGTGTACATCATATCTACGTAGATTTCACTCTCTGTTATATGCTAGTAGAATTTAAACCAAAGATTTTGTGCGCTTTCAGCATTTACAAAGAATTCTACAAACGAAGATGACTTTTTTTTGTAGTATTCATTTATAATGCATAATAAAGAAAAAAAACTGGGCGAAATAAAACTAAGCTCTGTAAACATAATACTTGTTATATAAAGTAGTGTAATCGCTTATAATTAAATACATATATGCTGAGTGCAACGAAGGACACTTCACACCGCTAAGTGTTTTAAACTCGGCCAAATGGCCACAGAAGTGCTAATGGGATTACACTTTGAATGCTGCCAAGCAACAAATCCACACATATTCACTGATAAAACGTTAAGTGTATAAAAACATGTATGTATGTAAACACACATACGCAAACAAATAATTACTCATGCTACTGTGCCTAAAGCAAACATAAATCTTAAGAACTTTTCGCTGGAAAAAGATTTTCAGTGAAATTAAAAAGAAATAAGATTAAAACCGTTTACCACAAAAAAAATTACGAAAAAATATGTGGCACTCCGGTGGCATTTTGTTATCCTGCAGGCCCACACGTAATTTTTTTCCAACTTACATACATACATACATACATATTTGTAATTTTAACACAACCACTGTGAGAAGTGCAATGCAAACCGAGCCGAGCAAGCAAACCAAAGAAAGTGAAGCAAATAAAAACCACAAAAAACAGGGATTGTGGAAAAGTGCATATTTACATGGTTATTAAGAAAATATCACTGTGTGCTCATGAGGCAGTATAACAATGGTGGATATGTACATACATACATATGTACCACATGTGGTATGAGTGACATTTCCCAAAGGCGAATATGCAATGATGAGCAACAAGAAAGCGCATTTTTATGCTAAATGTTTGCATGGAATTGTGGAAATTATGTCGCGAAATAACGAGAAATGGTCAGTAATGTGGGAAAGTACATTTTCTTTAGGAAAAAGTAGTGTATATAAAAATTTGGTATAAATAAACAAAAGTGCACTTTTGGGACGTTACCACAGCAGCACAATAATAAAAAGAAGAAAACAGTCGAAGAGGTGCGAGAAAAGCTCTTCCGCAAATTAGAATGAAATTAAAAATGTGAAAATGCACTTAGTTCGCGGTTGTGCTTATGTAATTAATTTTTTAGAGCCCTTTTTTATTGTTTTTATAGGCATACATTTTTAATAGTGGCACTTTCCTACGAGTTCGAGGGAAGAAATGTAATTTTCTATAACAAAAAAAGAATAATCATTAAAGTCGACTTAGAGAAAAATTGAGAAATGCTTTAATAGCCGGCTAAAGAAACTGCATTCATACGTACATATTTACGAGAAACCCCCCACTCTATAACAATGGTTTTCCAGCAGTTATTAGATGATAAGTAAAAAATCCGTTCGATTTTCAAAAACGAGGTGTCAGATTAAAAAGCTTGAGCTGTATACTTAAAATAAAGGTTTGCTTTTTTT
>NW_023458556.1:40209603-40210742 GCF_013731165.1 Rhagoletis pomonella | reverse complement strand
GTGTTATAATTTCGGATAGGATCCAGCGATGCCAACTTGTGGGGAATTCCCGATTTGCGGGGAATTTGTCTCGTTGCGGGGAATCGGGGAATTGCTGCCTTTGTGGGAAATTTAGACTATTTAATTTTAGATCATTAAATAACTTATCTACCTAGAGTGCAGAGTACTTTTTGTAAAATTTTATGTTTAGTCACAATTGCAACTCTGCCAATTTCGCATTACACAAAGCAACAGTGCTTTTGTTGCGGCAAATGTTAGAGAATTCGTAAGTTGGAAGTTTCCATCAGCTCCAGATTTTGAGAAAAACTAGGTCAAAGCGTCAAAAAATCGCGATTTTTGCAATATTTGAGAAGGACTAGCCAAAAAACTAAAAGTGATAGAACCTTCCACTTAGGCTTAAATTAAAGATATAATTAAAATGAATAATAAACTAAATAATAATAAAATTAAATTGGCTTCTAAAAATTGCAAGTAAAAAGATAAAAATGTTAATGATTTTTTTTTTTGATTTTTTGAATTTTTATCAGTTTTGTCCAAAGTTGTTTACTTGGATTTATATGGCGAATGGTATACAAAAAGATATAATTTTATAAAAAATTAGTGAAAAAATTTTAAATTTAAATATCGTATGTACATTCGTATTAACTTTAAGCAAGTGAATTAAAAAAATTGATTTTTTTAATGGAATAATGCCAGTGGGGAGAATTTCACCGAAAATCGGGAGAGAGGAGAACAAGGAGAGAGATAAAATGAGTTGGCATCCCTGATAGTATCCCATTAAATCTCCTCTTTAAAAACTTCTGTAGACCATTTTAATCTCATGCCTGCTGAGTACATTTTTTAATTGGATCTATACTTTATCAAAACATCCAAAACTGTAAAAATACATTGTTTTTACACCATTTAAGTGCAATGCAGGCTAATATTCTTTAAATTCCTAATTATATTTTTTGCACTTACTAGATTTGACCCGAACAGGGCAAGTTAAATGAAACCAATTAAAGAGGATAATTTAGGAATTTAAATAATCTGAGCCTGCACAACTCTTAAATAATTTCTTAACAAATAATAAAACGTAGAAGTGAGATAACTTTTCGCTAAATATAGAATAAAAGCCCACAGGTACTCACTCACCTTTC
>NW_023458556.1:40208043-40209503 GCF_013731165.1 Rhagoletis pomonella | reverse complement strand
ATGTCATAAGCTCTGCGAATAATCCTGGACACCTTGCAGCCTTGCCTTTTGTTCCACGGATTTTGCGCCGTCCGAATCATGGACAGGTCGAGATCCCGTTTAATCACTTGAAGGGAAATCGGCACCTCCTCTATCAGGATGGTTTTCGACACAGCACCTTCGTTGCCCGCGACGCCAGTGTGCAGCGGAACCCAGTACATATATACGTTCGCGAATACGATTGCCGATCCGTTTAGGAATAGGACGAAGTAAGAGGTTGATGAAGGTGGAGAAGAAGATGAAATGAAGATAACGATGAAGAAGAAAATAATGATGAGGATGAAGATGAAGATGAAGATGAAGATGAAGATGAAGATGAAGATGATGATGAAGATGAACATAAACATGAACATGAAGATGAAGATGAAGATGAACATGAAGATGAAGATGAAGATGAAGACGAAGATGAAGACGAAGATGAAGATGAAGAAGAAAATGAAATGCAGGTGAAATAAAAATGAAGCTGAAGATAAAGTTTATGAGTATGACCAGGATGATGATGAAGGTGGAGATGAAGAGGAAGCGTTAGCGGAAGATGAAGATAAAAGCGAAATGAAGAAGAAGGTAAATTTTAAATTCTTCCGCACGTATGGACTATACGAACATTTTTTTTTTTAACTGAAAAGACCAAGGTACTTTTTGGCATTAACGAAAACAGAAAATAACAAGAACAATAAGTTTTTTAAAATTTACATTACATTAAAAAAATATAAATTGTTTTTTCTCAAACCATTAAAATCAAAAAATTTAATCAGAAAGCTCAAAAATAATACTGACTTAATTGTTGATAAGCCACAATAATATTGACAAAAAAAACATATTTTTACAGCAAAAACTGAAAATTAAAAGAATATTAAAATAAAATCGCAAAAAATAAGAGCCTAAAATTTAAATGAAATAAAAATATTTATTTTTCTTTTTAAAGCAATAGAATCTAAAAATTAAAAGAAAAGGAAATTAACAAAAGAAACCCAAATAACTAAAAAATTTAAAAACTAAATAAAATAGCTTTCTAAAAATTTAATGATATTTAAAATAAAAAACCTTTTTTTTTTCTTCAACAATAAAGTCTAAATATTAAAAGAAAATTAAAATTAAAAAATCGAAGCACTTTATTTAAAATAGGAAAAAATAAAATAAGTTTCTAAACATTAAATCGAATTAAAACAAATATTCTTTTTAACACAATAACATTAAAAGATAATATTTTAAACTAGGAATTAAAAAAAAAAAATTAATATAAAAAAGAAAAAAATCTAAATTAAAATCAAAAAAAAAAAAAACCGCTGCCTAAAAATTCGGATATCTCGAATTAAACGCCACTCGGCCATTGTTACAAGTGCTTTCACTCCTAATAGCTTTTCACGGCGCGTGGTGAAGGACAGAGCTTTTTTCTAAGACTTTTGTGCTAGACTAACACA
>NW_023458556.1:40202196-40207943 GCF_013731165.1 Rhagoletis pomonella | reverse complement strand
ATTAAAAAGCTTGAGCTGTATACTTAAAATAAAGGTTTGCTTTTTTTGAGTTGCCACCTGTTAAAAAATTAAATTCAAATTATTTAATAAGTTAAATGAATTGTTAAAATATTTGTATCAATTGAAATGGGTGTGAAAACGGTTTATTTCTTAACTACATGCAGCAGGGTTGCCACCTGTTTAAAAAATATAATTCCATTTGAATTAAGGGAATTAGGTAATTGAAATACATAGGTATCACCATTTGGGAGTCAGAAGTTTAAGAAGCTTACAGCTTACAAATATTTTTAAGAGGGTTGCCACCTATGTGTAAAGTCAACTTTAGTTAAACTAAAATAATAATTGCGTCAAACCAAAGGTTTACGACATCGTATTTGTTATTTTATAACAAATATATACATTGTCAATTAGTGTTTGTTCTGACTACGTTCCTTTTAAATAACTGGACTCTTAAATTAACCCAGGAATGTTTTTACTCTTCACTTATTTCTTGGTAAATATGTTCAATTTTTTCTTGTGGCTGATATCCATATTGGTATACATATTTCAGTTACCTTATTCCCTTAATTAAACTGAATTTGATTTTTTAAACATGTGACAACATTTCTACGTATCGTTTAGATGTACAGCGTTTTCAAAACCATTTCAATTGATACCCATATTGTAATATGTAATTCATTAAATTTTATATAATTTTAATAAAATTTGTAACAGGTGGCAACCAGTTGCAAATAAATAAAGCTTTATTGCACATCTACAGGCCAAGCCTGTTATTTGACATCTCTCCTTTTATAATAGAGCGAAATATGTTAATGCTTCAAGAACCCAAATTGTCAACTTCAAACTGCATTTACATGAAAGCTATCAAAAAATCAATTACATTATTGAATTCAGCGCTCTTTAGTTTATTAAAAAACAAATTTTCGTACAAATCCGTCCACAATCCTATTTTTGCCCACATTTTATATGGAAGGGAGGCACTGTGTGGCGTACCAAATCATTTTCAAAGTACCAGTTTTGGAACGAAAGTACCAAAATTGGCAACGCTGGAGGTGACCCAAATGAACGTATTGCAATTTGCAAACGAAAAGTAATTTCAGGCTGATAGAGATGTAATATTCACTATTTAATTGGTTATGATCAGAGTTAACTTTTCACTTTTATTCTAGGTGTGTTCCATGACAAAATATGTATGCACCGCGTTTATTTAAATATCTTTTTTCACTTTCCAGAAAATATTTGTAGATTTTAAGTCATTGGTAGAAAATAAAATATAGAAAAAAAGTGGATAGAGATGTACCAATAAAGTGGTAAAGTCCGCGCACTGCTCCGGAAGCATTGTCCGGAGGATGCATGGCAGTTGAGATGTGCATGTGTAAAAATTTCAGCAATTTGATGAAGAAAATTTGTGAACATGCAGCAGTACATAGCATGCATTTAGGCGCTTGGTGTTAGTAGTCGCGCCTAGGCAATGTATATAAACCACCATTGTTTGCAGTCATAATATTTGTAAAAATTTACGAGTGAAGTTATATTAAATGAATGCAAAAGCTTAATAATCAATCAACAAAAACAGGCGTTTAACAAATATACGCCATAAAATATTAATTGCTAGCGAAGGCTTCCGCAAAATACATGTCTACATAACTTCCATAATAAATATTAAATATGTACCATTTTTAGTACGGGTAGATGGGAGTCGCTTAAAATTGCATAAACAATTTATTTTTTTACTGAACCCTTGAATTTAATTTTTAAATGAAGCCGTAAACAATTACAAACGTATGATATAAATACATACATAAATTTAAGCGTGCATTGCATGCAATTTTTTTATTTGTTTAAACGTACATACATACTTACATATATTTTTTCTGACACATTGGTTTTTGTGCCACATTATCCGTTGTGCTCGTTTCTTTTGATTTCAATGCAGTGAACTCTTTTTTTGCTAGTTTTTTATTCTTCATTGTTGATTTTTATTTATTTATGTACTTCTCAGCTGCATGAAGCTCCCAAGTGTGGACGTAAGCGCGACGTTGTCATCCTCGTCGTCGTCATTGTCCTCATCGTCCTCGTCGCCGCCTTTAGAGGGAAGCCGGAAAATGTGTTCATTTCCGGTGTCAGTGTCATCGCGCCATGAACAATGGGGACAACGGGACAACAGTGAGCTCCGCAACAGCAGCAGCAGTAGCTAAAGAGCTGCTCAGCTGTAGCTGAAATGTCGATCGTAGTTCATAATGTTGCACGCTTACAGGTTAAGCAATTTGTTTAAATCATGTGTATATTAGGGTCGTTCAAAGAAAGTTAACTCGGAATTTTAATACTCTAACCCTCTAGGATTGTTCTGTATCGAAATTCATACACTTAGGTCCCTTTTTATGCGTTTTTTTTTAATGCGAATTTGAATTTATGCGGGTTTTCAAACCATTTTTTCGCTCTATCGACAATGCTTCTGATAATTACAGATAAAACTTTATTTATTTCATTAATGCCCACTTTTACATGGAAATGGAGTGTTGAAGTGAAGAAATAAATTGCTTTTTGCTTAATATTGCCTCGCTTTTAGCGGTTTTTTAGAATTTTTTACATGGTGTATCTCAATTTATGCGGTTTTTGAAAATGCTGGAACGCATCCCCTGTTTTTGTATGAAAGTAAAGCACTTTTTTATGCGGATTTTGTTATGCGGCTTTCTGAGGAACGCATATACCGCATAAAAAAAGACCTAAGTGTATAGTATCGTTTTTTTTCTGATCAATAAATATTCAGAGATGCCTCACGCCGCACAGTGGTCTGAATAGAGCCGGAAAAAACTATTTTAATAAATTTTCTACGAAAAGAGGTTTTTTTTCCAATATAAAATACATGGAAAACTTTGAGCGCTTTGAGCAACCTCCAAATATTTTTTGATTTCAAACTAAAAAAATAGGGGTATATTTTTTTTGGATATAGAACAATCCTAAGCGGTGAGAGCATTAAAATTCCAACAACATTTGTTTTGGACCACCCTTATGTATGTACATACTACGTTCATGTATGCACACAAAAAAGTACATATACATATATGTTGCTGAAGTATTTTTGTAAGTGACAAGGAGCAAATGAATGAATGACTGAATACAAAATATAAATAAAAAAGCATATGGCACTCAAAAGCACAAACATATATATGAACTGTTAGCTTAGCGTGTATGTATATAAAGTTATAATATGCTCTCTTACATTTCATGATTTGGCTATTGCGCGATGGCCTGTAATGTGCAGTGACAAGTATGTCAGCAAAGCGTTGGCGTGCATGCTTTTGTGCTTTTGGCTCTAATATGTCTCATATCTGTGAGTGTCTTTACATAAACACATGGCTTAGCTAGATTTTTATAGTAAATAACAACAAATAATGCACAATATAGTCCTACCAGTATAATTCTTTTAATTTCTTTATATAGAAGACTCGTACTAGCTTTATTTCTGCATAGTTTGGCTCTATATATGTACATATGCACTATACATAAGCGCATACATATATACTAGGTTGTTCGATTATTTGCATCTTTTGGAAACACGGTTTTCTAGTTATTCAAAAATGTCAAAAAAACGATTCCTCACTTTAAACTAAGAAATTAAGTACAAATAGTATAAACCGGTTTTACTTACTTCGGATCTGGCCTTCTCCCGAGCCAGCCGTTAGATGCGAGTAAAGACGACATTTAGTCGATCCACAATTAAAGATTTCTCTGTTTATTCTTAAAGTAATTTCCTGCAGTTAAAAGTTTTCCAGTCAGATAGAAAATTAATAAAAATTCAAATAAGTATATTTAACAAAAAACAAATAATAAATAAAAATTTTCTAGTTTCCTTCTCAATGAAATAAAAACATTTCCAGTGTTCAGGCATGGTACAATAATTACAGGTATTGTCTTCCCAGAGAGTTTTGCTTCACATCGAAATTCGTGCTCCATTATTTTCATTTTGACGCAGTTCAATGTTGATTCTTTTACTTTTATTTGGCTTTGCTTTTTGTTTTTGCTCAATTAAATTTTTATAAGTTTTCAAAACAAAAGAAAAAACGTTTGAAATAAAGTGAGCCATACAAATTTTGAATTTGTTTACTAGCAAATGTTTTTTTTTTATCGGCTTTTGCAAATTAAATAAGTTCTCAGCAGTTATTTAAGAAAATACGTCTACATATATGGTATATGGGGTATGGAAATATGCCTTTTCCCTAGCAGTAAACGTTTTAGTGTGGGCAACACTGATATTTTCTAAATAAGGTAGATCGGAATATGCGCTCTCTGGGAAGACAATACCTGTAATTACACTGTGGAACAAATTCAGGTTAGCAAAAGTTAGGTCGATTCTGAGAGTGAGGGGTGAAAATAGAGGCTAAATTAGAAGACCCGTACCGCGGCGTTTGTTTATGTTAGTTCGAATTTTTTTTTAATCGACCTTCGAACTTTGCAGTCAAATGCCGATTTTCAGCATATTGTTTAAATGGTTTTTTGGCTATAACTCGTCGACTAATTAATATTTTTTCAATCTGTTAAAGCCAAATTATTGCTAGAGACCTGTGCAACAATTAAAATTAAAAAAAAAATATCTTGGTCATCGTCATCATCATCAGAAAGGTTGATAATTTCCAACAGATATTCTGGAATTTCATCTTTGTCTTCCCCTTCTTCCTCTTTTTCCCCGTCTTCCTCTTCTTCAAAGGTGTTTTTATACCACCAACAAATTTCAGCGAGTATTGCATCTGGAGATTTCTTTCCTCTGTACCTGAAACGAAAATGGTTATCAAACGTTAACATGTTTAAATTGTGCTCTCTGACAAAGATATTAGCAAAATCTAGGAATTCAAAATATGCACACTCTATAGTTACCTTATTTCAAATGGAAGCGCAGTTTGGTGATAACGTTCGCCTTGCTCATCAGATTCAGTTGCCAACTGTTGAGCGAGTTGATCAAGATGCTGATGCAAGAGATAAATTTTGTACGACATATTAACCCCAATTTCATCGAAAGCTGCCAACATGTTTGTAACAGATTGCCTGTAGTTGTCTTTTCGTTCTTTACCCAAAAGTCCTTTAATTACTGCTTTCAATGCGAGCCATGCATTTAATTCTCGGTCTGTCAGAACTTGGTCAAAATCTTGACGACTCATTAGTTTCCGTATGTCGGGACCATTAACAACCCCTTCCTGAATTTTGGCGTTACTTAGTCTTGTTTAGTCTTAGTTTACTCGCTGAAATTTGTTGGTGGTATAAAAACACCTTTGAAGAAGAGGAAGACGAGGAAAAAGAGGAAGAAGGGGAAGACAAAGATGAAATTCAAGAATATCTGTTGGACGAAATTATCGACCTTTCTGATGATGAAGACGATGACCAAGATATTAGAGAGAGCAGTGATGTTGATCCACAGCCGCCTGCTAAACGGCAACTGGCCAAATCATTAACTTAATTTATTTAATTTTTTTACTTAAAACTTTTCATAATTAACATTTCAAAATTATATCTTTTCCATATTTTTATAATTTCTTTTTCAATGTTTCTTCAAAACCAACACTGAAAAAATTGGTACATAAGAAATGAGAAGTAAATTAATATTAAGCTGCAAAACGCATGTTTTGTATTATGATTGTTTTCTTTTCAAATGAAATTTATTGAAGAAACTGAGAAGCATATTATAGATCAAACAGAAAGCAAAAAAGACTTAGTTTTGTGGAAAATATGTTCAAAAAGCATGAAAAAAAAAT
>NW_023458556.1:40196787-40202096 GCF_013731165.1 Rhagoletis pomonella | reverse complement strand
AGACTTAGTTTTGTGGAAAATATGTTCAAAAAGCATGAAAAAAAAATGTCCAACATTTTGCTTCATAAGCACTACAAAAATTTTCTAAATCAATTTTTTTTTAATTTTAATTGTAGCAATAATTTGGCTTTAACAGATTGAAAAAATATCAATTAGTCGACGAGTTATAGCCAAAAAACCATATAAACAATATGCTGAAAATCGACATTTGACTGCAAAGTTCGAAGGTCGAACTCGAACTAACATAAACAAACGCCGCGATACGGGTCTTCTAATTAGGCCTCTATTTTCACCCCTCACTCTCAGAATCGACCTAACTTTTGCTAACCTGAATTTGTCCCACAGTGTAATTACAGGTATTGTCTTCCCAAAGAGCGCATATTCCGATCTACCTTATTTAGAAAATATCAGTGTTGCCCACACTAAAACGTTTACTGCTAGGGAAAAGGCATATTTCCATACCCCATATACCATATATGTACACGTATTTGTTTAAATAACTGCTGAGAACTTATTTAATTTGCAAAAGCCGATAAAGAAAACATTTGCTAGTAAACAAATTAAAAAATTTGTATGGCTCACTTCATTTCAAACGTTTTTTCTTTTGTTTTGAAAAATTATAAAAATTTAATTGAGCAAAAACAAAAAGCAAAGCCAAATAAAAGTAAAAGAATCAACATTGAACTGCGTCAAAATGAAAATAATGGAGCACGAATTTCGATGTGAAGCAAAACTCTCTGGAAATGTTTTTATTTCATTGAGAAGGAAACTAGAAAATTTTTATTTACTATTTGTTTTTTGTTAAATATACTTAGTTGAATTTTTATTAATTTTCTATCTGACTGGAAAACTTTCCACTGCAGGAAATTACTTTAAGAATAAACAGAGAAATCTTTAATTGTGGATCGACTAAATGTCGTCTACACTCGCATCTAACGGCATCTGGCTCGGGAGAAGACCAGATCCGAAGTAAGTAAAACCGGTTTATACTATTTGTACTTAATTTCTTAGTTTAAAGTGAGGAATCGTTTCTTTGACATTTTTGAATAACTAGAAAACCGTGTTTCCAAAAGATGCAAATAATCCAACAACCTAGTATATATGTATGCGCTTATGTATAGTGCATATGTACATATATAGAACCAAACTATGTAGAAATAAAGCTAGTACGAGTCTTCTATATAAAGAAATTAAAAGAATTATACTGGTAGGACTATATTGTGCATTATTTGTTGTTATTTACTATAAAAATCTAGCTAAGCCATGTGTTTATGTAAAGACACTCACAGATATGAGACATATTAGAGCCAAAAGGACAAAAGCATGCACGCCAACGCTTTGCTGACATACTTGTCGCTGCACATTACAGGCCATCGCGCAATAGCCAAATCATGAAATGAAGGAGGACATATTATACCTTTATATATAGCACATACACGCTAAGCTAACAGTTCATATATATGTTTGTGTTTTTGAGTGCCATATGCTTTTTTATTTATATTTTGTATTCAGTCATTCACTCATTTGGTCCTTGTCACTTACAAAAATACTTCAGCAACATATATATGTACTTTTTTGTGTGCATACATGAACGTAGTATGTACATAAGGGTGGTCCAAAACAAATGTTGTCGGAATTTTAATGCTCTCACCGCTTAGGATTGTTCTATATCGAAAAAAAATATACCCCTATTTTTTTAGTTTGAAATCAAAAAATATTTGGATGTTGCTCAAAGCGCTCAAAGTTTTCCATGTATTTTATATTGGAAAAAAAAAACCTCTTTTCGTAGAAAATCTATTAAAATAGTTTTTTCCGGCTCTATTCAGACCGCTGTGCGGCGTGAGGTATCTCTGAATATTTATTGATCAGAAAAAAAACGATACTATACACTTAGGTCTTTTTTTATGCGGTATATGCGTTCCTCAGAAAGCCGCATAACAAAATCCGCATAAAAAAGTGCTTTACTTTCATACAAAAACAGGGGATGCGTTCCAGCATTTTCAAAAACCGCATAAATTGAGATACGCCATTTAAAAAATTCTAAAAAAAAAACGCTAAAAAAATCCAGTGAGGCAATATTAAGCAAAAAACAATTTATTTCTTCACTTCAACACTTCATTTCCATGTAAAAGTGGGCATTAATGAAATAAATAAAGTTTTATCTGTAATTATCAGAAGGATTGTCGCTAGAGCGAAAAAATGATTTGAACACCCGCATAAATTCAAATTCGCATAAAAAAAACGCATAAAAAGGGACCTGAGTGTATTAGTTTCGAAACAGAACAATCCTACACTGAGGGAAAAAAATATTAAAATCAAATAGAAACGTAATTGATCTTACTATAAACGTCAACGAAAGTACTGTATATTGGTAAATATTCAATTCAATTACGCGCATATTAAAATGACCGCGTTCGTACTGAAAAAGCATCCGTGAAGTGAATAATCAAGACAAAAACTAAAAAAAAAATTTGATTTGCATGTTGCCTACAGTGGAATTCGAACCCGACCATCTCCGGATATCAACAACTTGTGGCAAGCATCTTTCCGCACTCAGCTACACCCAGATATATAAATTTGCTTTCAAATGTTGATTATCCATCAACACCACAGCACGCGATTTGTACTATGTAAGTATGTGTGTGTTGTCACCGCTCTCAGAGCGGCGTTCTGCATGCTTGGGGTGCGTATGTACACTTACATATACATACATTCTCAGATGTGAACAGCCAAATACGTGCGTAATAAATTTTGTATGAAAATATTATTGTTAAATACGAACATTTTTAAACGATAATCAAATATAAAGTATTCATTTTTACTATGCATTATTTCCCTCAGTGTAGGGAGTTAGAGTATTAAAATTCCGAGTTAACTTTCTTTGAACGACCCTAATGTACACATGATTTAAACAAATTTCTTAACCTGTAAGCGTGCAACATTATGAACTACGATCGACATTTCAGCTACAGCTGAGCAGCCCTTTAGCTACTGCTGCTGCTGTTGCGGAGCTCACTTTTTTTTAAACCTACGCTTGGCTGTTGTCCCGTTGTCCCCATTGTTCACGGCGCGATGACACTGACACCGGAAATGAACACATTTTCCGGCTTCCCTCTAAAGGCGGCGACGAGGACGATGAGGACAATGACGACGACGAGGATGACAACGTCGCGCTTACGTCCACACTTGGGAGCTTCATGCAGCTGAGAAGTACATAAATAAATAAAAATCAACAATGAAGAATAAAAAACTAGCAAAAAAAGAGTTCACTGCATTGAAATCAAAAGAAAAGAGCACAACGGATAATGTGGCACAAAAACCAATGTGTCAGAAAAAATATATGTAAGTATGTATGTACGTTTAAACAAATAAAAAAATTGTATGCATACTTATATGTAAGTTTAACAAGAACTAAATGCACGCTTAAATTTATGTATTTATATCATACGTTTGTAATTGTTTACGGCTTCATTTAAAAATTCAATTCAAGTGTTCAGTAAAAAAATAAATTGTTTATGCAATTTTAAGCGACTCCCATCTACCCGTACTAAAAATGGTACGCATTTAATATTTATTATGGAAGTTATGTAGACATGTATTTTGCGGAAGCCTTCGCTAGCAATTAATATTTTATGGCGTATATTTGTTAAATGCCTGTTTTTGTTCATTGATTAGTAAGCTTCTGCATTCGTTTAATAGAACTTACTCGTAAATTTTTACAAATATGATGACTGCAAACAATGAAACTAGCACAAAAAATTTATATACATTGCTTAGGCGCGACTACTAACACCAAGCGCCTAAATGCATACTATGTACTGCTGCATGTTCACAAATTTTCTTCATCAAATTGCTGAAATTTTTACACCTGCACTTCTCAACTGCCATGCATCCTCCGGACAATGCTTCCGGAGCAGTGCGCGGACTTTACCACTTTATTGGTACATCTCTATCCACTTTTTTGCTATATTTTATTTTCTACCAATGACTTAAAATCTAAAAATATTATCTGGAAAGTGAAAAAACATATTTAAATAAACGCGGTGCATACATATTTTGTCATGGAACACACCTAGAATAAAAGTGAAAAGTTAACTCTGATCATAACCAATTAAAAAGTGAATATTACATCTCTATCAGCCTGAAATTAATTTTCGTTTGCAAATTGCAATACGTTCATTTGGGTCACCTCCAGCGTTGCCAATTTTGGTACTTTCGTACCACAACTGGTACTTTGAAAATGATTCCATATAAAATGTGGGCAAAAATAGGATTGTGAACGGATTTGTATGCAAATTTGAAATAATAAACTAAAGAGCGAATTCAATAATGCAATTGATTTTTTGATAGCTTTCATACTTTCACTGTAAATGTTTGAAGTAAAAAATTTGGGTTCTTGAAGCATTTACATAGGTATGTACATTAGGGTGGTCTAATAAGAGTAAAGTCGGAATTGTAATGCTCTCACCCCCTAGGATTGTGCTATATTGGAGAAAAGAATAACCCTATTTTTTCATTTTGAAATCAAAAAATATTGAGAGGTCGCTCAAAGCGCTCAAAGTTTTCCATGCATTTTTATATGAGAAAAATAAAATTTTTCGTAGAAGTGGTATAGAATTTTTTTAAATCAATATTTTAGATCGAAAATCTCTGGTTCACTTCAGGATACTTTCGGTAACAATATCCATTTAACCATATTTTAAAGCTAACGATTTTTTATTGGTCGCCCCATTGCATTTTTCAGGGTTTTTGTGGGTTCTTGGTGGACCTATAATCATAGTTGTGATGAAAAAATGGTTAAATAAACAATTGGGTATTATTATTGGGAATCTCCTGCAGATAAGCAGAGTTTTCTGGTAGAAAAATATTGATTTTTAACTATTCTATAGCATTTCTACGAAAAGTTGTTTTTTCCCCAATTAAATACATGGAAAACTTTGGGCGCTTTGAGCGACCTCTAAATATTTTTTGATTTCAAAATAAAAAATTAAGGGTATATTTTTTTCGGTATAGAACATTCCTAGGGGGTGAGAGCATACAAATTACGACTTTACTTTTTCACATGCATTTTTGGACCACCCTAATGTACATATAGTTCGCTCTATTTTATAATAATAATAATAATAATAATATCCCAACGGTTTTTGCCCTCCATTCCCGCCCATCCGCGCGAGGGGCGCAATCCGCATGACGTACGGAACCAGTATTTTCACGATAGGCAGGAGTTTGTTAAGTGTCGAGATCTAAAACTGTTCAGCTACGGAACTAAATTCATCAGCCGATTTTATGTCTTTATTTTAATGATTCAT
>NW_023458556.1:40180108-40196687 GCF_013731165.1 Rhagoletis pomonella | reverse complement strand
AGACTTAGTTTTGTGGAAAATATGTTCAAAAAGCATGAAAAAAAAATTTCCAACATTTTGCTTCATAAGCACTACAAAAATTTTCTAAATCAATTTTTTTTTAATTTTAATTGTTGCACAGGTCTCTAGCAATAATTTGGCTTTAACAGATTGAAAAAATATCAATTATTCGACGAGTTATAGCCAAAAAACCATATAAATATAAATATGCTGAAAATCGGCATTTGACTGCAAAGTTCGAAGGTCGATAAAAAAAAAATTCGAACTAACATAAACAAACGCCGCGGTACGGGTCTTCTAATTTAGCCTCTATTTTCACCCCTCACTCTCAGAATCGACCTAACTTTTGCTAACCTGAATTTGTTCCACAGTGTTATTGTACCACGGTGTTCAGATAAATTAATAAAAATTTTCAATTTCCGTTTTCAGTTTCCGGCTTACCCGGTATTAGAAAAAGAAAGATTAAAAAATGCCTTAGAAAAATGTATAAGCACAAAAATATCATTATCTATTTATTACCTTCCATACCAATCTCACCGAAAATTCTTGAAAAGCCACTACCCCTTCTATATTAAAGACCAGCTTTAGGTGTCGTTCGACCCATACTGGCCAACCAGGTAGACGATCCTGGACCTCTGGACCGATCCCAGTCATGAGCAATGTGTTTCGGATGCGACTCACGGACCAACTCAAGTTTATTCGGGTACAGCGGATCATAGTCGTGATCGAATCATGTGGAAAGTCGCAGGTCAGAAAGCTAAGATAGCAAAAGATCGAACAGTAATAGGCGTCATAAACAAAAGTAATAAATAAGGAAGTAGGACTTATCCCTTGGCACAAATGGAAGGAAGTGGGGCAGAACAACCTAGATCAAACTACACACTGCACAGACGTCCAATGGTTAAAGGGTTTATTGAAACCTGGATCCATACAAGGCTGCTATCTTTTTAAAAAGCCTTAGTCTACCCAGGAGTTGGTCTAAAAGTTGTTCAACCCCGTGAGATATCTTGGACGAGATCCATCGGTCCCAGGTATAAGATGCACCAAGAGTTATGTAAGTCTAGGAATACATACCGCACAATTAGAGACTGTTATTTTGGTGTTGGATTTGTGGTGGAAAAGAGTCTCTGTCGTAGAGTGCTGTCGTTCATCCCGGGGAATGACTTTATCACGCCTTTCGAGATGGTTTTGCCTAAACAATATTATCTGTTCTAATATTTTGGAAGAAGATTTTAACACTCGAAGTACTATATTTTATTAAATTCTTCATATTAAGATCAAAAGATTCGTATTGGGAGGAGTCTCAGGGAAATAAATATCCTCTAAATTTTACTTAACATCCTTCTGTAATAAACCAAAATATATTGTTACAAATTTATATTCTTCATCTATGTCTATGTTGTCACTTAATGCCTACAATTACTCTCGCGTAAACTCAACACAGTGGAGCAATCCAGTACGACTTTACATTCTCTTTCCGCTGCAACATACAGTAGAATCCATTTATACCGATGAAAATAAGTCGTACAAACCGGGTGTCGTATAAACACAACTACCATTTTGAATTTTTTTTTTTTAATATTATAATTCTGCTGTATGAAATTTTTGCGCACGTAGTTACTCTTCAGTAATCACTTGTGTGAAGCTTCTAATTTTCTTTGAATTTTTAGGGCTTTCGTCGCTCTAACCGGACAATTTATTGACAAATTATGTCGCTTAAAGCGGTCGGTCGTTATATGCGGAGTCGTTATAAACGGATTCTACTGTAAATACATACATATGTATGTATATGCTATATGCATCACCGACCAGTGTCAGGGGTCAAATGCATTTTAATATTAAATACATGCCGTCACCGTCATAGATGCCGACACTGTCATCCCTATTGACATCACTGACTGCCACTTGCATCACACACACATACTGGAGGTACCGGTGTCCCAACAGTGCAACAACATAAATTGTGAAAAAAAAGAAATAATACTAGCAAGTGAGAGCTGAAATAAAATTACTAGAAAATTTTTCAATAACAGCAATAAATCAGGCGTATGAACGCTAAGGGAATGGCTATAAATTACCGGCGTAGAGCTCCAGACTGTGAATGACGGTGTTGTTTGCTGGTGACTCTTTGTGTTTGTTGTAGTTGTAAGGTCAGCTTTTGTTATTGGAATGGTTTTCACGGCTCTCAGCCATAAAATGGTGTTTGTATTGGCGCTGGAAAGCTTAAGTTCTTTTTACTCTTTCCCTTTTTTACAAGGGGATATTCTTATTTAGGGAATAGACTAAAGTGAACAGTCGAAATTACATAGAAGTTTACGTATGCACATAATCGAAAGAATATGCAGGTGCAGACATGTACAGAGGTATGTATACTGCACATGCATTTCTTTCAGAGGCATTACAAACTACTACGTATTGTGACCAGCCATAGGTATTTTTGCACACGTACACACCAGAACTTTCCACCAGAATTATAGAATCTATTATATTTTAAGACTGCCGCCAAAATATTTCCAAATAAAACAAGATTTACGTAAGCTATACCATATATAAATACTGAGCTAATTAATTCATTAAAGCGAAATATTTTTATGTAAGATAATATGTTTAAGAATAGGCTTCACTCAAATCAAATAAACTTTGGTACCTCTGGGTACTTATAATACTGTCCTTAAAAACGTGGCAAAAAAGGGTATTGGCACAGTGCACTTTTCGCATTTTGTATATGCAAAGTTTTTTATTCTAATTTATTTTCGATAATTTTTTGTAAAAATATAGTTCATTCTACACAAAGAAAAACATAAAAATACAGTCTCTAAACTTTGTATACAACTCAGGAAAATTCAATAAATTTGCATACTAATTTGCAACTTTCTATTCAGATATTAAAAAAAATTTTAAGTATGCAGTTTCATAGCCCATCCAATTTTAGTATAACAAAGTGCAAGTTGGAAGTTGCTAGAAAATCGCGTAGATTTTTGGAAATTTTTTTACGGAGGTTCTTCCATACAAAGTATGTATACATGTACATATGTACGACAATTATGAGATATTTGTTTGGACAAAATGAGCAACACCTTCCGCTGAAAAAATCGTCAAAAATCAAAGCGATTTTCTAGCAACTTCAAACTTGCACTTTGTTATACTAAAATTGAATGGGCTATAAAACTGCGTATCAAAATTTTTTCTAGAAAACCTGAATAGAAAGTTAAAAATTGGTATGCAAAGTTATTGAATTTTCTTGAGTTTTGCACAAAGTTTAGAGATTTTATTTTTATGTTTTTTGGTTTATTTTCGTAAAAAATTATCGAAAAAAAGTATAAAAAAGCGTTGCATATATTGCGAAAAATTCCCTGTGCCAATACTTTTGTTCGTCACTGTATATGATTTCTCGTTATTTGATCAGTTCTGAACTTTTCATAAACTCTTTCAAACGATTTCAGTAATTACCTCAAAACCACACTTGACAAAGGATGACGAAAACTTGTTAAAATGAAAATCATTGCATGGATGTTGCGCCGGATGTTTTGCATCCATTTATTTAAGATTTTCAGCTCAATATATCGATAACAAAATCTATAAATAATCGATAACAAGAATCGGTTAGAAAATCGATAAAAATATCGATAACAAAATCGATACAAATATCGATAACGAAATCGATAACAAAATCGATTAGAAAATCTATAAAAATATCGATAGCAAAATCAATAAAAATATCGATAACAAAATTGATAACAAAATCCATAAATAACCGAAAACAAAACAGATAAATACATCGATTATTATATCATTAAATCCCGAGAATCCCGAAAACCTCTAAAATCCCAAAATAGTTCCCAGATTGAGTCACTGTGTCTCTATCTATATCCTTATCTCTATATTTACCTTTGTTTTAATCTTTCTTTCTCTATCATCATACTTACTTTTATCGGTATCCTCATCCTCATCTTTTTCTTTATATTTATCTTTGTTACTTTAATGTTTATCAATTTCTTCATCTACATATTCCCCTTCACCTTTGCCCTTATATACATAAGTAAAATGTTTAAATTTTCCTTGATCTTCATTTTCGCCTTTATCTTTACGCATCTTTGTTTTTATTTTTACTTTTACCTTTGCCTTAACCTCTTCTTTACTCTCATTGTTGTATTGTTCTTTTTCTAAGCGTTATTATTTAACGTTTTATTTGCAAGTTTTTGTTAAATTAATAATATACATTTAAGAAGCACTTGTTTCCGTCCCAACCATTTCCGTTGCACCATTTCTGTGTGCAATTTCCGTTGAATTTGCCAATTTACTCCCAACCAATCGACCGTCGCTAAAGAAGTTTCACTTAAAAAATCCATGAAAATATTAGTCACAAACTCCTCAGCTCTGACTTTGCAAATTTGAAGTGACTTTTAACGATAATTTTCAAGATAAAATATTAAATCTTTTAAAGTACTCCAGAATTTAGCCAGAAGTCGTTTCCGTATACACATTCATAATATCTTCACTAATACCTTCCTGCCTAAATTTGACTATTTCTGACTTAATCCTGGAGTACTGCAACATACTAACTACCTTTTAGGAAACAAATTGTGGATTGTGTTTACTTAAATATTTCTTTTTACAACAGCATTTTAAAATTTTTGAAATTTAGTGGTCGAAATTTCGCTGCCACAGTGTAATGCCCAGAGCACCAATCTCAATAGGTTCGTCTATGGGTTTTTTAGAGCGGTGTCAGCGGGAGTTACTTTCCGGCTGGGAAATCTTAGCATGTACCTAACTATACAGGGTGCCTTAGACCACCCGTCCGTTTTTTTTTATTGAATAACGCAAAGATGTGACCTGCCGAATCGGGGATGCTTTATCTTTTGGTGGTATTACCGAGTTCCGATTTCGAACGGAAGTGGGTTAAACTGACCGGAAATCGATATTTTTTTATTGGAAACACATGTTTTCACTACAGAAATCGGAAAGCGCCAGACCGTTTGCGAAAAAATTACAGAAAAATCAACGCCAGTTGTTATAAATTGCACTTGTTATATGAAAAAAACCGCACAAGCCGCAGCAAAAAAAAAAACTAATAATAAAAATCAATGCGATACTTAGCCGTTCAAAACTTGTACTTATTTTGCTAAAATTTCATAAGCCTTGTAACTGCGTACCAAAGATATTTTTTTTTTAATTCAGATTTAAAAATTGAATTTTTTGTGATTTTTTCTAAATTCTGTATAAAATTTGGAAGCTTGATTTTAATGGGCTTGATTAAAGCATGACCCAACTTTTAATCAAAAAATAACGAAAAAAAATTTTACTTGAAAAACATTGTAAGAATTAAAAGAAGCACCATTCATCCAGTTTTGATCGCCAGTGTACACACAGCTTGTTATAAAGTTGATATTAAACTCATGCAGGTATATTAATATACATAATTTAATACAGTGCTAGTACCGGCGCCGTTGTTCGCTTGTTCGACAAGCAGGTGTCGACAAGAATGGCGCCGACTGAAGATTTCATTTTGAAAAATGTGACAAAAACAACACTAAGCGCTAACAATGACTTAAGTGATATTAAATTACTCGTATAATGTCTGCCTGCTGCTAAAACCAAAATGAGAAAAACGCACGCACACGAAAAAATCAACGAAAATGTGAAAAAAGGATTACACTTCAGCGAAAAGCGCAGAGTAAAAAAAAATACATACATCTTTACATATGGAGCGATATAAAGGAGAGCACAGCATAGACTATGCCCAGTATATATACATATGCATAAGAAATACTGTGATCTATGTATGTATGTTTGAACGTACATGGGCAATTTAATATTCAGCCGAAAACGCAGGTACAACTATAGAAATATATCGAGCCCTAACCGCCAATTTTGAAAAAAAATGTCGCTTACGTCTTTTCGAAGGTTAGGACTCTACGTATGCAAGCATGTGGCCAAGTGCATGAACTTAGTTTTTGAGAAGTTATTTATGTTGCATTAGCGCCAATAAATAGTCCGCTTAAAGTTTACACCAACAAAAACTACTTCTACTAATTCGGCGGTTAGTCCTCGAATTTGCTATTGCTATTACCTTTTGCTGCTGGGTGAAGAATAAGTTTAGAAGAGGTGATGAACACTGATGTAAGACGTGTATTGAAGATTTTTTTCGTTTTTGTTGAAATTTATTTTTTTTTTAATTTTTGATTACCGTTAAAAATTATAGTTTGCGGTAGTTCTGTATATGTAGTAAGAACTGTAACCCCGAATCTTTTAGGCTAGCTACATGACCTAGCATACATATGTATTTGCGTCGCGCGATGCGATTAAAATCGCTATTAGCGATCAATTATACAAAAATTCATATGGCGGTGTTTATGGTGCAGCGAAGAATTTTTGTATCTGAGCACTTGTAGCGATCGTGCGATGCGAATTCGATGGTTCATAAACGTAGCCTTGCAGACTAAAATTCCCAGTTCGAGCATCCTTATTTGAAATTAGCATCCAGGCGTGGTGATGAATATTGGATGGTTCCATCTGCGTGCCAACGGCCATCATAGATTTGGAATTTCTCACGGTTTAGTATATCGATGACTGAGTGGAAGATCGACCTATCTCGAAAGCCAGTGCGAAAACGCCATATCTGAGAAAATTTTTCAACAACGCCCTGTTTCAGAATTTTATTGAAAATCACCCTATCTCAGAATTTGATTGAAGAACGCCCTATCTCAGCTGCCGATTCAAAAACGCCCTAACTGAGCACATTTTCAATGTATTTTCGTTGGAGATGGGGCGATCTTCAACCAAATTCTGAGATAGGGTATTTTTCAATAAAATTCTGAAATAGGGCGTTCTTCAATCGAATTCTGAGATACGGCGTTCTTGAAAAGTTTTCTGAGGTAGAGCGTTTTCGAACTGGTTGCCGAGATAGGTCGATCTTCCACCCAGCCATCGATATTCTACTAATCGAAGCACTTCATTTGATAAACATATTGAGCGGATTGAAAAAAAATGTAATCCGCTATTTTGTGGCGACGGCCATCTTAGATTTACAATCATACTGTATTATCATCAGAACTAAAGGCGTGTAGCAATTTTCAGATCCATCGGTCAACAGCAAGGAGGTGAAATTTCAATTACTAGATTTTACCCAAAGAAAAAAACAAAAAGGCAAGCTAAATAAATAAAAATAATAGCTAGTGAGCCCGCGTGGCGTTAAAACGCCCAAAATTGAATTTAAAAAACGTATAAAATATTCCAAATGTTAGCGAGAGTTATAAGCGATCTGAGCGCCATATTTCATCTAAAACCGTGCAGCCATTCCTGCAGCTAATTTCGTCAAATTTCAAATCACCTTATACCGATAAAAAAGAGTTCTTAATTAAAAAAAATAAAACTACACACTGAGGTCTTTAATTTGACCTTCCATTCGAAAGAACTGCGCAAATTTAATGACTATCACAAAAAATGCTTCTGGTGTAATACACATGCATACAAATGTTCTTAGTAAGATCGACATGACTTTTCGAAAAGGTGGCAAGCCTAATCAAAGATATTTTCAAACTAAAGTTGTTATAAATCTCTTTCGATTCACATCCTTAGCTTAATAAACTAAATTTGACTTTTCAAACAGGTGGCAACACTCTTCAAAAGTATTTTCAAACCAAAAACTTCCAAAATCTCTTTCGTTTGAGATTGCGACGCACTTGTGTTTCAATAAACTGATGAAATAAGGCGAATTCGCTCCTTAATAAAGGTCAGAAATAAAGTGTTTTCAAACCCCTTTCAATTGATACCCATATTTTAATAATTCATCAAAAAAAAAATTTTAATTTTTAAATTTGTGAGCACACATATGTTTTATATATCATTTTATTCGTATTTTCTTAATAAATCGATTAATAAAAGTGTAACTCATTTTCATCAAGTGCTTCCAAAGTTAGACGAGGAATAAACATGAAATAGAAAACAAAAGAATAAGCTGGGTTCAAATTACGTTGTTCAAGTTGTAAATTTTGAGCAAAGATTTTGAAAGTTGAACTCACTTAATTCGGACGTTCTAAATTCAATGGCATCCCCCGTTTTACCAGATTGGCTCCGGTTTTCGAGATAACGGTATTTGAAAATTTGATTACATTTTAACAATTTTATAAATAACTCCCTCAGTTTTGAAGTTATTTTACTAAAATTTTGCACATAACGGTTTTTTAATATTACCTTAATTATTCCTTAAAATTATCGAAATGGGTACCCTTTAACGTATAGCTCCAATACAACTGATTACTCAGATATGTGTTTTTGCGCTATAACTCTAATTTCATATCTGAATAATAAATTGTATGCGTGCTATATGTTAAAGTGAACCTATACTAAATTTTTACCTGCTTAATTGGAGGAGTTATAACGCAAAACATCGTCTCTGGACAATCAGTTGTATGGGAGCTAGATTTTAGAGTGAACCGGTTTTGATGATTTTATGAGATAGTGAAGGAAATATTAAAATACAAGCGTGTGCAAAATTTTAGTAAAATATCGTCAAAACTGAGGAAGTTTTTTTATAAAATAGTTAAATTTAAGCAAAGTTTCAAGTACCGCTATCTGCAAAAGTGGAGATAATCGGACAAAACTGAGGACGCCATTAAATTTAGAAGGCTCCAATTAAGTAAGAGCAACTATCAGAACCTTTGTCGAAAGAAATTTGATTTGATACCACGCTCGAAATATTCTGACTACAAGAAGGAGCATAATTTAAAGTACTAAATTGGGGTTTTTACGCACTTCTAGAGAACATTTTTTTAAAGCATTTTACAGGTATATGCAACGTTATAAGGACTAGTAGTTATAAAAATATTTAGATCGTTTCGACGTATTTTCCAAATGTGCCTTCAATTAAGATATTTTTGGAATAAAAATTACGCTCAAGATCGCAGAATATTTTATCTTTAAAAGTTGGTTTATTCTGAAAGCACACCCCTTGCTAAGGTAGCAAATTATTCGTAATTGTTTGTAGAATACAATACATACTTAAAAAGTTCTTAAAATTAAATGCTTCAAAAACTATGCGCGATAAACCGAAAATTTTGAAAATTGTGAAATGTGGAGTTACAGACTTTGAGTTACTTGCCATTTCGTTATTTTTTAATGCACACTTTTCCTAAGTAGTAGTATGAAGTATACACATAAGTGATAAATGCCCATTAAATTTCAAATCAGAATAAAAAATTACATAAAAAATTCACTTGTTTTCATTATTTTTTTAAATTTAAACACCTATAATTCAAAAGTTATGCAGCAAATTGATCAAAATTTTTGTTGAGGCTTCAAGTATACGTCAATGAATTATATCCAAAAGCAACCAGCTTGATATAGTTTCCAACAGTGAAAATAAAGCTAAATAACACCAAGATTACCTGTTTTTTAGATTTGCCCATATATTTTGAATTTAACTTTTAAACCCTCTTCCAGCACCTCAAATAAACTAAATATTTCTTAACATTCTTTCATTTGACATCCATATTATGTTATTTCATATAACTTGGGTATAAGTTAACTAAATTCGACATTTCAAGCAGGTGGCAACCCTCTTCAAAATATTTTAAAACTATTACCTTCTAAAAACCCTTTTGTTTGTCAACCATATCGTGATACATATTTCTCTTTCCCGATTCCCTTAATTAAAATTGAATTTGATTTTTAAACAGGTGGCAACCCTCCTATAGCTAAGTTAAGAAACAACGATTTTCAGAACCATTTCGATTGATACCCGATTTGTAATAAGTGATTTATTTTTTAAAATAATTTGAATATAATTTTTTAAAGGGTGGCAACTCTTTTCAAAAAAATTAAACCTTATCGAGCGAACTGTACAGATATTTTGTCTTGAACAAAAATCCTTTCGCGTTATATATATATAGATAGCGGATATATCGAAAACTGAGGAACCAGTTCGCGTTCAAACGCACAGCCAGACGGACATGGCTAAATCGACTCAGCTCGTCGTTGTAATCAGCTTAGTATAGCTATTTAAGGATCAATCTCATCTTTTTCTTGTACCTACAAACATCGGACTCAAGATAAAATATCATTTTTTTTTGTTCATGAAAGGTATAATTAGATTGCCTAAGAAAAGGACCACTACTTCAGTATTGTATGTGCTTACAATATACGCGCTTAACTAAGTGTTTGGTTTTCTTTCACTGGTCACCTGAATCAATATTTTTCCTGATTAAACGGGTATATATTTGCATACATATTTATATATACATAGATTAACAACTTTTCTTAGCAGCGATTAAAAAGTTTGACGTTATCTTTAGCGCGAGAATCGCTTGCATTATCTACATATACGATTCAGTCAGTTTGGTGCATTTGACGAGTATAAATCAAATGCTTAGGTCTCTTTAATTTTGTTAAAAATGCAACAAATAGCAATTGATAGATTCCTAATGGCAATGAGCGTTTTATTAACATCACCTGAAAATTATCTACAAATAAACTCACAAGATGTAGATATAAGACCATTTATGCGCACTGGCGTTGTTGATGTGCGTATACATACTTACATACATACACATGTTTAGAGTATTATGAAATTTAAAGCCAATTAATGACTTAGGACCCTTTTCTCAAGTCGGTCTTAAAGTTTATCTGCCCTTTAAAGAGCAGATGCATTTAAAACCTACTAGAGAAATGGCCCCTAAAAGGCTGGTTCATTTCTCAACTTTTAATTTTTCAATAGGTAGTAGAGCAAACTTGCAATATACCGGAAATGAGGAATCTAAGCAGCGTGTATGTATAGTTAATATAAAATAAGTATAAGAAAATTTAACAATTTGAAAATATTACTACTTTGAATATAGCTTAAGCGCAGTGATGGACAATCAGTTGGCAATAAATCGTAGAGTAAAAAACATTATGGATGATCTAAAAACAAACGCAAAGTACTTTGGGTATGTATCTTTTGAAAATTAGAAATATATATTTCCATTATAAAATATTTAACATATGCTTATGTCTTAATAACTACAAAATTAAGCGGTAACCACGCTCTCAGTTGTGACAATCAACAAGTCGGAGAAGTCATTATAAAGCTGCCCAATTTGCCAACTGCCTTCCCGGTGCGATGCGTAAGCAATGAATACGGCGACAATTGGTTATTGATCGCTCAACGCGATGTTGAGAGCAAATTGTTGTACAATACCACAACGCAATCAATAGAAAATAGTGTTGGTGACCCACAAGGGGAGTATTTTATTGGTTTTAAAAAATTACGCGCCATAACTGAAAGTTATCTGTGCGAGTTGCTGTTTGTTTTTCAGAAAAGTGGCGAACAAAATTTTTATGATCATTTTGAAGCTGTTGCATTTGGTGCTGATAATATGGTAAAAATGCTGGGTCAGCATAAAACCAATGGATTTCGTATATTTGAACCCGTGTCAAGGCATGCGAATGCCGTGAATTCGATGTTGGCTTTGAAATCGGCTTATTTTACAGTAACAGTATATTTGAGAAGAACCACATTGGATGTGATTCCACAACTGAAGAAAACAACATAAGGCGAAAAGTGGTGAAGCCACATAAATATATTTACGTAAATTTAGCTTCTTCATAAATATAGTACTTAAATATTTACAGACTCTTATTTGACGATAAATACTTACTGATTTAATTTATTCATACAAATGTATGCATGTTACATACATGTATAATGTACGATGTATAATGTATAAAAAGTTTCGAAAGATGTACATTAGGATATACATATGTGAGTTGGGTCGATTTTAAAATGTCTCAAAAAATCGATTTTTTTATACAAATGTTTACACATTTTACCAACAAAATCAAAATAATGAGATTAGTCCAGCTCACGTAAATCCTAATATTTTCTCGAAATGTTTTGCGAAAGTTTTCAAATATAACCAATTTTATAATCCCGTAGGAAAACTTGCAACTTTTTTGGTGAGGCTAGGGTTGCCAGATTTTGTATGCGCAAAATCAGTACGTTAGTCTGTTTCATGCTAAAAAATCAGTACTTTTCAGTACATTTTTATTCAAAGCAAAATTATGAATTTAAGTAACAGATAATACTTTAAAATGCCAGAGAACTTGTTTTAACAATATTTTGTTATATAAATAAAATATAGTTCATAAAAAAATAAAAAAGTTATTCATTTTAACATGAGTGTACACATCATTGTACACAGAAGCCAATAAATTATTTTATAATTATGAGATTTTTGAATAGCAATAATGAGATCAAATCCATCTTCAGTGTTTAAATATTCAAAGAATTCTAAACATTTCATTTTTAAAATTACTTTTAATTTGAAGTTCACTTAAAAAAATTTTATGTAGAAGCCGATTTCTTTCTTTTCGCCATGAAGAAAACTACTATAACTATTAAAATCCTTCCAGTTGCTTCGTTTGAGTGTGGTATGTATTGAAAAAAACTCAATTACATATTTTTTTCAAACTGTAGAAAAGTACCACTATTTAAGGATTTCATCTACATATATTTCCTCATGGCTTAAATTATTTTTTTCAACTACGCAAAAATTTTGAAAGACTAAGAATTCGCTTGAAAGTGTATCCAACTCTATGTCTGGCATGCAAAACTATTTAACAATGTCAGAAAATTGTGAAAAAATAATTGCAAGTTATAGGCAGATTTGTTGTTATTAAACTGAAAGTTATTTTCGAGATAACTAACAACACATGTCAAAAAAACGCCAGCCTTCTTTTTAAATAATTTAAGCTTATTATCGCAATTGGTACGTAACGACCCGGCGATATGCCCGTAAAACGATTGATCTTTTTATTGTATTAATTTCTTGGGTATATCAAACATTATCTCAAACATGTCAATTATAATTAAATTATTTTCTTCTAACTTTTTACAGTACAGTTTAAGGAAGTTCCAACCTTATATAAAAACCTTAAGAAAATCCTAAAGTATTTTGTTTGAATTAGAAATTCAGTACAAATCGGTACAAATTTTGAAAAATCAGGACATTAGCGTACTGATTGAAGAAATGAATAAAATCAGTACAACAGTTGATAAATCAGTACTCTACTGACAAAATCAGTACGTCTGGCAACCGTAGGTGAGGCATTCTAATGTACATATGTACCAGACATCTGCAGCGGGTGCATGATTTTCGTGTATACTCGATCATCTAACAAAACCCGTTTTGCATCGTTCTCTGTATACGAGCAGAAGTATTGTTCGTTATCGACTGAGCTCAAGACGAACATGTTGGCCACAACACCCGATTGCTTTTCATACATACTTGATTGGGTTCGGGTGCTTTGCAGCTCAATATACCCGGGTGTTCGAGTTTCAACCCGAGTGTGCACAAAATTTTCTTGATGGGCTTATGACGTTTTTGTTTCTACAAAAAATGTTGCCTCCTCATCGCGGTGTTCTTAGTTTTTGTGCGTAGAGGGTAAAGAGAAGGTTGAATTTTTCGGTAGTTTGTTTAAGTGTACATTTAACCATTTCTTATATTTTTGCTCATACAAAATGCGGCATCACGACGCCTACATCCATTTAGGTATAAATGTGTGTAGATCGGCAATGCCCAAGCCCTATACACTCGGTGCACATTTATTTTTTGTAAAAGTACTTATGTACCTACATAGTTTTAGGCTGTGTTCTAATATATACACACACAGCTTTCCACGCGAAACTATACGAAATAGATGCAAAAACATTTTTGTCTACTTCGCTTCTAATTTTTTCATTGCGTATGCACAAGCACAAAGCAACAACATTTTCGTATGCTTTGTGGGAACATATTGGCGCCAGTTACCTTCAGCGTAAATTTCTTTGTTGTCCTGCATTTTATCGCAATGTTCGGGTGTCCGTTTCATTGTTACACAAATTTTCGGGTTAGCTGCGGGTGTCCGAGTGTGGTGTTCGCTTGTGCTCAATTTATATCGAGGGTGATCGAACAGACTCGTTCGTAACCAAAGCAGCTGTCGGGTATGCATCTCGATCGAACACATAGTAGCCGAGTGTGGCGTTCGCTTGTGCTTGATTTTTAGTGAGTGTGATCAAAAAGGCTCGATCATACTCAAAGCTGTTCTCTGATATGTACATACATATACATATATGGCTTTGAGTGTGTTCGAAATGACAAAAACTGCGAACCTTGGGCACTTGGGGCTTGCGCCAAAATTGAATGGGATAAAAATTCTGTAAAAAATTTGGAATTTTGGTGCAATTGTTTTATAAAGTTTAACTTTTACTTTTGCCATTTTTTCACTTTTGACGAATCTTAATTAATTTAAACTAGTTTTTATTATGTACCATTTATTTACAACAAAAATATTAGAGTTCACTCTTTGATCCGAAAATGCGAAAGGCAAAAATGAGCGCTTTGTTTTGCGCAAAAGTTGCTTTGGCTGCGAAATTTCAAACAGCTCATCCACTGCGCGGTATCAAATATTCGTTGCGCTCGTTCGCTTCGTTCGCGCTGTCGCTTTAATTGCCGAATCGATGTACGAACAGCACAGTCTTCTCGCTATTTGCATTTCAGTCAGGGTTTCAGCTGTGCGTTTGTGCGAAACTAAAGGTGCGAAACGCTGCCATATGTTTGTTGTAAAAAAATGTCGAATATTTCACATTTTAGCACTTTCGCTCAAACGAACACACTTTTGCCTTAAAGAACGCCCTATCTCAGAATTCTGTTAAAAAACGCGATATTTCAAACGACAATACATTGAAAACGTGCTGAGATAGGGAGTTTTTGCATCGGCAGCTGAGATAAGGCGTTTTTCAACCAAATTCTGAAATAAAGCGTTGTTGAAAAATTTTTTGAGATAGGGCGTTTTCGAACTGGCTGCCCAGATAGGTCGATCTTCTACTCAGTCATCGAAATACAAATACCAAAACGACCACTAAGACGAACACGAATACGAAGAAGGATTCGGACATGAGTAGGAAACGAATACGAATACGCGCAAAAATGCAAGGACGAAACAAATACGAAGACTAGAACGAATGCAAAGGCGAATTTGATCGCGAAGGTGAATGCGAAGAGAAATATGCAGACGTATATTAAGACGAATGCTATACGAGAACAAATACGGGGACAAATATGAATAGGCAAAAAAAAAAACATAGAGGAATATGAAGAACAGGGCACAAACGAATACGAAGACTAATGCGAAACCAACGACAACGAATATCAAGGCGAGAATACGAAGGTGAATATGAAGATGAATGCGAAGACGAATACGAAGACAAATGTGACTATGAAGGTAATCCGAAGACGAAGACGACGAGGAAGTCAAAGGAGAATATGATGATCAATATCAATACCTAGTGTAATACGAATACTAATATGAAGACGAATACGAAGACAGCGGATGAAAATGAATACGAAAATGAATGCGAAAACTAGTACGAAGACGAATAGGTATATGAAGAGAGCCACTAAAACGAAGATGAGCAAATCCTTGGAGCCTTTTAAAAACTAGAAAATCCGCCGAATTTCAACAGTAACTGGCATTCCTTGGTGTAATAAATAATTAGATGAAGTTTCAGAAGGGATGAATAAGTATAAAAATGAATGAAATTGAAGCTAAAGCAGATGCATACTGATATACCTACATACATACCTTATCTGGGATCAAAATTATTTCTAGTGTGTTTCTTCTCAGTAATAAAATCAAGCATGAAAGTTTATCTAAATAAGGGATTTCATATTCATATACAAACTCAGGCGAAAAGTGCTCTACAAATGATTGGTACCAATATCGGGGGAGAAGGATTTCTTGGCCGTAGAAAGATCGATATTCCGACGAAGGAGTACCCTGTAACTGCAATACCGAGGAATACCATGCACCCGAAGTTCAACTTTATAAAGGGGTTTAAAACTGATCTCAGTAATAAGAAGAGCTGAGCAAGAATATCCGAGACACATCAGATAAACCAAAACATGATAACTCGGTAGACTGATGGCTCATTGATTGAAGAGGCTAGCGGGATAGGTGTAGTTAGACCGAGGTTGGGATACGCAGAGTCTATGGATACACAAATGCCCATTTTCCAGGCTGAAACATACGCATACGAATCAGAACGTTGTCATCTTGACTGACGGACAAGTAGCTAATAAGGCCCTCAGTCTCATGAGGTTACAACTAAACTGGTGATAGAGAGCCTTGACAAGCTGCATACTTGGTCTGACCTATCGAGTAGGATCATAACCAATTTCATCGGCCTAGAGCACTTCTGTGGCATAGAAAAAGAAACACTCTCTGCTCTGGAGGAAGAGGCTCAAAGAAATCACTGCTGAGACAATCTACCAGGTCTACAGATTTTTAAACACTTTTAGAAATATATAACCTAAAACGTTTAAGTAATGTATGAGCTCTTCAAAGTATAACATAAGAATTATTATAGGAATTCTGGCAGGACACTGCATGCTGAACTGTCATCTGAATAAAGTGGGAATTTACTTGAAAGGCTAATAGACTCTGAAGAAATCTATGAAGGGGGCACAATAGATCTAACGGACACAGTTTAATAATACTTTAGTGTGTACATATCTGATAAAGTAATTTAAGGTATGTCGAAAAAAGCTCAATGCAAAAAAAA
>NW_023458556.1:40177762-40180098 GCF_013731165.1 Rhagoletis pomonella | reverse complement strand
TTTTTTATCAGCGAAGGACTTTTATGATATCGGTAATCAAAAGGTATGTAGCGAAATTTTTACATACATAAAAGTAAAATTCATATTTTCATTTCCATACGCAGACTTGCCAGGAATTAGATGCCGACTTTGATAAGTGAGCAATATTGATATATCAAAGGATTTTCCAAATTGTTTTCAAAGAATACTACTAGTCTCATATTTGTTTTATTTATCTCCTTATCTAGGGTGGTGCAACAGGCAGTGACGCTTGGAAAAGAGTTCAAAGAAACACTTTATGTTGTCAATGACAGCCTATCGCGTATTGAAAATAACATAAGGTATGCTAAATATACCAACATTTACACACATACATACATATTTACATATGTAAGTACTTATTTATTCAATTTCCAAATATTTGACATAGTACTGAGCTCAGTGGTCATAAATTTACATACATAAATATATTTTTTTTTTATTATAGAACGGCGGAGCCCCAAACATTCAACTTGGGTCAACCTTACCAATGCAAGGATCGAACAATTGATGATCTGTTTTGTGAGGACAACAGATATTCGACAAATTTATTGCTTATTGGACGTGGTGCCAAAGCTTTAACCCACAGTTCATATCAATATTTATTAGTCGGAAATCCCTGTGATGCACGTTGTATAACAAATGATGAAGACTTCTTCATTGGTTGGAATGCATTCACGAAACTTTACAATAAAAGTTTATTTGGCTTACTTCTCGTTTACATAGACGCAAGTGGCATGGAAAATTTTCTATATATTCCAGAGATCATAGTTGATGATAAAAAAATTAAGTTTTCACAAACACGTAGCAGTATGCTGATGTTCAATTTAGAAGATTTATTAGTAAACAAGTCGTTAGAAGGTGTTAATATAAGGAGTTGGAAAATGTATTTGAAAAGAAAGGATCCAGCTATTTGAGTGCATCGAAGAAGTAAACAAAATGTCAAACATACGTACATATGTATGTAATGTAATATTTACACAACGTACGTATTTAAACACATTTACACAAAAATAAAACTGATTTTTTCATAACTCTTGACAAAGTGTGTATATTATACTAGGGGTACCAGTTACTGTCGAAATTCGACCGTTGTTCTAGTAAGACCCTTGGAGAGGTTTTCTAACTTAGCTTTCTGCTTTGGAACTAAAAAGTGACTTAATTTTTTTTTATATATTTGAAGGTCTTTGGAGGACTTTGCCAGGACTTGGAATATACCCGATACATTCCAGTTTGTTTCGATAATTTGATACCTATCGATAACTCAATGAATTTCAGAAACACTAAAATCCCTAACTCAACAAAATTCGATCTATTCGACTAATTTCAATAACTTTCGATAACTGTTTGTTTCTAAAACTCCAAAAACTTCGATTCCATAAATAAATAATTTTCAGTAAACTAATAATTATTTTTGTTTGCGTCCTCCTCAGCCCGTAACAGTGTACGCCCGCGTGGTTAGATAAGATACATGTATCCACAAGCCTATTTGTTGTGCATTGTTTGGAAATTGACTCATAAAACTTATAAAAACCATGAACAACTTTTATACAATACTTTTATTGGAAGTAAAAAAGTTTGGGTCAAATTATTCGAATAGTTGTGACAGAGAACAACGCGAGTCGAATTTACTTATGTTGTTGTTCAAAAACGTGGGACTTAAGTGAATTAAGCTTGCTTACAATTACTAAATGTAGCTCGTTCAAATCTGCCGACTTTTTTTCGTTGGGTGCAATTAAATACACCATTTACGAACAATTTTGATGCACCGAGCGGAGAGTGCCTACATATATACAAACGTGCTCGCAAGTTCACTAAATTACATTTATGTATGTATGTATACAAAATATTCGCATAAAGCTATGGCGAAATATTTAAGCCGAACAGTTTTCCATAAGCATTTCATGCGCACAGATCTAACCTTGGATCATAAAAATTATGTCTTTGGAACATATGGTGACGGCAATGTCTTGCTTACTCTCGACATGCGGCAATAATGGTGGCACTACGTTGATGAAGAATTCGGCGATGGCAAGACCACTTGACGATGTTTGGGGTGTGGGCTGCAGGGCAAAGGCGGTGGAGTTTAGTGATAAACTGTAAGTGTACACTCATGTTTTAATATAAACGCAATCACGATGTATCCAATTCTTAGCAATAAATTGCTCAAAGATCAGTTGAATGCAACAGAAGTGCTGAGTGAACTTGAAAAACGCGTAGCACAATTAAAAGGTACGAGTACAATAGGACGTAGGAAGCGTGAACTAACACATAATTCAGATGATATGCGAAGTTCGCGCTTTGATTGCAACGGTAAA
>NW_023458556.1:40176249-40177662 GCF_013731165.1 Rhagoletis pomonella | reverse complement strand
AGATTTTTGAGTTTTTCAATATATAATTTAGAAATTAAATCTTGATTAGCAGATTTTTTATTTTGTATTGATCCTTTAAAAAAAAATTTATCAAATTTAATTTTTGGAGAATTAAGGGGAGTATCTGGAACTAAAGCTATATTACAAAAAATTGGTTTAAATTTATTATATATTTTAAAATAACTAGTTTTTTTATTAAGTTCATTTGTAAGAATTGTGTCTTCTATTGGTAAATTATATGCAATGCATTTAATTATTTCTTTAGCTGTTGTCAATTCAAAACGAAATTTGGATGGTAATTCTGATGCCATATGATAAATAATATGAGTTGGAGTAGATCTAATAAGACCTAGACAACGTCTGATATTTGCATTGCAGCAAGTATTAAGCTTTTGTAAAGTAGACTGAGATATATTGGCAAAAGTTGAACAAGCATAATCCATTTTGGAACTAGCAAAAGCTTTATAAAGTTGAAGTGCTTAAGGAAAAGACACGTTTTATTTGTTTTCTCAATGATTTGATTAACATGATCATTGCATGCATTATTTATGTTAATAATAATAATAATAATAATTCTACCAAGATATTTAATTTTACGTACTTGTTCAATATTAATTTGAATGTTAATTTGAGAGTTTCTTTGGTTAAAATATATTTCTTTAGTTTTGAGAAAATTTATGTTTAAGTTAATTTTATTACATACAATATTAAATTGGTTAATTTTGTCTTTTAATAATTGCTTGGTTTGATTTTGTTTGGGATGTGAACAAACTATAAAAAAATCATCAGCAAGTTGAAAAATTTTACAATTTTGATTTGTTATGAAGTGTAGATGTGTTGTATATAGATTAGAAAGAATAGGACTAAGGCCACTACCTTGAGCCAAACCGTTTTGTGTTATAATTTTTTCATTTTCAAAAGTAAATAACGTTTTTTGAGAAAAGAATAAATCCAATTAATTACTTTTCTATTGAAATTAAAGTTAAGAAGTATATTTTGTAATATATCAATATCAACTGAATCATATGCCTTTTCAACATCAATGCAGGCAGCCATTACTTGAAAATTTTTTTCTTTAAGTGTAAATATTGTATTAATTAAACCGTTAATGCATTGAGTTGTTGATCGATGTTTTCGAAAACCGTATGACCTGTCTGGTAAAATAATATGAAGAGAAATATGATTTTCAATATAAAATTTTAAAATACCTTCAATAGTTTTTGCTAGAACAGACATTAGACAAATTGGTCTATAATTTAAAATATTCGAAATATCAATATTTGCTTTTGGTATAGGAACTATTTTCATTTCTCTCCAAGTTTCTGGAAAAATACCATTACTCCAAGTATTAATTAAAATTTTGAAGAGTTTATTTTTTTCTTCTTCACTTAATTGAAATAACATTTTATACGA
>NW_023458556.1:40174425-40176149 GCF_013731165.1 Rhagoletis pomonella | reverse complement strand
AATTCACGTGATAAATACCCAATACTCAAAAATACTTCATCATTAATTGAATTTCATCAAAATACTAATGGCAAAGCATATAAATCTATCACTAATTTTTTAAAGGACATTGAAAGTAATTTATAATTTTATAATTTAATTCAAAATTGGAGATGGCGTTTTAAGCTTTTTTGCTGGCCAATTAATTCTTCTTATAAAGAATTAGGAAGTAACTTTAAATTTACAAAAAAAAAAAAAAAAAACTGGTAACATAAATGTATGTATGTATATGAAATTGCATGTGAGGCCTTTTTGTAGATCTGCCTGAAAGTATATTTGCATATCGTCGTCTAAAGTACAAAACCTCGTGTGTGAGGTTGCCAAAATTTGACCGGAGAGAGTAAAATCTGTCTTATTTCAACACGGTTCTTTCTTTTATCCCTAATTATCTATACCTTCTATATCTAAATATCGATATTTTAGTATAAATTAATAAGGCTTGATGTCTGCAGCTTCCGGTGGGCAAATCTCATTTCTGGCACAAATGTCAGTTACGAGGTTTTGTAGAACCACGATACGCGGTTTTGTACTTTAAACGACGATATCTACATAGATTATTCTCATTTTCGAGCTTTACCTCATAATCAGTATTTAAAAAACAGATAAGTCGTACGAAATTCCTCCCACGTTAATTTGTACTTATAAAATAATCGCAGATTAAACCTATTTTTAACGACTATTTTTGCGAAGAAGAGGTGGAACATCAATTGCGAAAGCAAACAAAAATGGACGTTGGCAGGAAAGGAGGTTGAGGTATTTTTAAAAAACCATTAAGTTAAAATCTATTTAAATTTACTGAAATGAAACTTTTTCTTGAGTTACATGAAAAACAAAAACAACAAATTTGATAGCTAAAAACCCAGGATTTGACTATGTAAATGGGGTGATTAACGAACATGTTTTGATTGAAATTAGATGTACATGCATATATGTAAACGTGCTTTAATAATACATTTAATGAACATGAATATGAAATTATAAATTTGGTCCGATTTTTCAAAAGTACCAGAAAAAGAAGAGATAGACAGACCAATGGAAAATTTTACAAAAATAATTAGAAACAATATTCAGTCTCTCAGTTTTCGAGATATCCGACTGAAATTTAGTAACAGGTGGCATCCTCTCCAAAACTGTTTTCGCAATAAAACTTTCTTAGACACTAGAAGAAAGTCTAGCGGTGTCAAATCGCACAATCTTGGAGAGTAGTTTACGTCAGCTCTGCGAGGGATAACCATACATACCCTCAAATTATTTATTCGCTATGTGCATAATGACATCCGCGCTGTGTGGTGCCATAGTGAATTGCCACCGCTGACTGAACAATAAATTATATGTAGGTTAGCCAGACAACACACAGGCAAAATCGCCGCCAGCGGGCACCATTCATTCAATTCTTAAAGGGGCGTAAGTACAATTTTATTAACTTTATTACGGCGGATGGAGGGTAGCACTCTCCCTATTCAAGTGACCCAATATTTAGAGCACCTGTTTTGTATTGTCTCTTAAAGAGCCGCATAAAAACAAGGTACCTACCATTCTTTGAAAGGTGCTTCTTCGATGCGTACAAATATGTAAATATAAATACATACTTGTTCGCTTTGTGAAGAAAAATTAAGCTCCCTTTCTAGTGAAGCGGGGTGTGGTAACACTTTTTTCGAATTTCTTTACCCTCATCCTCTTTTTTT
>NW_023458556.1:40173298-40174325 GCF_013731165.1 Rhagoletis pomonella | reverse complement strand
CTTTCTCTGGAAATGGATTTTTGCCTTTGCTTCTGTTTGTTCCGCTCCTCATCCTCAATATCCATAAATTAAATAATTACTTATAAAAACGCGTAAAATATTAAAAATCCGATAAGAAAATATATATAATAAAACTATTCGATAAATAGCAGTTAGTTTTATATTAGTTTAAAACTATATATACGTAAATATATTTTATGTTATTTTTAATTTTTTATATTTTTGAGCTCAATATTTTTTCCGATACAACTGTTTACTTCGATTGAACTTCTAATAATGATGTTACCAGTTTACTTTTTCAAAATTTTTTTTACTAAGTATGCTCGTGCATGTCCATGCAAACATAAGTTCCAACAACACTGCTAATTCACATATATGTGTACATACATACAACATTTGTATGTAATTAAGTCATTTCCTCACTTCTCACAAACATTGTAACCCGGTCCGTGTCTGCCACGTCTAACTGGGCGCTACGATAGAAAGAAAACAGAGAGATTATAACGAGCACTCAATTCAAGCATACTTATGCGTGGTTTTTACACTCACACTGAAAATGGCTTTCCCAGCATTGCCTTCAATGGGTCAATAATATCACCTTCATAGCCGTCTAGCGATAGCAGTCTATAGTCATTACTTGCGTCAGCTACAGCAAATGAGCGGTAATGCATGAAGTGTTTAACAGACTCCCGCACCATCCGCTCACCATACTGTTGATCGTGTGTTAATATCAGCAATTCATGCGCTCCCTTACTTGCTGTTATAGCATGCAAATGTTCCAAGCCAATAAAGTAGTCACTCGCGCTGTCGCCGCGCTCCCAGTTCTTATATCCATTAATCTGTTCATATTGATTTTTTTCGTTCAAACGCTTTCGATGCCTTGCATCCAAACTAGCAATCAATTTCCAACCATGTCCATAGTACTTACGCTCACAATCAATCAAGTATAACGGCATATCAGCGTTGATTTGGATTTTTTCTTTACCGTTGCAATCAAAGCGCGAACTTCGCATATCATCTGAATTAT
>NW_023458556.1:40159470-40173198 GCF_013731165.1 Rhagoletis pomonella | reverse complement strand
ATAATTCAGATGATATGCGAAGTTCGCGCTTTGATTGCAACGGTAAACAAAAAATCCAAATCAACGCTGATATGCCGTTATACTTAATTGATTGTGAGCGTAAGTACTATGGACATGGTTGGAAATTGATTGCTAGTTTGGATGCAAGGCATCGAAAGCGTTTGAACGAAAAAAATCAATATGAACAAATTAATGGATATGAGAACTGGGAGCGCAGCGACAGCGCGAGTGACTACTTTATCGGCTTCGAACATTTGCATGCCATAACAGCAAGTAAGGGAGCGCATGAATTGCTGATATTAACACACGATCAGCAGTATGGTGAGCGGATGGTGCGGGAGTCTGTTAAACACTTCATGCATTACCGCTCATTTGCTCTAGCTGACGCAAGTAATGACTATAAACTGCTATCGCTAGACGGCTATGAAGGTGATATTATTGACCCATTGAAGGCAATGCTGGGAAAGCCATTTTCAGTGTGAGTGTAAAAACCCCGCATAAGTATGCTTGAATTGAGTGTACGTCATAATCTCTCTGATTTCCTTCTATCGTAGCGCCCAGTTAGACGTGGCAGACACGGACCGGGTTACAATGTTTGTGAGAAGTGAGGAAATGACTTAATTATATACAAATGTTGTATGTATGTACACATATATGTGAATTAGCAGTGTTGTTGGAACTTATGTATGCATGGACATGCACGAGCTTACTTAGTAAAAAAAATTTTGAAAAAGTAAACTGGTTACATAAATGTATGTATGTATATGAAATTGCATGTGAGGCCTTTTTGTAGATCTGCCTGAAAGTATATTTGCATATCGTCGTCTAAAGTACAAAACCTCGTGTGTGAGGTTGCCAAAATTTTACCGGAGAGAGTAAAAGCTGTATTATTTCAACACGGTTCTTTCTTTTATCCCTAATTACCTCTACCTTTTATATCTAAATATCGATATTTGAGTATAAATTAATAAGGCTTGATGTCTGCAGCTTCCGGTGGGCAAATCTCATTTCTTATCAAATAATCTCAGATTAAACCGCTAATTTTCAGTGTCCAACCCAGTTTTATCGACTACTTTTGCGAAGAGGAGCAGAAACGTCAGTTGTGAAAGTAAACAAAAGTGAACGCTGGCAGGAAAAGAGGTTGAGATATTTTTAAAAAACTATTCAGTTAAAATATATTTAAATTTATTGAAATGGAACTTTCCCTTAGTTGTACGAAAAACAAAAACAACAAATTTGATAGCTAAAAACCCAGCATTTGACTCTATAAATGGTGTGATTAACGAACATGTTTTGATTGAAATTTTATTTATATATATTTAAACGTGCTTTAATAATACATTTAATGAACATGAATATGGTATTATAAATTTGGTCCGATTTTTCAGAAAAAGAATGTCCATCTCTTCTTTTTCCAATGGAAAATATTTAAAATTAATCGGAAACAAAATCTAGTCTCTCAGTTTTCGAGATATTCGACTGAAATTTAGTAACAGGTGGCATCCTCTCCAAAACTACTTTCGCAATAAAGCTTTCTCAGACACTAGAAGAAAGTGTAACGGTGTCAAATCGCACAATATTGGGGGCTAATTTACGTCAGCTCTGCGAGACATAACCATACATACCCCAAAATTGTTCAATCGTAATGTGCACAGTGACATTCGCGCTGTGTGGCGCCATGGTGAATCGCAACAACTGACTGAAAAATAAATTATATATAGGTTAGACAGACGACACACAAATAAAATCGCCGCCAGAGGTCACCGTAATCATTCATTAAATGCTTAAAAAGGTGTAAGCAGCGTTGCCAAGTTGACGTTTTTAACGTCATTTGGACGTTTTTTGTATCCTGTTGACGTTTGGACGTTTTTTGTGTAAAAAATGACGTTTTTTAACTTCCCAGTAATATTTCTCTGTTACTAAATCTTGTAAGTAGAACTGATTTTGAATTATTTTCTTAATAAATCTTTACAAGCTTTGTTTTTTGCAGCAGCTGCTTCAAAAAAATATATATTCTTTGGACACAGATGACTTAACCCTTATTTAAGCGCATAAAGAAAATGACACAATTAGTCGCATGGGGCCCCTTATTGAAAATTTAAGGAGCGTAAAAAGGCTGAAATATTGCTATGCTCCTTCTTAACAGAACGTAATTTAGCATTTTCGACAACATACAACTTAACAAAATGTTAAATCTTAAAACCTGCACATTATTGCCCTGAAATTTAATGGGCTATCAACCTGCATACTCAAAGAAATTCTAAAAAATCTGAATAAAAAGTTGAATTAGATTTTTTATAATTTTTGCACATAGTTTGAAATGTGGATTTATATTTTGTTTATTATATAATGAGCTAGGCTTTTATGGAAAAATAATAAACATTAAATAAACAAAAAAGAAAGAGCCAAAATCGATGACTTAATCAGCTGATCACAAGTGCATGTATAAAATGCTTTTTATATTAACGATCTCAAACCAGTCTAGAATGAATTTTAAATGTGACAGAGCAAATGACGTTTTAATATCTATACCTTACGTACATATGTACCTTTGCATACAATAAAAGTTTAATAAGAACAATTCCTTGTGCATACATTTGAAAAAGACGTTTTTGGGTAGGAAATGACGTTTTTTCAGATAAAAAGGGACGTTTTCTCATGCCGAAGACCTGGCAACACTGGGTGTAAGTACAATTTTATTAACTTTATTACACACAGAGGGAGGGAGGGTCGCAGTCTACCTAATCAAGTGACCCACATTTTAGAGCACCTGTTCTGTATTGGCTTTTAAAGAGCTGCATAAAAACAAGGTATCTAGAATAGACCATTCTTTGAAAGGTGCTTCTTCGATGCCCACAAGTGTGTAAATATAAATACATACTTGTTTGCTTTGTGAAGAAAAAGTAAGCTCCCTTTCTAGTGAAGCGGGGTCTATACCACTTTTTTCGGATTTCTGTACCGTCATCCTCTTTTTTTGCATTTACTGGTAAATCACCAAAAACGGTACAATAACCACTGAATGACTAGGCCACTTTAGCCTAAATAAGCCTGATATGTACTCATGTGGTGAAAATATATTTCATTTCAACGCCTTGGCTCGAAAATCCTCGAAAACTCCTCTGTGCCATTTGTATGAGTAAATCGACGACAGTAGCATGTACCGCTATTGTATTTATTATCTACTTAAGGGTGAATAACGATGTATTATTTTTTCTAATGCATACACAAGTGAATGCATTATTTCCAGTAGAAGGCGTCACGTCGTAAGTTGTTGCGCCATAGATTGCAACGAGGAGTCACGCCGTGTAGCTTTCTGCTTTCCAAGCAAACAATGTCGGCTGGTGACACGCTGTTGCAACCGTTGTTGGTTGTGTTTATAACGAAAAAAAAAGAATATAGAATATGGAATTCAAGGGAAAGATTGTAAAAAATGCGTTACATGTAGACGCATGCTGCTTGCCTTCTGCCACATGTGGCTTGGCGGTGAACACCAGGTGCTTTCATCATTATATACTTCTATATACGTACACATAGCGCTTGCAGAAACCTCTTCAAGTGCGCAATATAAATATTTTAAATGTAAACAGTTTTTGTTTTTTGTTGCTGATTTTTGACGTGCCTCTGCTTTTATCACATCTACCTTAATTTCTTGTTTGTTGATAAATCGCGGGTGTTTAAGATATATCGATTAGTAATCTATTTAAATCGAATATGAGGAAAGCACATCCTTGTCTCGTCGAAATATTGATGAGTGTGCTACAGCAAGTATGGAAATATACATGTATGGCATTTAGTTACCAAACTTATTTAGCTCTATAGTTTAAGTCGAGACTTGGTTTTCACTTCGGTTTCTACGTTACGGAAAATAACCCTTTCCAACCCATATTCTGAATCGGTCAATAAAACATTGCCTTGTGATTTTTTAAACTTGATTTTTTAAACTTTCTAGATTTTTATGAAATCTGATATCTAAAGGTTCATTGAGCCGCTCATTATATAACCTAAACCGGTTTTAAATAATTCAAAATAGCGTATACAATATGGAGCAGGCAGTCTTGATTTGCATGCAATTCGTCTGGCTTTCGTCTTAGTAGTCGTGTTCATCGTCGTTTTTTTATTCGTCTTAGTTTTCGTCATAATTTTTGCGGTCGGCTTTGTACACGTTTTCGTTATGTTTTTCGACTTAGTTGTACTATTCGTCTTCATTTTTACCTTCGTCTTTGTATTCGTGATCGTTTTCTTCATCATATTCGTATTTGCCCTCGCCTTAGACTAGTTTTAGTCTAAGTATTAGTCTTCGTCTTGGTCATCGTTTTCATATTGCTCTTCGCCTCAGTCTAAGTTTTAGTTTTTGCGTCTTTGCCTTTATATTAGTCTTCACCTTAAACCGTTGCGTAGCACATGTCGATGGCTCACTCAGCAGATGTCGGTCTCGTCGAATTCCTCCGGGCTGGTTAAACGGCGCCTCCTTTTTAGATCAAAGTTTTGCGAAACCTGGGTAGTTTAAAATGATCTGTTGAGATAATTCCAGCACGTCGTCGTCCAGCACTAGTGATAGTAAAGATGCGGTGTCATATTTAATCCCATCGCATGGATCAATACTCAAACCAGAACTTAGGACATCCCTTGAGCGGCTTCAGCCTAAATACCGACCTGGTATATGTACAAGGAGCATCTGTCCAAGAGTATTGCGCATATACTTTGAAGAATAAGTTAATCCCACTCTTTCCTTTCGTTATTTCACACTTGCCCGGCCAGCACATCTGCCGCAATGTTTCCTGCAATATCCCTGTGGCCTGGCAACAATATATAGAAGTTTAACTCGGAAATAATCGAACACAAACGAAATGAAGGCTAGGTATTCTATAGCTGTTTTTGAGCACTCAATGTGCGACCGGCTTTGATTTTCGATATCCTACCATACTGAATATTCGCCTTTCTTTTCAACGTCGCGTGAATCGACTATTTCTTTACGAGGTAGCTGTCCTCCGCCTGGAAAACCACTACAGAGATATGGAAACCTAAATTTAAGGTTTTGTCCATTTCGTTAAGCTTTCATACATCCGTGTAAAAGTTCACCATTGCCTTCTTTCAGCTGCTGCCTTCATTGAAAGATTTTTATACTAAAACAACTCGCAAGTTTTTGAAAATAATATCTGAAAAGTTAACTAAAATAAATATTTAGTTTGTGCACATAGTTTATTTTGCGTCATAAAAAGTTTAACATCTATGATGCTTGTTTCACTAAAATGTGATGGCCTTAAAATTCTTAGTGCGTACATTTGTGTTTGCATTTATTCCCTAGCGCTAACTGACTAATACGAACAGCAATATGATATGTGGACAACACTGACATGGTGACAGTCGCTGTATCTGTAACAAAAAAAAAAGTGTGATCCCAACACTGGATCACTGACAATGACAACAGTAACAAAAACATCGTATTTACAGTACTCATTGTACAAATACATATATTGCATCTGTAATACGACTTTTATTCAAGCACTTTTGCTGCTTTGTATTTGTTGTCGTTGCTCTGGAAAATTTTGTTACAGATATGTTTTTGTTGTTTTGTACATACACCTATTTACTATCATTTTATTTTTTTTTGTTACTCTTCGCTAACCTTTGGTCTATTCATTTCATATACTATTCACGCATATCTGTTGCAGTATAAGTGACTTGGAATTGCAATTTATTGTTTCGTGTGTCCGCCATTTGGCAAGTGTTGTCAGACATCCACTTTCGCCACACGGCGCCCTAATATAAAATGATGTAATACATATATATGTATAACAATGCAGGGAATGTGCTTGGGCGTATGTTTTCAAAGTTAATATATCTATATGTAACCAGTGGGAAAATGTAATGTATAGTAATCGAAAAAATAATCAGTAAAATAACCCTTTTCACATTCGAAAATGCATTTCTTTTTCTACACGGCGATCTCCTAAGAAAAGTGGGATATTCAATTTTGCATTACCTAGAATGCTGATTACATAGTTAACAGTAATAGTATCGAGAACTCATATGAACACTATTTATCATGTAATGCATTACTACTTTTCCCACTGGGTAGGTATGTACATACATATGAATATGTAAAAGCAAGCACACATATTACGTAATGAACTTTATTGCATCACGAAATGTCACATTCATCTTAATAATAACCAATATTCGTTGTATACTGTTTGTTATTTATAGCGTTCATAGCCCTACTAGTTTTCTGAAAAAAAAACAACATACTTTATTCATCTGTGTTTTTGGCAGTCTGCAATACTTAGGTGCTTGTTGCATTATTTAAATTGCTGATATAGATAATTCATGTGTTTGCAAATTTGTGTGTGGTGTGCAAATTATTCCCTAAGTAAGCGCCCGAAAGCTTTTAAAGCTCAGTTAGTCTAAACTTAATTTCCGTAACTTAACTTTACTTAATATTTTGGCCAACCTGTTATATGAGAAGCTGTGTTGGCGGTCAGTTATAACTTAACTTACGGTAAGAAACTTAAGAACCTGTAGATTTTAGGTCGTTTTTTTATTTCTTAAAAATAAATAGCCGCAAACATGTTTGTTTGCATGCATTTTTTTGATGTGGCATTTTAGGCAGCGAACTGAAAACAGCTGAAAACGAAAATACAAAACCAAATATTTTCGCTTCTGGCTCAAGTGGACGTGTTGAGTAATCATTGATAATTTTTTACTGTAAGTTTAATTAAGTTAAGTTTAGACTAACGGAGCTTTAATGGTCAGATTATGGCAACATAACGTAACTTACAGGCTCTCACTGAATAATTCTCTTCAATGGATGTTGCTTATAATTGAAAAGCGGAAATTTAACGTAACTTAATGCTACGCCGAATCTGTTTCATTTTGATTTTCTAAGTTCTAAGTTCCGTTAAGTTAAGTTAAGTTAAGTTGCCTTAATCAGGCTTTTAGCCTTATTGAATTCGTCCTTCCATCCCTTAGAAATTGAACCACCGAGAGCGCTTTGTGCTCGCTTGGCACAAAAAATCGGGGATATTGGCTGAATTAATCTATAAAGTACTTGCTGAAAAATTGATTGCGCGTCTTAGCCAGGCCGGCACAGTGGCAGAGTACGTTGCTCTCCATAAAAATCGTTGGTCTCGTCCGGTCTTAACCCCGACTCCTAATCTGAGGTTGGAGCGGCAAAGCTGAGTGTGAGATTTACATAGATTGCTTTTCATAAACCTTTATACTTGCCCTCTGTTGTTTAACTCCTTAATAAGTCCTGTCTTCAAATTCTGTTCGTTGGAGGTTATAGGCATGTCCACTCCCTGAGCAGAAGTGACTTCGATATTTATGTCCCTTTCCTTGCCAAACCCTTCGGAATGTGCCCGTGCTCAGGGACCTACACAGCAGTCAAAAAAGTATTTAGATGCCAGTACCTTGAGAGTTCTTCGGCATATTGATAAGCCATTCTAGAGTAGCTAAAGCTATGAATCACACAGCAGCCTACACTATGGCATTTAGTTCTGCCTAAAAATCCCTACAGTGGTCCGTTTAGCAAGCAGCACGATTTTGTACGACTTCCATGTACTAAATCTCGCTGCCAACACTATCGTTTAGATTGGAATCATCTGTGATCCTGAGCGTAGGTCTGTGACACCCTCCCATTCGTTCTTCTCTGGAATTCTTATGGAGAATTTTCTGTATAGACTGAAAAAGTTTCTAGGTCTTTTACATAAACGATCGAGGTCTGTACACGACTGGATCGCATTGAACCGGCTAGAAATTTGCCATATACAAGTTAAGCCACTGATGGATCATTTAAAACTTATTCGTAACGAGCATGAAAGCCCTCCGCTTCACTGGTTCCATCTTGGCTCTGGACAGAGTCTCGTTCAACATCGGCCACGCTTTAGAAGAACGGGGATCTTACCCCTAGGCAAGCTATCCATTCCCCAAGCACAATCTTGAAACACTCAGTGTTCCTGTAAGGCTGTTATGTGGTTCTATAGGTTTCTCGTTTCTTATGAGGTAGGTAAGAAGCCAACATAGAATGCTTCAGGTCTATTTGCCGCATCGTTATAAATATGGCTTTCACAGGTTAAGAGACCATTGACGGCATGGGCAGAAATGTCCCTACCTTCATTCACCGTCGCTCCGCTGGCGACCCGGGATGGAACCAGAGAAGCTAGCTAACTTTGTTGTTGCTTTCACATAAAACATTTCTCGTTAAGCGACCGGAACTCAAACTCCACAAAAGTGGAGTGGGCCTTCGCCAGCATTGTAATATTTTGAGATAGCACTGAGACAGGCAGTAAGGGGCGAAGAAATTATACTACTACTTTGGCATCTCCTACCAGCAGATTTGGGTACTCTTTAATCCCAAAAAAGGGCGACTAATTTCCTAGGTAGCAACCTACGAGTACAGTATTTACTTGAGAGCATGGCGGGTAACCCCATGCCTGCCTGCTTCCATATTATTTCCCTTCTCTGGTAGATAAATTAAACCAGCTTACGTTACTGAGCCTTCATTGGCAGATAACTGCTTCCCAACTCTTGCTCCTTGCAAGCGGATAGTCCGTCTCTGAATCTAAAGAAGAGTGAAGAGGTCCCGCATTGCAACCGGAGTAGCCATGTATATGCGAATGCACATACTTAGATGCATTTGTAATGGTGAGACACTAAATATCTCTTCATATCCTTCACTTCACCGTAGTCAAAATGAAATCAAAATGTTTTTAAACACCCGCAGTGTGACCACAAACCAAGTCCTTTTAATTTGTTTGCTCTTTTCCGGTTGATTTCAACACCCAGAGCAGCTGTCAATTGCTGGTTTCTTAGCTTATTTAAGGGCAATTTTTAGCATTTGACACGGAATCATTGTAAATGTGTTTATTTGTCAAACCAATTGAAAAGTTTATTTTGTATTGCCATGGGCAAGAATAAAGAACTTTTGCGCTGGTTGAGTTATCCGAAATCAGCAGAAGTAAAAGGACAGGCAGCACGAAAATTCCGGCCAACCATAACTTATTACAATGATCGTAGTCATTGTAGTTGGAATTGAGTGTTTTTTTGTTTTAGTTTATTTAGCAGATTTTCCAGCATAGAACTATGTATATCACATCATTGCTATTGCTGTTGTTGTAATTGTTTCTATTGTTGTATCTCTTTGGACAGTGTAGTCATAATACTCGTAACGTACATCTGCGTACCTAGTCCTTATTATTTACGCTGTGCGAAAACTTTATGTTTTCTTTGTCGTCACACTAATCCTGGTTGTTTGTTTTTTGTTTTTGTTTTTATTGTCGCTTTCGTTATTTGAGGCCCACCACAATGGAAGTGACCAAAACAGATTTTCATTTTGGTTGGGCAATAGCTCTGATGCGCATTCCATGAAGAATCACCGCTGTCCTGTGCCCTGGGTTTGTGGAAATTTTGCCATGAATAAAAAATGATGTAGGCAATGCCACTGCGGTTAAACGCTTAGTGTTCGAGTGGGGGCTAATGTGCTGCAAAGTATTTGCAATTTTGTAAGTTTGAATAAACAAAAAAAAAGAAGCTATACCAACTTTTCGCTTATGCATAAATACATACATACATACATATGTATGTCGTTACTATAATTTGGAAAGGTCCTATTTCGCATCGTCGCTGAAATGCAAACAAGCCACAGCTAACAAAATTTTTTTGTTGCATAAAACGATGTGCGGACTTATAATTCGATGACATACATCATAATCAATCAAAAAGTGAATTTTGGATTTTTGGTTAGTTAAGACTTTTTGTGTTTCAGCGACAATGTGAGTTACGCCCATTCCATACTACCATACTAACGACGTAGATACTCTTGTATTTATGTACATATAATGTCTGCTCAAAGTTATTTTGTGTGTCAGTGCGGTTGGTTAAGTGTTCAGCATGACAATCGTTAAAAAAAAAGAAGATAAGCAGTGGGAGGCATAAAATTTGCCACCAGCTGTTGCGACCACATTTGCATGGGTCAAAGTGACCACAGTGATTTACTAGTGAAATTGAGATGTGGAAATTATTTATGGGACAAGTGTCGGAGCTTCAAAGAAACACAAAGCCATGCACATGAACTATTAACCCAGAGATTGAATTGATATGCTGAACTTATTGTTTTGCTTCTATGATAAATAAATGTTTGTACAGCGTTAGGTGGCTGGGCTATGTATCTTGTAATATTATAACACTTTGTAATATTTACGAGCAGTGTTGACGTAGAATTTTTTCCTCCTGGTACGTTCGTAGAATTATGGCGCTATGGAAAGATCGGCGGTTCGGCCACGCTTCTATACTTCACAGTATGAGTAGTTATAACCAACAAATCGACTTCTGAGCCCTTGAACTCGCCTTAGACTAACGTCTTTTCAAAAAAAGACCATGGATAAGGGGGGAATAAAATTTGTGTACGAAAAGCTACCGCATTTTCTTTCTATTGCAGAAGTTCGTCATTCCATCTTCTTCGGTACCCGTCACCCACGCGAACAGGGCCGTAGATCTTGCGTAGAATACTTCTCTCGAAAGCCCAAATTTCCTTATCGTTTTTTATTGACATCGTTCATGCTTCCGCGCTGCAGCACGGTCATAGTGGCATTCTTGACAAGCTTATCGAATAAGGGAAACAATCAAATTATATACCTCCTACGGCAGACTTCAAGAAAAACTTTCATGTGAAGTTTGCTTCTAGACGGGATTGGAGTACGGGCAGTATATTAGAGGAGAATTCCACTGAAGTCTATACCGACGGTCCAAAATGAATGTCTCTCTCCCGTTCTGATTACCAAACTTTGCTAGCATCTTCCAAGCGAAAGTACTGGGAATCGAAAGGGCCTGTAAAGAATTAGGGAGGAGCTGCGTAGGAGTGCGAAAAGCATACATCTTCTCTGATAGCAAGGTAGCATTTCAAGCAGTTGTTTCAACGGTATCAAAGTTAAAAACAGTCGGAGATTGCAAATGTGCATTAAGCTGGACGGCCGAGTTAATAGACGTCTCCCTCATTTGACTTTCCGGCCATAGAAATATACACGGAAATGTGAGGGCGGACAAGTTGTCTAAGGCATCTCTTGATGAATCCGAAGGCTGTCCACTCGGATTCCTCAAAAGAGAACTGCATTTGCAATTCATATGTATGGCTGATGCAGGTTGAAACAGCCTACAAGCCTGCAAAAATATGACCGCATTATGACAAACCAAAGCCAGAAGAACTTCTAAAGAGGTCGAGGCAGGATATAGTTAAGTTGACAGCTACGATAATGAGACATTGGCCCATTGGCGACCATGAACCTAAACTGGGCCTGCCGTACAACCCTCGGTGCCGTAGTTGTGATCTTGCGTTAAGTGCCCAGCATTGGAATGAATCAGGCATGGTACACTCGGAAGTTTTTGCAACCAAAAGCTTAGGGAGATCTCCAAATACACCATTACTAGACTAAATAGATTCATAGAAAAAGAAAAACGGTTTGACGAAACCGATGAATCATGAAAGCAGGAAAAAAATCCAGGATCCTAGAGAAAGCGTATAAAAATGGCACTATTTGGGTCCTGGGAATGTACTCAGGCGACGCTTCTACCAACCAACCGACCCGACTATTGCGGCGCCTTTCAAGCTGAGGTCGGTGCCATACAGGCAGGCGGCACTACAAACCAGGCAAGGAAAAGGCGATAGAACTTGCAAGAGAGGGCACATCCGTTCCACTTTCGCAATCCCGGTAGGATTTAGACATGCTGCTCGCTACCTGCAAGCTCATTTAAAAGGGTTTATCTGATAAACAAGCAAGGGACTGGCCAAAATTGAACGACAAGCGGCCGAAAAGCCACGCTGAGCAGAGGGGACTTAGCCACAGCCATGGGCCTGCTAGCCATGTTGCTATTGGACGGCACGCGGAGAGCCTAGAGGTTCCCCACAACGACTTCTGCAGAGACGATGACGAGCCGGAAACCTATACGACACTGGCTATGCGAACGTCCCGCACTTTGCAAAACAGACAAAAGTTCTTGGGCTCAGAATTCTTCGAAGGCTTAACCAACATAGCCGAAGTAGGCTAACGTTCCGCGTGATATCACAACGGGCTCAAAATCTTAAGGGTCTAGGTGTATTATGGGTACACTGGCAGCCACTTCAACCTAACCTTACCTATACATTGATAGATTCTAGGTGGCGAACCGTTATTTGCGAATCCCTTGGTAGGGAATTCGCCTGGAAAAATACATGTCTTAGTGGCAACACTGTTTACGAGTTCAATATTGGCTAGTTTGCATATCTAAGTACTTTTGTAATTTATTAGCAGAAAATTAAGATTCCAAAAGATATGCGTAAATACTAACCAGGTCAAAGGCTTGAGTGCAATTGTTTGTAGCTCATTTTACTTATACGCAAATAACTAGTTGAATCGGTATTTTGGTAACTGGTGTTATTAAATAATGCCAAATAAGCACAAACAAATGTCTTAAGAGTACTTAATTTTGTATTATATCTAAAACTTTTTTATTTATGCATGTCAATTCATTTTGCTATACCTATGCACACATGCAAAAAAGAACCTCTTTCATCCATTAACACCCAAGCCAATAAGGACTGTACAATACGCATTCAAGCATTTTCATCAAAGAGTCAATTTAAGTCAGAAAATGCTTTGCTCTCTCACCTTTGCCTTTTTACCTTTTTACGTCTCAACACCTCGGGCATTTAATGTACACACATTTCAACACAAAAAATAAATCTACAAATAAATACCCACAAATACATCGCATACCCATACGCACTCACATTTGTGCTAGTGTGTGTATATTCTCTTGTGTATTTGCACTTGAATTGACCGAAAGTTTAACAAACCATACAAAATGAAATGAAGCGATATATCAACAGGATGTTGACAAAAATTTACCAATGTAGACACGTACATACATACATGTGATGCTTTTATTGTTGTGCGTTTGTGTATATGTACATATGTATTTGTATTAGATTTTCTCCAAATATATATTTTTAACATCAAAAGCGCAAGGGAGCACGCCTTGGAGTGAGATGGCCACTAGGAAAGTTTTTGACATATTTTTGAAATTTAAATTGTATGTAATGTAGCGAAGAAGTGATGGTTAGAGGCTTAAGTGAATGTCAGAATGACTGCTTTGACTGACGGTTTTGCTAAACAGTCAACAGTTGGCTGACAGTCAGTGACGATATTGCTTTTTTGACTGTTAATGTGAACCGAAAAAAGGTCATTCAAGCAGAAAATTCGAAGCGTTCACATTTGTGCTCAACAGGATTCTGTGATATACATACATGTGTATACATTTACATTTAATTATACCGGCACACAAAAAATAAATTAGCGTGATGTGCATTTGACCGGACCTACCTATGGTTATGTATTTCGACCCGAAGAATCCGAATTTGAAGTCAGTTTGTCCAATATACCTCTTAGATTCCGAGAAAACTAAAAAAAAAACTTAAAAAATAGCGAAGATCGGCAATAAAAAACGGGTTTTTGAAGTTTTCTCGAAATCTACATATATTTATCAGTCACAAAGGATGATATCTTCTGAGAGTTTGGGCGCACAAAAAGAACCATATATCTACATATGTACATATAACCAATCACTTGACATTTCCTTTTGGGTCACAATTGACAGTACTCCCACTCCAAACATCAAAAAATCCTTTTGACACTCCTTCGCCTTTCTAACCTTCTATTCTTAGCGCACCGACTGCACAAACACTTTGTAAAGAAATTG
>NW_023458556.1:40067429-40159460 GCF_013731165.1 Rhagoletis pomonella | reverse complement strand
ACGAAAGTGACCGATAAAAGTTATACCTTTGATAAATGGCCGGACGGGTTAAAGGTATGCAAGCTGCAGATAATGTAACAAATGGCGGCTGTGTGAAATGAGACCATCAAATATTAAGCGAAGGAATACAAAGTATTTAAAAAAAAAAAAAAATAGTACAAATTAGCCCATCGCTTTTATTACAGCCCGACAGGTCTTGCCTTACATCTTACTTTACGGTGGTTCAACGCCGTGCCGCCTGCTTTGTTGTGCCTATGTAAATATAATCGAAAATCAGTTTACCTCAACGTTCTGAGAAACCTGGAAATATTTCAATTAATTTGAAATTCCTTTACATGAAAAGAAGACGAAGAAGAATTCATTTAATTTCAAAGCTTGACTGCTAGCTTATACTACGTATGTATGTATGTAAATATCCGCATGCAAATGCGAATTGGCATCAGTGAATTTCCTTTCTCTAACTGCTTCAGTGATCCAACCATCCGTTTTGCCGCCAACAAGCGATTTTAATTCAACCCCTGCCAGAGCTGCAACTTTTTCGGTTTCATCGGCGCGCAAACAGCCGCCGCATCCGCATTGACCGCAATCACTGAAACTAATAACTTTTTGGAGCTATTTGTTTATTCATGAGCCCAACGCCTGATTCATTTCGGGTTGTTGCATTGCGCGCTGCGTTATCTACCTTTCGTTGTCTGTCTGCCAGCCAGCTTCTTTGTATGTATTTGCATTTGCCAGCTCGGTTTGCTTCTTACATTTCTATATAGGTTTGTTTGCTTGTGTGGATTCACATACAACCCGGGGTATATATGTATATATTTTGCTTTAAGTTTGCGCTCGCATCCTTTTGCCGTTGTAATTGTTTTTGTGTCGGTTCGGTTGCCCTTTGTGTGCTTGACACGCCTGCGTTCTTAGTCGCACTTTACGCCCATTTTTCTCCTTTGTTTTAGGCGTTAGTGTAGTTGGTTTTGGCATTTTAAAACCGCAAAACTCTGCCTCAGAATATTCGATTGTATTGAGATGCCCAAAGTCTACTGATTCAACTTCGTTTGTGTTGGTCTCTTGTGAGCGCGTAACCAAATGGTTGCGGTCGTTTACTTGCTTCTGCTCTTGATAAGCGTTTTATTGAAATTTCCCAAAGTAAAACTGATTAAAAAAATCGCATGCGACTTTCATATTTCAACAGGGGGTTTTTTTTATTGATACTTAGTCTAATTTTTTTAATTACCATGTGGTTATTTGCCAGCTGAATGAGATGAAGTGTGTGTTTCAAAACACAATAGATAAGCAGGGTGAATTGGGATCATGTCTGAGGAGTTAAGAGGGAAAATAATGTCCTAGAAAAGGTTAGTGCTGAAAGCAAAGCAGTTTTTAACCGACTTCCAAAAAAGGTGGAGGGTATCAGTTCGTCGGAATATTTTATTTTTTTTATTTTATTTATTTTTTTTATGTATGTTACCGCATAACTTTGGACCACGTCAACCGATTTCGATAATTCTTCTTGCATCGGAAAGGCAGTGTCTCAGAGGTGGTCCCATACTAATCAGGTTTAGATCCGATCATTGGGTCATAAAATGTCTATATATATATATATATTTATTTTTATATGAGAATTGAAGTCGGTTTTGTTTTTTTCTTAAAAATTACTTGTTAATTCTGAATTTTTGATTTAATTATTCAGCTTCAAGTACCCGCTGCGAACAAGATATCAAAATGTTAAAATAAAAACGAATTTTACAAATAATATTTTGAATAAAATTAGGCAACTATTTTTGGTGCTATTCATTGAGGGCTTCTGGCCGGACGTCAAATAATAGTTAAGTTAGCTTACTAAGCGTTTAGAGTTAAGTATGATAACTGTCCATTTTACCCATGCGAATGCCTTCTATTAGTGCCATGTGTAGCCAAGTCACTCTAGCCTCTTCATCCAATCCCATATGAGGATAGATGGAGTCAGTGATGATTGCTTTGATCTAAAGCTCAATCGAGCGATCAGTAAAATTACTTGAAGAGCTCGGTTGTAGGATACTATTCTATGCTATAGGCGGCGTGTGTAACCTAAAAATATAATAGGTTTTCGTACCGAACTTTACAGCTATGTATGTATGTTACTGATGGCGTTTTCCTTTGCTACAGGAAAATGTTGCCTTTTCAGTGCCTTCTTCGCACAAATACTAAGGAGAGGTTAATTAAAAAAGCAAAATTTTTTCTAGAAAAGAAAACGCCATAAATAGGAGGCCATTGTTTCGCTAGTATCCTACAAAAAGTTTTGTATGCATTGGATTTCCAAAGTCTTAAGGAATGCCTTTTTTGCGATACGTCATTATCTCGAGGATCTTGTAAAGAGTGATTGTTAAATTTTCTAAGTGATCCGAGTGAGTTGCTCGTGTCCTGAAGGCCTTGTTTGCGATCTTGCTGCCTATAACCAAGGCGTATTTCTGTAAAGCTGTCAGCCTGAAAAAACATAAAAAAAATCGGGAAGTTTTTAAGTCAGATACATTCCGCTTCTTTATCCATTTCGGATCGATATGTGGGCGTTGGAATATTGCCTTTACCAGAAACGGTGTATTTTTTGTGAAAATTTCAAAGTTCTGGCCTCCATCGATCAATCATCTGATAATCTCATATTAAATGTTTTTCTGTTTACGCCCAACTCTACCTGGAATGGAGGCAGCCTGTTTACCGCCCCAAGTCTAAGAACTTATTCAGATAAAATATGTGCCTACTACTAGAGTGTCAAGGGGAGACATTGAGCATTAAGTGGCCTGCTACAGTTGCAAATAGATTTGTCAACTTCCGTTCTCTCTGCAAGCTCAACCTGTTGTTGACTTTCTTCAACCAGTCCAATGGGCAGTAAGAATATTCTTCATATATACAGGGTGAAAATATAAATACGGAAGAGACATTTTAGCATTCTTTAGCTATTTCCCTTTGGTTTATTAAATATTTATTATTTTATTTTATAAAACTGTAGCTTTCTATCTAATAAAAGTCATGTAAGTACAAATTTCAAACATTTTACAAAAATTAACAAAATTCGACAACGTTCCATCAAAATTTTGAGTTTTTAATTACAAATTAACAAAGTGCAAATATTAAGTAGCTAGGCCTAACTGTTGATTTTTGGTAATTTTTTTGTGGAAGGATTTATTCATTTTCTCCATACAAAAAACTTGTCGAACATACTTTGAATGGTACAAAAAATCACCAAAAATCAACATACTTCAAACTTGCACTAATTGTACTATAATTTAATGAAACTACATACTAAAAAAAATTCCTAAAAAAATCTGATTAAAAAGTTTTAAATTTTGAAGCACATTTGTGTAAATTCGTCGAATTTTCATAATTGTTCTACAAAGCTTGAAATTTTGGTTTACGTAATTTTTTCTAGATAGTAAGCGAAATTTTCACAAAAAATAATAAATATTTTTTAAACAAAGAAAAATAGCCAAACTTGCTAATATGTCTCTTTCCTATTTATATTCTCGCCACCATGAGTACAGCCAACGTCAAAAATATTTATTTTTATTTTCCATACCAATTTTATTTTTAATTTTTTATAAAAATAAAATTTATTCAACAGAAAAAACACAAGAATTATTATTTTTTAGTTCCATGCAGAACTCGGGAAAATGCAAGAAATATCAAGAAATTTTCAACGAACATTTCAAACTTTCAATTCTTAGAAAATTTTGAGTTTGCAGTTTTGGAGCCCATTAAATTTTAATACATATTTATTATAAATTGCAAGTTTCAAGACACTACAAATCACCGTATATACCGCATACATGCATATGCATATTAGGGACATTTGGGTTTTAATTGTGAGAATAATGCGAAAAATATTTAGCATAGTCCATTTCAAATCATGTAATTTTCAAACAAAATATGCATATTTTTCTTTGAGTTTTTCATCCTATAGGATCCTTTAAAAACTAAATAAAACGTAATGAAAATCAAGTACAGCATCTAAACAAAAATTTACAATTATTTTCTTACTATTTGCATAAGATTATGAATATTTTAATAGTTACACGTCTGCAAATTGAAATAAACACACATAAATATGTACAAATATAGTACATCTACATATTTTGAGAGAGAATAAGGTAGATATTTGTTTAACTGCTGGCGGTTAAACAAGTTTCAATTATGAATCATGCTTTCATGGTTCAAAGAATTATTAATTAATTTACAAAGCCAATGAAATTTCCTACTCATAAATATGTATTTCGAATTAAAGTAATTCATATTTCATGAGGAAACAAAGTAAATTTTTGCATATATAAAAGTTCGGTGATATATTTTCTCTCAATTATACTAGTACATATATGTTGCCCAAACAAGTTATAATTTATTTCAGTTCCTATATGACTAATCAATATAACTTGGTTTCCTTAAAGTGAAGCGGTTTCAATATAAAATCCACTGCCAATCCAATTAACCCAGCAGAGTTGCTTTTGAGATATAAATGCACAGTTTATTGCTGATATGTAACTTCATTTATAAAAAGGTTGTACAATCAACTAATTAAATATGATGAAGATTGTAGCTTTCAAGTTTTTATTTTTTCTCGTCGGAGGTCAATGACATTACTCTGTGTGCAAAGATATTAACCTATGTATATGGGAATTACCGTAGTGAGAAAGTCTTAATTTTCAGTGATAACTAGGCTGCATTCAAGCCCTTTTATCGCCCTGGCGGAACACAATGTACAGCTAATTTAGGAACCACGACACATACGGGTTGAAGGTAGTAGACCATCTAGCTATAACGGTGGCCGGCTCATCTTCTATAGAGCCTGAGAGCCCTTACATCCTTGCGTTCAGACCTAGCACAATCCAGGAAGTGCTCAGAAAGGCGATAGATAAACTGTCGATGATGTGACTCGACCGTCGAGGCTCTTCGCGAGTGTAAGGAGGTTGCAAGAAGACGGGAGAGGTACTGTAAATAACTAAGGACACAATATACCTCATGGTCAGAGTGCAAATCTCCATATAATATCTATCTATTATTTATATGTATGCATACATCAGAGTATTTTTTTTTTCAAAGTTTTGTTTATTTCTTTTCTAAATCAGCTGTAGCTGTAGTTCATTAAGATGTAGTTCATCAAGGGCACTCTTGAAGAGGGTGTGTGCTGTTGCCTCTTGAAACTTTCATTCGCGGTAAAATACCCAAGTATAATTCTTGACTCCAAGCTGGCATGAATGCGAAATGTCGAGAAGAGAGCAAAGGAAGGCCATGTAGACTATGTATAATACATGAAAAAGGACGCTCGGGAAAATACGGGGATTATAACCGCACGTAATTGGCATTATATGCGCTATAGTTATACGACCAATATTAACTTAGGGAGTTGTATTCTGGTGGAAAGCAGTTGATAAAAAGAGCTGCCATAATATCATCGGAGGGGTGCAGGAACTCTCTTACGTCGTAATATTTATTCCGCGCGATGAGCAGTGCAGCCAAAGAATTAAAGAATTCAGACATTATACCATTCTGGATTTTCCGCTTCAGGATTCTCAAACGTGTTGCAACCAAAGGACAATGGGTGCAATTGGCCTTCCCGCGGAAAATTATAGTATTACTTTCGACACCGATGCATCAAAGTTGGAACGATAAGGCAACTACATATATCGCCTAACTTGATGGCAACAGTTTCTTTCAAATGGATATCTTCTTTCAGAAGGCTACTTATCTTATGCAAAATATTATAGTGTAAAACCCCAGGATACCCAGAAGTAATTTAATATTTTGGGTTCCCGCGCATTCAGTTTTAGTAAAATGAAGTGCAAATTTGAAGTAGCTTAGATTATCGTTGATTTTGGGGATTTTATTTTTGTTGAAGATGTTGGAAAATGCATAATACAGTCAACAGAAAAGTTGCCAAGGAACAACGGTATTTTGTAGCCACTTCAAACTTCCTCTTTATTATACTAAATTTAATATGATATACTCTATTTTTTTAAATTCAGATTAAAATCTTTAAATTTTTTTGCAAATATGATGAAATTTTTTGAATTTTCCCAATTTTTTAAAAAGTTTGTAATTGGATTTTTTGTTAGATAACGGGCTATACTTTCATAAACAAAATAATAAACATTAATTGTTTTCCTATTAAGTTTGATCAATCGCTTGGAGACTTGGCGTATGAGTAACATAAATACGTACTCACATTTCAAACAAAAAGTAAGCGAGTTATTGTATTTGACAGGATTTTTTTTTTTTATCCGCTAGTGAATTATTTCGACTGCAAATGTCAAATTGATAGCGCTCCCACTCTCATACTCAAAGTGGAGGGAGGGGGGCGAACCGATATTTAGCCCTTTGGATAGGTCTGGCGGTTTACAAAAGGTATTAAAATATTTCCCTAACGGAATATAAGAAAGATGCCGACATTTTTTTTTTGTGAACTTTAAAGCGTCTGGGGGAAGTTACCGCTTACGAAAAGCGCCTGTCAGTACTATTTAATATTGATTCTTAACAATATACCGTAAAATATATAAATAAACCAGCATAAGAAATATCAAAGAACTACTCCGTGTTCTGTGTTTTGTACCCCTGCTAACAGATATGCTCGTGGATACCCCAGCCATATCAGTCTGATACAAATAAATACATATAGTGCTGTCAGAGCTGCTTAGACCGATGAGGGCAATAAATTGTTGACTCGTTCGTCTAGGAGTGCTGTAAGGCTAGACTTCGAGAATAGGTGTGTTTCGATATTCCTAACATATTTTACCAAGTCAAATTTTGCTCATCAAATTCTTCTTGATTTCCATGATTCTTACTTAATTCGCGATTTTGCATTCTAAAACCTTTCACCAAAATAAATTGCAGAGTAAGGTTTTTTATTACAAATATTGATGTTTACGTACACGTTTGCAAGTAGGTTGTATACTGTAGTATATACATATAATAATATTGTCTGCTTGATATATAACCACATTTGCATAATAAAGAAATCCGCTTAACTTGAACAAATGCTGTGGAATGCTGTACAATGCTGTAACGACAAGCATTCGATGCGTTCTATGGTTTGGGCGTTTGTGACTATGCAAATAAGCGATTGTCAATAAATTTCCATGACTACACACACATTCGCGTACATGCACATGCAAAGTAGCAAAGTAGTTAAGTAAGGACAAAGGTTTTTCAACCGCAAAGGGGGAGACAAAAAAAAAACAAACAATTGTATCAGCAAATGCTTTCAAGTAACTACGAGTGACTGGTGAAATTGAGGCCAAATAGAGATGTTAAATTTGCTTTGGCCGAGTGTGGTCGCCTTTGGCATGACAATGCCTTTGCCCTTACAATATCCCTATGCTAATATTGTGGGCGCATTGAGAGTTTTGTGTGCTATTTACTTATGTACATATAATGTATGCATGTGTTTCGACTATTTATATGCTTACATGGGATATGCAAGATAAATTGATTGCATAAATATATCGTACACACTGCATACGTACAAATGTGTAGGTAAATACGTGTTTTTGTATGCTTATATGGCTTTGAATCACTTGTCGAAGTGACGTTATCAGTTTGTCGATAATGGGCTTATCGTTGCGCAACGAATGGATAAAACGCTTTTAAATATACATGTGTAAAGATTTGTCAGTAAATGCTAATAGGATATGCAAAATATATATACTAGGGTACACGTGCAGGTTTATATGCGCATACTACTTGTATACAAATAGTGCCTAGCACAGTATGCATGTGTGTGTGTAAATGCTGCAACGTTTAGTTAAATTGCCATGCATACAAATATGTATGTAGCTGTAAACATTATTATGCTTACCTGGTCGGTAAAGGTGTGGGTGAGCTGTGGGTTATTTAAACCATAAAGTTGAGAATGCTGACACAGGTTAATAAATTCAACAAAACAAACGTATTTTGTGTGTACACTAGACTGGGTGATGAAAAATGCTTGCAATTACCCCTTCTAGTGCGAAAGCTTACTTCGAGAGGAGTTTGGAAATGTTTGTCCTCGGCTAGCTTTAAAAACAGCTTAAAAAATAATCTGTTCCTTTTTTTTTGTTTATGGCTCCAGCTCTGAATGTGATATATCTTTGAAAAGATATTTTTGAGTACTAAACATCCTTCTAAGATAATCTTCAGCTAGTGTACCTCCTTTGTCTATTAAATTCTAGGAACACTATTTTTAGCCCTCTAAGTAGAACTTTGCTTTCAATAAAACGTAGCAATTTATTAGGAAACGATTAATTTTTTCATTGAAACCACCTTGATGTTGTTATCAGACATTAATGTCTCTCATACGCGCAGGCGCCCTAGCACGCGGGTGACTTAGCTTGGCAGGTAAGTAGTTAAGCAAATTTGGGATCGGTGTGGACTTTGTATTCAATTTGAGAGGGGAACAATGTCTAGTATTAACATCAACTTTCTTGTTTATAAAATTTGTGTTATGCCTTTGAGGATAAACAAATTATCGCTTACTAGAATATTTAATTTTATAAAGAGTAATGTTGTATTTAGTTGTGTAGAAATTGAGTTAATGGAATTAAGTTGGCTAAGAAGGTACTCTAGATTTAACGAATCTTAGAAGTAAATTTAGAACCATAAAAAATTCATAAAATATTCTTGTGGGGAAAATCTCTAGTTCTAAACTGGTGCGTTTCTAGTACATTTAGATCCAGTACTGGTTTGCAGTAAATCTATTTTGCATGCAAACAACTGGCGAATTTAACATGGCGATGTCCTAGGAAGTGTCAATTGCCCCCCGCTGCATCCATTTTTCGATAGTTCCGAACTAGTTCTAAAATCGACAGGCGAAAGAAAAAAATATCATGATATTTCAATCTTTTTGGTCTTTCCGCGTGTGCGATTTTAAGTTATTTTGAAAGAAATATGTTTTCAATTTGAAATTAAATTTGTTTGAATGATTTTATGAAATGTACGTTTACATACCTTTGGCTGTAGCTGAGTTTGCAGAGGTGCTCGCTGTTGTTGTTTAGATTCCAGACGGTCCCAAGATGTTAAAATGTCAACACAAATCTTGGATTTTGTATTGCCAAGCTATGAAAAAGCATCTGCGAAGTGCAGAATAGAAGCCTATTTGAACGAAAAAACCACCAAACACATATCTATGTAAAGTAAACTTTTCCGTGTTTTTTATATGAAAAAAAAACTTTTCGTAGATATGGTATATAATTCTTAAAAATCAATAGTTGTAAATTATCCGTGACAAAGTGTCATTTCACTCTGTATAATTACATCTTTTCTCGTCAATTCATTGATGCAATTCTCGATTTAATCTTTTTTCATGTGAGTACCTCAGCTTCTTAAGCTAAAAGATTAAAACTTTCCGTCATCGCCGACTGACCATCTTCTTTTTAACTGTAGATACAAAAAGCTACCTGGCTATCAGAATAAATCATTGCTCTGATAACGCTTATTTTATGACACACAGCTACCCAAAACTTTAAAATCGCCGGATTCTATACCGTTCCTACGAAAAAGGTTTTAAATATTTTTTGATTAGAAAAGATAAAACAGGTGTATAATTTTTCGATATGGAAAAGTCCTAACAGGTGAGAGCATTCAAATTCCGACTTTTTTCTTTATCACATGCATTTTTTTTTGCACCACCCTACTGCACTTAGATATCGTATGAGTGACTCAGTATTAACTACGGATTTAGATTTTTCGCATATCGTATGACAGCCGGTTTCGAGTTATTCAAAAAATTGCAATTTGGAAAAAAACGTTTCCATTTTGAATTTTTAAGAAAAACCCTGATAAACGGGTTTCATTTTACATAGTTTTCATAAACTGAAAATGCTTATGTTGGTATGAAGTCACTGAAGAATTACAACGAAACTTTTAACAGTAAAAAAAGAGCAAAGCAAAATAAGTTAAAAGTTTTTTAGATCAAAAATAAAACAAATTAAAATCAGTGAAGAACTCACGTTTGGTCTAATTTCAACGTTTGTTTAATACTTTATTGCATTTTTTCTACCTTTTTCGGATTTGAGTACTGAGTGCACTTGCCACAGTAGTCGAGTGATTAGATGTGCCGACTGCCAATCGGAAGGTTCACATTATCAAATAGCGATCGCCCTCGGCAGACAATGGCAAATCTCCGTATGTACTTCTGCATTAAAAAAGCTTTTTCGTAGAAGGAGTTAAAGTGTAGATCTTTCCATTTGTATCACAACATCAAGAAGCAGAACACGAATTGGAGGAGAAGCTCGACCAAACACGTAGAAAATGTTAAGGGCGAAACATTAATTTATTGGAAGCAATGATGATATACTGTACATTACCAAATAACCTACGAGATAATTTAAAACTTTGAAAATTTCAAAACTTTTATTGAGAGTTCAAGATTTGTATGAAGTAAAAAAAGCTAGGTTGTTCTATAAAAAAACTCTGGTTTATTCGATATTCGAAAAATCAAGATTTCAAAAAAAAAACCGCCTATAGATATCAAAAAAAAAAAACCGGTGAAAACCAGTCTGGAAAATCCGCATCACCCTAATACTAGACCAAAAAAAATACGCCAATAAGTACTGTTGTAGTGCGGGTTATGCTATGAATCATTAAAGCCATTGACATCATTGACATTTATAGGATTTCCTAGATGTATACAATTTGCGAAACTCCACCTGGTGTCAAATAAAAGATTAGCATTTGTCAAACGTACATGCACATACATGCATTATATATAATGTAGATAAAAGCGATTTTAAAAAGATGAAATAAATAACTGAACCCATGCGTATTTGGAGTAATAAATTAGACATGTGTTTAAGAATGTGTGCATGTCTGTTTGTATGTACGTACGATTGAAATTTTTGTATTTTATGAAAAAAATAAAGAACAAAACGATACAAATTATTACCAACAAATATGAACATATGTATGTATATTTTGTGAAAAAGCAAAAAAATATTAAAAACGTATGTGCTTTTAGGAAAAAATGTGATACATTTTTCAATTGATAAAGGGAAATTATTAAAATTTCCATTCTCAAAATACTCAAAATACCGCACTGACGTAAGTTCATATGTACATACATATGTATATTATATTTAACTTCACGCTATGTGGATTTTGCTCTTCTCGAAATGTTTCCCACACACGCATAAAAAGCAATTGAATTATGACAGAATAAACTATATTTAAAACATTCTGCTCAAGGTTGCATTTCAGCTGGACCCGTGTAGTCAGTACGCCAAAGGGAGTTAATTCATTCACTTCATTATTTCGAACTGCTATGTGGGAGTTAAAAAAAAAATTTCATTATAGCCATAGTGCTTCTGTGAATTCATCACTGTGCCACACAGTGTTGCGAGAGAGATAAAACTGCCGAAATAAAATCTTATATATTCAAAAATATTGTAATCTTATATGGGATCTTGCTGGTTGGGAATATGATATACATTTATTGGAACGAATTTTTGTCATGGCTTGCCAAATTTTCCAATAAAGATGACACCACAACGAATCCAGTTTGTCTCCAAACCAAATTTGACATGGTATGACGGAAATTCGTTCTAAAACACATTAAATTTTTTTTTTCAACAGCTTATATGCAAACACAACACTGTGTAAGGCAACTGACTGGACAACATTAAATTATTCCCGCCACAGCCATCAGGCGCTGCCACCGAAACATTATTAACCGAGCGGCCACAAATGAGTTTAATCGATTTTACATGTGGCTAGCGGGGCTGGATTGGTTAGCCGAGCGACAATGGTGGACATTCAGTTGGTGACCAGTTGAAGTGGAAGCGATGTCGCAAGGTCGCTATTTTCAGCATGGACATACAATTTTTGAAATATTCCATCATATACGCATGTATGTATGTATTTATGTATGTAAACATGCATGTACATACAAATGTACAATATATACATGTAAAATATGTACACTTGTTGCATAAAATGTTACACCAACAATATGTACTTTCGAATGAGCATTTGATGCAGTTATACCATTGCAGGAAGATGTACATACATACAACATGCACTTGGCTTACGTACAGTGCGATTGAATGCACGGTTGAGATCCTGTATTTCCAGGTTAAAAGGCGACAATGCATGCAGAAACATGCTTAAGTTTAAGTACATAGGTAGATATTGTGGATGTACATTAGGGTGGCCCAAGAAGAGTAAAGTTGGAATTTAAGTGCTCTCACTACTAGGATTTTTCTATGCAAAAAAATGTAAATTTTTTAAATTTGAAATCAAAAAATATTTAGAGGCTGCGCAAAGCGCTCAAAGTTTTCCATGTATTTCATATGGGGGAAAAACAACTTTTCGTAGAAATGGTATGGAATTTTTGAAAATCAATATTTTTCGATCGGAAAACTCTGGTTCTCTTCAGAAAACATCCGATAATAATATCCAATTGTTTATTTAACATATTTTGTTAATACTAATGATTTTTTATTGGTGTCCCCATTGCATTTTTGAAATTTTCGATGTACCTAAAAGTTATGGTCACTATAAAAAAATTGTTAAATACACAATAGGGTATTGTTATAGGGAATCTGCTGCAGAGAAGCAGAGTTGTTCGATTGAAAAATATTGATTTTTAAGAATTCTATACCATTTCTACGAAAAGTTGTTTTTTCCCCATATAAAATACATGAAAAACTTGAGCGCATTGAGCGACCTCTAAATATTTTTTTATTTCAGAAAAAAAAAAATTGGTTATATTTTTCGGCATAGAACAGTCCTAGCGTGTAGGGTGTAGCGTAATAAATAACACTTTATTTTTCTCATGCATTTTTGAACCACCCTAATTTACCTTTTATAATTGAGTTGAAGTTGAAAGCTGTAATGTATTAAAAAGAGTTTCCATTTGATTGAAATACAAAAGTAAGCAGTCTTTTAAAACAATTTGTTGTAAGAACGATTTTTTTTTCAGTTAAATATTACCATCATATGAAAATGCCACATCAACTTGGCGTGATAAAGCGATTATACGTCAAGCTATTACTGGCGGAATAGGAAATGCCTCTATATCTGTGCCTGATAAAAAGGGGAAAATTTGTTTTAACCCTCTGACGAATTTTTCAGTAAAACATTTGGTGGTTACTGGATAAGCAATAAAAACAAGCTAATGGATTCTTTATGTGTAGTATAATTGCAAGGCAATCTTCTGTGACAAATTTCATCAGGAAAGTGAAAGCTACCAAAAACTTACGAAAATATTATATATTGCAAAAATGAGCATGTATGTACCAGTGATGCCACAACTATAATATTCATACTATATGGCTTCCTATAAAAGGGAAAGTGACAGCACAAAACAAATGTCAGAAGCATTTAGATAAATCGCAGCCCTAATCAAAACTATGTATCTAGACAAAGTGTCGATTCGAGCAAGGTTGGACCTTTGCAAAAATTTGGGCTTGGTCATCGAGATTGCGACGGTTCCTAGTTAGAATGCCTTAGAAACTGGCATCGAAGATGGGACCTACTGAAGGGTAGCTAGCAGTCTCATTCAGTGAGCTATGCATTATAGAGCGGGCATTCAACGACGCATAGTGTGCCGACTATATGGAGGCAGGATATATGTGTTATGTATTATATTTGGATAAAACAAGTATTTCTTGAGCAAAACACAAAACCGACTTAAATGCTCATATAAAAATTTAAGAGTACCGTTAATTCCTTTCTGATCCAATGATCGAATCTAAACCAAATTAGTATGGGATCACCTCTGGGGTATCACCTTTCCTTTAAAAAACACCCTATATATTAAAATCCAAAACAGTCTACGTAAAGAGCCTTGAATAGGGTTACCAGACCACCTCCTTTAGGAGGAAATGTCCTCGTTTTTGCCTAAGAACGAAATGTCGTCCTTTACGAATGAAATGTTTTCCTTTTTGGAATTTTGTATTTTTCCCATAATACTTCTAAAGTTTATTTTTTTTTAATTTTAGGTTGTGACTTTTAGGTTTTCCCGAACTACATGGGCTTCCATTAAGAATCCAGCCGGATTGCCGTCTGAAAATGTCGGAGTTTACACTTGTAACTTGTCAGATTTACACCTGTCATCGAAAAATGTGGTGAATTTATTCATATAGTTTTCGCACCATATTTTAACTTAGCAAAACATAATTAAAATTGTTGAAAATTGCAGTGATGTATTATCTATCGAATAATAAAATAGAAAAAATTTTAAATTTTAATTAAATCGTTTCAGATTGGTCACTTGGTCAACTTAATTTATTTCCATTTTCATTTCATTACACTTGTCAAGCGTAGAAAATACATATACAAATTTGCAAAACCCTATGAGTCAGGGATGAAAAAGTGGGTACAATTGTACCTTTTTCCGACGTTTGATGACTTAAAGGTACATTAGGTACAGTCACTAGATTTTAGGTACAATCATCTTTTGATCAGATGCATTATTAGTTTTTTTCCTTTACCGTGCTAATATATTTACTTGTAGGTACGGGAGAAGTTTCGCTTTCATTTTGAAGAATAAACAATTCTAGAGAAAAGTGGTCAAAAGGAAGACATAAAAAAAACATATTATGTATTATCTTAAACATTTTACATTGCATTTAGAGCAGGCACTACGAAAAATTAACACTTTACTTAGCTTCGTCATTTTTTCTATTACTTTTAACGCTTATTTTCACTAAGTCAAATTCAGTGGCATTTGCGGTCAAATGAGTGAAATGGGCCTTGGTTTGATTTAGATCAGAATAGGCCTGCATTGTCAAATGGGACTAAAAAATGGTCTTTGGTTTGATTTAGATCAGAATAGGCCTTGCGGCGTGTACATGCGCTGCTAAGGCGGCTATTTGTAAGTTTTTGGCCCATAATATCATCGATAAAGGAAAGAAAGTCAAAAAATTTTGTTGTCAAAATATTACATTGTGAAAACCAGCCTTTATTCATCCATACAGCCCAGTGTCTAGGATGTCTTCAAATTTCATATTTTTAGATGAGAACTACAGCTATTTGACCCATACTCGCTTTTTGATTTCTGGAAATATATTTAAAATGCTTTCGATGTTATTTACGGCACATTGATTATATTCTCTAGATTTGCTGCACCTATTAAAAGGAATCGGATAAATAATATCATCGATAAAGGTAGGGATAAAGGTAAGAAAGTTGTGTCAAAATAAGTCAAAAAATTTTGTTGTCAAAATATTACATTGTGGAAACCAGCCTTTATTCATCCATACAGTCCAGTGTCTAGGATGTCTTCAAATTTCATATTTTTAGATGAGAACTACAGCTATTTGACCCATACGCGCTTTTTGATTTCTGGAAATATATTTAAAATGCTTTCGAAGTTACTTACGGCACATTGATTATATTCTCTAGATTTGCTGCACCTATTAAAAGGAATCGGATAAATGAGCAGACTTCTTGTTGTTTTATAAAAAGCTGGATAAAGAAGTATACTTCACAAAGTGTGTTTTTTGTCTTTTTCGCCAATATTTTTCAGTAGTCAAATTAGACAAAAACAATGCTTCTCCGATTCCCATTAGACTATAGTCTATAGATATAGGCTCAGTTGAAAAACTCAATCATGTTTAAAGTACATATATCTTTTGTGTTAATGTTTTAAATAAAATTTATAAAAAAAAACTACAAATGAATGATGTAACTTTTTTTAGATACAATCTGTCTCATTTAGGTACATTTATTTTGTGATATTAGGTACAATCTGAAGTTTCCATTTTTCATCCCTGCTATGAGTGGAAAAAGTAAGTTGCTCTGCCTATTAAATTGAAAGTATGCACATAATTCTGAAATTGCTGAGTCGCCTTTTTTCAGTTAAAGGCGGCCAATAAGGAAGCAAGCATATGCATACGAAAAGGTCTTAGAACGATTTCCCTATTCTACGTCAACAAGTTGCTGCGGTTAGGTTTGGTTTTGTTTTGCTTTGTGATGTTACAGTCAGCTGACCAAATGGAATTTGCATGCCATTTAAATAAAGCTCACTTAAGATTTATTTTACATACTTTGAATGTAAATGTAAGGACATTACACATTACACAGCATGTGACTGTGCTTTTCTTGAATTCAACCTACTACACTTGTAGTACTTTATTTTAGCAACGCACATACGTAAATATAATACATACATATAAACTAATGTACGTTGGTTTGTATGTATGTTCACATTTAAATCTCTTACATATTTCATTGTCCGCGTAAGTAGCTGCAAATATGTTAATTCATGCTGACAACGCCCTTTCTTCACAACCAAAATACCTAACCACACTGGTTTATTGTGACTGCTCGCGCTTCGTCCTTTGGCACTGTGTTGATATAATAATTTGCTTACTTAATATGTTGGTTTTGTGTAGGTAGGTGTTGATACATGCATACATAAGTAAATAAGCTTTATGTTAGATTCTTAGTTGTTGGTTTGTTTGTGTGGGCTATGGCAAATTGTTTGCATTTTATCTTGCCACAGATAGTGAGAGTTTTCGCCACAAGGTAATTTGTGTGCGTTCTTGACACGCGGGAATACATATGTACATATGTAACGGGTGATTTTTTTGAGGTTAGGATTTTCATGCATTAGTATTTGACAGATCACGTGGGATTTCAGACATGGTGTCAAAGAGAAAGATGCTCAGTATGCTTTGAAATTTCATCATGAATAGACTTACTAACGAGCAACGCTTGCAAATCAATGAATTTTATTACCAAAATCAGTGTTCGGTTCGAAATGTGTTTCGCGCTTTACGTCCGATTTATGGTCTACATAATCGACCAAGTGAGCAAACAATTAATGCGATTGTGACCAAGTTTCGCACTCAGTTTACTTTATTGGACATTAAACCAACCACACGAATGCGTACAGTGCGTACAGAAGAGAATATTGCGTCTGTTTCTGAGAGTGTTGCTGAAGACCGTGAAATGTCGATTCGTCGCCGTTCGCAGCAATTGGGTTTGTGTTATTCGACCACATGGAAGATTTTACGCAAAGATCTTGGTGTAAAACCGTATAAAATACAGCTCGTGCAAGAACTGAAGCCGAACGATCTGCCACAACGTCGAATTTTCAGTGAATGGGCCCTAGAAAAGTTGGCAGAAAATCCGCTTTTTTATCGACAAATTTTGTTCAGCGATGAGGCTCATTTCTGGTTGAATGGCTTCGTAAATAAGCAAAATTGCCGCATTTGGAGTGAAGAGCAACCAGAAGCCGTTCAAGAACTGCCCATGCATCCCGAAAAATGCACTGTTTGGTGTGGTTTGTACGCTGGTGGAATCATTGGACCGTATTTTTTCAAAGATGCTGTTGGACGCAACGTTACGGTGAATGGCGATCGCTATCGTTCGATGCTAACAAACTTTTTGTTGCCAAAAATGGAAGAACTGAACTTGGTTGACATGTGGTTTCAACAAGATGGCGCTACATGCCACACAGCTCGCGATTCTATGGCCATTTTGAGGGAAAACTTCGGAGAACAATTCATCTCAAGAAATGGACCGGTAAGTTGGCCACCAAGATCATGCGATTTGACGCCTTTAGACTATTTTTTGTGGGGCTACGTCAAGTCTAAAGTCTACAGAAATAAGCCAGCAACTATTCCAGCTTTGGAAGACAACATTTCCGAAGAAATTCGGGCTATTCCGGCCGAAATGCTCGAAAAAGTTGCCCAAAATTGGACTTTCCGAATGGACCACCTAAGACGCAGCCGCGGTCAACATTTAAATGAAATTATCTTCAAAAAATAAATGTCATGGACCAATCTAACGTTTCAAATAAAGAACCGATGAGATTTTGCAAATTTTATGGGTTTTTTTTTTAAAAAAAGTTATCAAGCTCTTAAAAAATCACCCGTTACATAGGTGGTGCGGTTGTTAAGCGTACTCTGCGTAACATTTGGGTAAATCTTTACAATCTTTGCGTGAAAATTACACTGTTTTATTGAGGAAGCAGCTCACTGTGTAATAGTTACATGGCTTAGAAGTAGCTTAGATTTAATTAAGCGTTTTGGTCTCTCACTTTCTTCGAGCTGCTGATCAGAAAAGGTACCCGAAATAAATGAACTTTAATACGATGAATATATAGCCGATAAAATTTGTGCAAATGGTAGCTAAAATAATTAGCAAGGATCTGGGAAACTTCAAAATCTTTGAAAATGTGTATAGCGCTGTCTACCACTGTCTTTCTCGTAGTCCCTTTATGTGGTACCACGTACTTTGTACTGGAGGTTGCTCAACGATCACTCCTTTTTTTACTGCAGTTACATTCAATTCTCCCGGACGAAGTTCTTCCAGTTAGAACTCTCTTCAGATACATGAGGGGCGCACTACAACTGTAGGAATCCCCCACAACCACCTGAAGGGAACTCGTGTTTATCTGAAATCTTAGCAGATCAACTTGATGAGGTCCTTTCTATGCATAGTAGGAGCGCTCATGAGAGCTCTTGCACGCTGAGCCTCTGTAAGAACGAAGACAAGCCCCTCTGGCAGATAGTGGAGCTCTCTGACCTCTTTTCGACAAGCAAATAGAGCCCGCAAGACAAACTTGTCCACTGACTGGGAACTGAATAAAATAGGACATTGAATTTTTAAGCTCGCTGTTAAGAACGCTAAGAAGTTTCCCCTCGAACCATCTGAGAAAGCTGCGGAAGGATGTTATGAATACTTACGGGGAGTCCTGCTTTTTGGGATATTTGTGAGACGAGCTACCTCGGACAATGATTAGTGAGGAGTTGCTTAAGCTTGTCCTAAATGCCCATTTGTCATGCAATCGAGCTCTAAGAGAAGCCTACTATTTGGCGTCTGGGGATAATGGCACCGTTTTTTATGAGCGTTGGCTTGCTTGGGCGATAAAGTCTATAAAGCACTTCATATCAGCGGGACCTGACGGCGGAAATCTCTAGAAATTTCGTGCCATTGGATGGTCCTAATCTTTGCTAGTTGCACTGTATGGGTTAGATTACCACATCTTAGAAATCTCTCACACCTCCCCCAAGGATTTCAGACCAATCAATCTCATATACGCTTAAAACCCTGGAGAGGCTGGTTGATTTGCGTATTAGAAACGTTTTCCGATACGTCAAATATGTGGGCTTGATTTTAGATGGGAAGCGGTCGTGGAAACCTAGTATCGATGAAAGACTAAAGAAGGTCATAGCACCACAGCTGAGCCCATTTTGATTTATGAAGTTACTACGATAGTCAGTACGCTAGAGCGAGTGCTACGAGCTGCCCTCTGTGGAGTCAGTGGGACACTTTGGACTTTGGACTTCTATCCTGGCTCCTAAATACATGACTAACACAGTGCCTATCGAAGTTGCAGGTGGGGCAACTGCAGAAAGTAGCAGTGGTAGAAAGGTGGCACCGGTGAACTTTTATACCTAATCGAAACTCGAAGCTTGTCAAATAGGACGATGGAGTTGTTTTTCGCAAGGAACCGTAAATTAAGCTCACAGATGACTGTGGTGTTTTCCATGCAGATGTTGCTACTCTTGAGCAGGCAGTCGATTAGTTGATGCTGTGAGCGACGGCCGCAAGGGACTCAGGTATGTGTAAAGGTGGTAATCAGAGCTTTGGGATCCTTTACGGTACGCTTGAAGTTATGCCTAAATCCGAGTTCTTCGGCAGAGTATTACCTGGTCATAGCAGGATTGTTGCCAGATTACAGTGATATTGCAGAAAACTATGAGGCTGATGAATTGGCCAGAAGTGGCACCCTCGAGCTAGTGTCACAAACAAAAGAGACAGTGGGAATTTCCTTGACTAACTGTGGACATCTATTGCAAGGCCCATCCTTTTAATTATATTCAGCAAAACGATTGGGCAAAACCAGAGAATGTTCCACTGCAAGCCGGTTCTGGCCAAGGGTGTATCCCGATTGGGATTAACACAGTGAGATTAAACTCCAACCGGACCGCATTTATCGCAGCTGGATGGAATACTAAGAGTTGGAATCATCTCAACACTTACTCCTCGACTACCCAGCTTTTGCTAGACTACGGTTTCATACTTTCTAATCGGTCCTGAGGAGTTAATGAAAAATATAGAACCAAAGATTTAAGACATTGAAAAATCCAGTATAGCGGATTGAACATTGAATTTAGTGTTACAAAAAAGCACTAATATAATTTCTTCATCTCCCTCCACGATTAAGACAAGTACACACTTTATTGTTAATGCCTCATTCGTATTTTTCGCCACATTACATTTGATTATTTCGTTTGTGGGTAGCCACAAGAAAGCGGAGCTTTTGCCATTGTTTTTACATATTATTCACTTTACGAATGACTGTCAGCACGTCGGAATGGTGTTGAATTCCCACACAAATTACAACTGCGCTTACATTATATACACATCATTTAATTTAATGAGGGTTTATTTTCGGATACGCAAAGTGCACCACATACACCTGCGAGTAAATATACTAATATACTATATGCATAGTAAGTATGTAAGCAATTTTCTACATACAAATTAGAGCAGAAAACATTTTGTTAACAGCTAATAAATGACGTCAGTGAGGGCTTTTGTAGCAACAGACAATGTCCTCTGAGGAATAAAAGATGCGAAAGGAAGGTAAGCGGGTAGAGAGTGGTTGAACAGTTGCCAAGGCATTGAGGAAAGCCTTGTAGCCTCAGCGCCCACCAAACTAGACACATGTTTGTCTGTATGTAAATAAATTTGTACAAACATTTAGTCAAATTAACTGAGAAGATTGCCGGTAAGGTGTCTGCATTCCTGCTAAGGCTAAATATATGGCTTTGAAAGCTTCGCGGATTTGGAAGCCTCCGCGTTGGTTGGACAATACGTTTGATCACCGTTGGTTGTAGCAACACGTCTTCGACCCTCCCTGCATCCTTAGACAGCCAGTTTGGAAACTGTAATTATTTTAAGGATTCTTTGAGTTAAATACCTAAATACACACAAGTAAAAGGCGATGGAGCTTGATTTATGTAGCGCGATTAGGTTGGTTAAGGAAAATGAAATGGTAAAGAGGTCGGTCGCATCTATGTGCATAAACCGCTTGCGACAGACGCGTTCAATGAACTTTTTGTTTCGTCCGGAATGAATATTTCGTAAGAGCAAATTGTGTGCCTACATAAATACATACATACATGCATACATACAAATAATGTTGGCATACTTTGCATATGTATTTATGTATTAGCAAATGCCTTTATATGTACAGTGCCGACCTCTTGTATGGCGCCCTCCATGATACAACAATTTGAGATTCTTTGCGCACGCTAATCTAGAAAACTACTGAACGGTTTGTACGAGAATTTCTCAATATCGTCCATAGGAGAGTGACCTTTAGTATTTAAACTTTCGATATAACTATAAAAAAAAATTAGGTATTAAATAGAAGGGATTGGCCTCTAGATTTTCAGTCATGGTTTTATTTTTTTTTTTTTACAGAGTTGCCACTTGTTAAGAAAATTACTATGTTCAATCTTAATAAGCGAAGGTATCAGTTCTGCCACCTGTTTAAAAATTATAACACCTTCACCGTTAGTTGGATAACAAAATGAGATACCAAATGAAAATTTAAATTTTTTTTGTGGGTTGCAACGAATTTAAAAATAACTATTTTATCCTTACTTACTATAAAGCAAAGTCGAAATTTTTTATCCATGTTAATCTCGAAAATTACTGAACGGATTTGGACGAAATTTTGTTTAGTATAATCTGCATCGATAGAGGTATTATCTTTAGTACTTAGAAATCTATAGGGACCTATCTAAAAAATTATAACATCTTTTCGATGCATTACAAAAGGTGAAATGTCCATCTTTTCTTGTCATCTTGTCTGGATTCAAAAATGAGGTACTAAGTGAAAGGATATGACCTCCGAATGTGCAATAAGCTTTTATTTCTTTTTGAGTGGGGTTGCCACGTATTTAAAAATTATAAGATCTTCACCTTCCGTTGTACTAAAAAATGAGGTACCCAGTAAAAGGGTATGGGCTCCGGGTGTGCAATAGTTTTTTTATTGGGGTTGCCACCTTTATAAAAATCACTACCTTACATACATTACGTGAAGGCATTTTTTGTTAACGACATCAGCTTTGCACAGTTCATTCAATTATAATAAATTAGGTGTCCAACGAAAGAGCTTGGACTTCAGATGGGCAATAAGGTTTTATTTTATAGAAGAGGGTTGCCACCTGAACGAATAATTAAGTGATGTGGTTATTGGTTGGATTAAAAAGTGAGTTGTTAAATGAAAGGACTTGGCCTTCTTGGCGAAGCCTCGCGTATACGTGGCTGGCTAGGTGATAATGATTCAAAAAATTTTATCAAAATTTCCCGCTCAATTTAAATCTAATAAAGGTGGCAAAAACTATAGCTGAGTTTTCAGAGTTTTTTTTTACAGAAGGTGTTACGCATTTTGTTCATGAGATAAAGCTATTTTTGTATGAAAGAATCGGGATATAGAACTACATTGCTACTAATTTTTTTTTAAAACGTTTGGAATTTCGTTGAAATTTTTTTGAATTAAGTATTAAATCTTTATATTTATAAAAACTGCACAATTGCATGCCGCAAAAAATGCTATTTTTTTAAGAGCTTAAAATTTTTATGAAAATTTTTTTAATAAAATATGTATCTATTGGTAATTTTGTATAAAGTCTGAAAATCGCAATGACATGGTATGCTATGTTTTTTGCAAAAAAATTATGAATATTAAATAAACAAACAAGAAATTTGATACTGAGGGAGGTTCAAAAGAGGGCGCTATTCGAGTGGCCAGCACTGTATTTGAATCGCATAGCGCAATCCTGCTACCAGTTTGCGACCTCGTGAATATTACGTACCTACATACATATGTATGTACGTACAACAGGTGAATAATTACTTTTTAATAGAGTGCAACATTTTCAGATTTTAATGAACAACAAGACACAAATACATAAATTTTCGTGACCCTATACAACAGTTAACAACATCGATAATACAAAAATAAATCTCGAAAGCTTAAAATATCAAGTAACCTTACTTCGTCTAATTAAGGGTTGCAGTAAATTGATTTTTCTGCAGTGGCCGAAAGCTTTGGGGTATTAAGAGTATGCGGGCAGAAACCATTTATTCTTTTATTGCCGTTTCCCCCTTAAGTTGTATAAATGCTAACACATATTTATTTGTGTGTGTGTGTGTGTCACAATTATTGGGAATTTATTAAATCCATATTTAAGCCAGAAAGTTGCAATACGCCGCACGTAGCATATCATTAATCTTACGAAGAATTGGGGTAAAGTTTAGTGAATGCCAAAAGGAAATAAATAGTAATAGCGTACGAAAGCGTGTGGGTCAAATGTACTAAGTATGTACATACATTTGTATGTGAAGGAAAGAAATAAAACCTTTTACTTGAGAAATCTTGACGAATTAATGGAACTACTATAAAAGGTTAAAGACTATGATGGGTTTGCCCGATTTCGTTTCGGTTGAAGCGGCAGAGCGTTGTGTGCGGTTAAAGTTGAGTTGGTCAAACGTTAAGCGGACTAACGCTCGCAAAAGTCAAAAGGTGGGAAAAGAAAAGTTTTAGGGTTAACTTGCCTGTCAGCGAGAAATACATACATTCACTCATGGGTACTAATGGTTTCAAAGGAAGTTAATTGTTTTTGTATTTCTGAGGGGTTTTAATAAGTTTGTCTTAGCTGAGAATTTCCATTTATATTCATTTATGAACGTTAAATTTGTGCGTGTTGATATGCTCATTATGGTGGTCCTTAAAATATCAACATCATGCAGTACCCCTTTAGTTAAGTTCGGGTGGAACCGAATATTAATTACCCGGCGCAAGTATTCAATATAGTTTTTTCACCTTTCCAAAAAGTGCCGCTACATGGAAAGCAGGCGTGGTTTTACCCCTATTTCATTTTACCCCTATTTCAGAACGTTCAGTTAGACATGATGAGGTAAACCTATAGAGTTATATGTGGGCGGTATCACGCCTTTTTTTCCAAAATTCCATAATAATGTTACTTCTTTTCAAGGGATTGTTGTTAGTATAAATTTTGTGTAAATTAGAGTCCTTAAATTACGAAACATCGAAGTTTCAAGCATTTCTGAAATTTACCGTTATATGAAAAGTGGGCGTAATTTTAGTCGGATTTCAAAACTTTCAACGTTTTGCCTTTATGTGGCAACAACCACAATAATCATACCGACTTTGGTACACATTGATAGAGCGGTTACCGAGATACACATATGTGGTTATAAGTGGGCGGGGTCACGCCCATTTTCCAACCTTTTATTAAAAGCCTATTTTTTGCTAAAGAATTTTTGCAAAAATTAATTTTGAATAAATTAGCTTCAGTATTTACTGATTTATAGAAGCTTTCGTATTTCTCTAAATTACCGTTATATGGGATGTGGGCGTGGTTATTATCCGATTTCTAAATTTTAAGCCGTTTGGTATGGGAGAAATTGGTGGAGCGATTCCCAAGATATGTATATACATGTAATCATAAGTGGGAGTGGCTACGCCCATTTTCCAAAAATTTATAATATTCTTATTTTTCGCCTAAAAATGATTGCAAATATTAATTTTGAGTGAATAAGCTTCTGTAGTTACTAAAATATCGCAGTTTTCGCATTTCTCAAAACTGCCGTTATATGGAAGGTGGGCGTGGTTATCGTCCGATTTTGCCCATTTTCAATACCATCCCTCCAACGCTCAGAAGAAGTACACATACCAAGTTTCGTTAAGATATCTCAATTTGTACTCAAGTTATCGTGTGCACAGGCGGACGGACGGACAGACAGACAGTCACCGCTTAATCGATTTCTTCTTTCATTCTGATAATTTTGTGTATACATTTGCCTATGTCTATCTCGATTCGTTTTGCCTGTTGTTGATTTTAATTTATTTTAATATCATTTTATTTTATTCTTTCTCATTTATTTTAAATTTATTTGATTTTATTTATTTTTATTTAATTTGGTTGAATTTGATTTGATTTTTTTTTTATATCATAATACTTCATTTTACATTTTCTTCCTATTTTCTTTTGAATTGGTCAGACTGGTCACACTAATTCGCCAATTTAGGCGCTACATTTTCCACTAAATACAATATCAGACGCAACCCTCTTTCATGATCTGGCGCACAAGTTTAGGCGTGCATCCCATCCGCAAATTTTTCGTTTTACTTTTTCTGCAATCCGTCACTTTTATTTAACGGAATCATTTATTTCAACATAAAAATGTGTACATAGTTTCCTCATGCGACACTTTAGCTGCCCAACAAAGTGAATATTTACTTTGAACAGAAAATGCTAAAAATTTTAATGGCTTGTCAAAGAAAGAGTGCAACGCCAACTGTCAAAGAGAATGCAATCGATCAAATTGATATATGATCGAAAATTTTGAAAAATGCGCTTACAAAGCGGTGAAATTTCAAAAACAGATTTGATTGTCCTTTTGAATGCAAATTGGGGAGAAAGGAAATGTAAAGAGTGTAGGCGAAATTTGCGCTGTTGCCGAAATGAGAATAATATAAAACCGCAAACCAATGGCCAAATACGCAACTGCCAATGGATATACCAAAATCAGAGAGAATTGCAAACTTTCTCTATGTACACGTACGTGTATGTATGTATGTCAGCCAGTCAGTGCATCAAAAGTCAAAAGCTGTTTGCAAGTGTGCTGCCACCACACATCAATACTACGGTGCCAAACCACCAGCAGCATATTACCAGAGGATTTGGATGAACCGACTTTGCGGTTGACTTGAGTGAAATTGAATGGAGACGCATGAAACTGTGACAAATCGGCAGCCGTTACAAAAATAGTGGAGGAGGAGGTGGAGGAGGAGAATTAAGAGGAGTAGGTAGACCGGTGGTGGCAGTTGTTGCGGATCATGGAAGAGCTGTGTTGGCGGCATTTGTGGCATATGCTGCTGGTTGGCAACTGACAAATAGTGCTTGCATATCTGAGCGCTTGGCAGTGGTACACCGAAGTGCCAGTAAAGTTCTTTTTAGCTACATATTTCAATATTTATGCGACGCAGATGCTTGCTTATAGTAACAACAAAATATTTAGTAGTTTTCAAATCAAATACTCACATTTAAGGTGTCTAAGTTTGTGGGAAAACAATAGCTCTGATCCAGTTCTCCATAAACTGGTTTTACACGAACTTGCAGGAAGTTACAGGAAAAATGCACCCCTACTCCAAGATTCTCTAAAATCCTATAAATGAGAGCGATTTTTGGAGAGCTGTGTAGAGAATGAAGTTGCAAGATTTTACCCAAATTTTTTCTTTTGGTAAAATCCTGAAGAGTGTCTACCGATCACTGGTTGACGTTTTTTACAAGAAAAATGTTTTTTTTTGGTTCCCGTACTTTTTGTTGTTACCCACTTTTTACTCTCACTTCAGAGAGTAATTTTGCTGTTTGACATTTTTACAGGATTTTACACGAAAAGTATTGGATCAGAGCTAATATAGCGACAGTTTTAAGTGAAGTTAGAGAAAATAATTTAAAATTTTGGTATAATATAGACCAAGTCTGAAGCAGCTAAGATCTTGGCGTTTTTTTTGGGGAGTTTCGATTTTCTCCACAAAAAAAAATTGTCAACCCTAATTTGTATGGAAGAAAAGGCGTGCACAGAAAATGCCAAAAATCAACGGTGAGTTATAACTACTATTTCGAGTTTGTACTTAAGTATTCTAAAATTAAAAAAAATTAAAAATAAAAAAATCTGATTAAAAAGTTTCAAATTCCGGTGAACATTTTTTAAAATTTGTCGAATTTTTATAATTGTTCTACAAAGCTTGACATTTTGATTTTAAGCTATATGTATTTTTATAAATGGTTCATGGTACCATTTGCATACTGGAAAGGCTAGTCTGTATGACTGTCATGTGTCGCGTGGATAGCGGAACTTGCTCTTTGTTTTTTTTTGTTATCGCACAGAAAACTCCTACCAAAAGGGTTCAACTCCAGTGAGGCGCTACTTTGTATCTATACCCCAGTCTTTTAAGCCATCGAGAACTAAAACGAGCCATTCAACGTTCTGGGACCTGGATGTTGATCCCGTTTCTTGGGTCATGGTCAAAAGATCTTTAATTTCTGCTCTGTAAAATTCCATTGAAATCGATTTCATATCCTCCTGGTGATAAGTACCATCAAAATACCAAGCCAATATCGTAAATAAGAATAGCTTGTGCAGAATTTTATTTTGAAATAGATACCCAATTTTGTTTGTGACTTATCGGTCATGCTTTTTTACCATTTTTAGTTCTCCTTCCTTTTAAAAATAAATTATCTTTGCTTCCTATCGAAAGAATCAACGAGCACCAACAAACAAACGTAAATCTAATTCTGAGCTTATTTCCAAAACAATGCCAAAAGCAATTTAGTGGCACGGCTGTAGGTTTGGGTCGAACCTACTTCAGAAGAGAATGAGTAAGGGAAAAATGAGGCTTACGCTTACTGTTCGTACCAATTCTAATGACAAAAAAGTACGAGTGTTTCATATATATACATGCGTTCCATAAAAACGTATTCGAGAAGTAAGTTTTTAAATAGCATGCCTTTTGTAACAAAACAAAAACTGTGTGAAATGCAGCCTTTTCATAAATTAATGTTCGCCCAGCAGTTGAAATTCAACCTTCTAAATTAATAGGAGTTAATGTGGGCTGAGCTGAACTGAATTGAGTTGAACATTTCTTGCTCCAAATATCAAAATTTAAGAGCATTATCTTCTCATATATTCTCATTTTTAGGTTCCACTATCACCCAACAAAATATTTTTCTTAAATAACTAACCTACCAAGAGAAAAAAATCCTATTACTTCCCGTAGAAAAATTGCAATAGCTGCAGCACTGGCATAGAGCGAGGAACACCTGAGAAGTGTAGATCTAAAATAGATTAAATCCGGCAAAAAAATATATTTTTTCTGTAAGCTGATTTTGGAGCTTTACGGCCGGTTAAATAAAAAGCAAAACAAAGTTTTCTTTTATCTTTCTACGCTATATTGCTTAAATGTCATTATGACAGAAATTGATTTCGCTACCTTTCCTGATGACTTTTGATAATTGGTTTTAACGGGTAGATTGGCACATTATGGGTTTTAAGATTTTTATGAGGGTTAAGGGAAGAATACTTTGTGTATATATATGTCAGATTTCCCTTCATATTCACAATAAAAGCATTAGCTCAAATTCATAAATATTCTCTCAATAAATCATAGATCTGGGGCGATTTTGTACTTGGACGACTTTTACTTTATTTCACTGCGAATCTCACTTAGACAATCCCAAGATTTGCAGCTAAATAAAAATCCGTGAAGAATGGCTAATCGAATATCTTGCTTTGATTGTATTTTTTTCTTCGAACTTCGAAGCTTACTCTAACCCTAACGATGGCTTCAAGCTGGAGCAAAATATAGGAAGCGGTCTATAGTCGCAGGAAATTTCACTCAAACAATACTTCCGATTGCCAGATCAGTGCAGTGTGTTCCTAGCTGAGTTAATAGCTGTCCCTGAAACCGCGCTGTGGTTGATTTGGGCTGATCCTGACCTTCAAAAAGATATAATTTTCTCAGACAGTCAAGTCACGCTATTAAATGTTTAGAATGCTGTACGAGTGCCTCTATATCAGCTATCAAATGTATCGTTCGCCCCAAAGGAGACTTGGGTTCCAGGACTACGAGATATACTTAAAATGAGTGGGTGGAGTGGCACATCTATTCTGGCCTAGACTGGACAGGAATACATTCGGCGCTGACACTGAGCCAACGTTATCTTCATAAACACTTTTTAGAGAGTCGTCCAAAAATATGCCATCATAGAGATCTGGCTGAAGACAGCCTGACAACCTGACCTAATCTAAACTATGCCAAATCATTTTCTATTTACGGATCTCTAAAAGAAATCACGTTGATGCCGCTAAAGAAGTGAAGTTTTGATAGACCCGTCGAATTGTAATTTGGGAAATTTTTCACGACCCAAAATAGCACTGATCTTCCTAACGCTGGAAGAAGACTTAAATTTACTGTAAATCAGCTAATTTACGTTTTGAGATTGCGACATCATTGACACTAAATGACACGATTACTGAGCATTATACTCCTAATAATAATTCTGTTTTTAAGTGATACCATCAAATTTTAATATTACTCAGAGTGAGACAGTTTCAAGTAATTTTTTAGCACCTGCTGGCTTCTTCTTCTCCTTTCACACCGTTTTGCTTATCACCCATACCGGTCGCCATTGACTAAGGCACACTATCATTTTAAATCTTAAAATTGCACTTGGCAAGAGATCCAGTTGTTTCTTTGCCACTTAGTAACCAACGAAGAATTCATACATACATATTTACAAAACTAACTACATACATAAATATATAACGAGTATATGTACATGCTTAGCTTACGCGCGAGTTCACTTGCGGTGAGTAAATGTGTGTGGTTGTGTGTATTTGTGCAGCATGCCACAATGAGACCGCCGTAGTAAGGTTAGCCACTTTTTCTTCGCTTTCAACAACTACTTCGTTCACTTTTTTCTCCCTGCACAACTTCTTGGCAAAACTGCTTTTTTTCTAATTTTTTGCCAACATTTTCTACTGGAATGCCTGCAATTTTTCGCCACTAGCATTACAGTTGCCGTGAGTGGCACCTGCTTTCCGGTTGAGCGCCAACACTCAAACACCAGCGAGCACATGCCTGTACGTACACATGTATGCATAAACCACGATATAAACGCAGTGGGGCAAAGTGTACCCAAAGACGTGCATATAGGCCCCAGTGAGAGTAGACACCTACATTGTGGAAGGCTACATAGGTGCGATGGTCGACACATTTTTACCTGGCACGTGATCCCATCTTCCTTTTTTATTCTCAAATTTTTATTACTTACAGCCTTTCATACGTATGTATGTATGCATATGTATGCGGTCTCCTTTCCCTAGCATGTATTTAATATGCTTTCTTACCGACGTTTTGGTTGATTTCCTGGATTTGCTTTTCATGTTCTATGGGGATTTCAAAATTGCTTAGTTGCTGCCGAGTGAAAGTTTACATTGTACAGGTGGGAGTTTAAGTATACATATATATAGGTATGTACATATGCATGTGTGCCTGAACCCAGCTCCTAGTCACACCATTGCCAATAACTTTAGTGGCATATCAGCAGCAAAACGAACGCCTTCCCCCATCACTGCTGTGGCGCTCGAGTACTTACAGCTGCGGCAAGCCTGCCATTGACATTTATCTTCAATTCACCTAAACGGCATTTTTGTGCCTTTGCTCCACAGATTTCCACCTAGTGTCGTGCACACGCAGCTATACATACATACATAAATATACATATATATTGCCTTCTTCATAAAATTTGCCAACAATATTTTTCTTCGCATTGCATATCATTTATCAGTCTTGACGACAAATTTGTCATTCCAAAATCTGTCAATTTCTGCTTTATTAATATTATACCGCACCCAGATTTCCAGCTATTCGACCATATGCTGGACTATTCGCAGATCTTATGCTTCTTTTCTTACCTATGTACGTACGTACCCATAGCGGCGGCTGTTAAGTAAACATTTATTCTGTGGTGGCTGATTTAACATTTTAAGAGTCAATTTATCGTTTGCTTGGGTAAATATTATTAGATTCTGTCTCACGTACTAACACATATGCATGTGCTAACACATACAAACATACATTGCAATACTTTTTTTAAGAAGTCGCTTCAATTTGATTTAGTTCGACTTTGTGCTGACAATAGAGGTTAGTGAGGTCACTTAAGTGATTGAGGGTAAATGAGTTCCAGTAATTCGGTACAATGGCACAGTGGGCAGTTAGGTATAAAACATTTCTATTTCAATCGTTGAATGTGAAATTGTGAAAAGTGACTAATGGACAATTAATTTCCGTATATCTACACTGGCAGCAGAAATAATAGACTCGTCGTACTTTTAAGAATTTTGGCTAGGTAGTTATGCAACAAACATCATATAAATCCGCTTTTCAAACTTTGAACAAAAACTATAAAAATTCGACAAAATTTCACCAAAATTTTTTATTCAGAATTTTCTTGGTATGCAGTTTTGTAGCCCATTCAATTCTAGTATAATTAAGTGCAAGTTTCAATTGGCTACAAAATACCGTTGATTTTTAAGATTTTTTTTGCTGACGGTGTCCCGCATTTTTTCCCATACAAAGTCTGCTCGACAATTTTTTTTATATGGAAGAGAATGCCTAGCATCGTCAACAAAAAAAATTGTCAAAAATCTAGCCACTTGAAGCTTGCACTCTAGTATACTAAAATTGAATTGGCTACAAAACTGCATACCAAAAAAATTTTCTAAAGACTCTCAATAAAAAGTTAAAAAATTTAGTGAACATTTTTCGAGTTTTTGTAATTTTTGTATAAAGTTTGAAAAGCTGATTTACATATATAGTGTTTTTTTGTATAGCTAGCCCGGCTTGTATAAAAAAATATTAAACATAAAGTAAACCATGGAATAATAGCCAAAACTCTTCAAAGTAAGGCGAGTCTATTATTTCTGCCGCCACTGTATATATATAATACGCGAAGGGATTATTTGTCCACGTCATCAGATCTGCACCGTTCGTTCGATTTTCAAAAATGAGGTGTCAAATTAAAGGGCCCGGGCTGTAGATGCGCAATAAGGTTTTACTTTTTCGAAAAGAGTTCCCACCTGTCAAGCAATTTAATTTGAATTATTTAATAATCAATGCCATCAGATCCATACCGTTCGTGCGATTTTCAAAAATTAGGTGGCAAATTAAAAGCCTTAGTCTGCAGATGTAAAATAAGATTTTACCTTTTCGAGAAGAGTAGCCACCCTTGAAACAATTAATTAAAAATATTTAAGAAGTTTAATCTATTGTAATATGGGTATCAATCGAAATGGTCTTGAAAAGGACTTGTTTCTTAACTATGTGTAGCAGGGTTGCCACCTGCTAAAAAAACCAAGTTCTATGTACGAAAGAAATTTAAGCAGGTTTCAGTTTGAAAAATATATAATAGGATTTTTTTTCTGACAAAATATATTTTTATTTTAACTTTTGTTTCAACAAAGATTGATTAAAAGAGAAATACATACTGATAAAAATAAAATATTTCACACAAACAGGGTTGTAGTTTTGAAATTCCTGCCCGTATTTGGTTTGTAAGTCAAATATTAGTGGCATTGTGCCAGTATGATAGCAGGGCCAAGTAATCATAGACAACTTATGTACAGCAGTCGAAAAAATTATAGCCGCACCAATTTTTGACAAGTTTTAAAACATTATTTTTGTTACTATTTTATTTTGGTTAGTTTTATATAGTTCATTCTTTAACAACATCCGTATAAATACAAGTTTAAAGGCAGTGTCACAGATTGTGCGAATACCCAAATATTTTTCTTTATCCCAATCACGAAAAATAATTGTTAAGATTTTTCAATAGATGATTGCCGTATTCTACAAATCTTTTCATTACAAAAAAATAAAAAATTCCCAATTTTTTTTATTTTGTACAAATAGCCCAAACACACAAATCTGTACAAACGTACCAATCGAGTGACACTGCCTTAGAAACTTATGCAATTAAAAAAAAAAATCAAGAAATTTTCATAAACATTTTGAGTTTTTAATTAGATTCTGAGTATGCAGTTTTCTAGCCTATTTAATTCTATTCAAATAAGGTACAACTTTCAAATTACGGTTGATTTTTTAGAATTTTTAAAAGTTTGTTGAATTTTTTTAATATTGCACAAAGTTGGAAACTTGTATTTACACTGGTTTTGTTAGGGAATGAGCTATATTTTTATAAAAAAAATAACCAACATCGAATAACAACAAAAGTAATACGTTAAAACCTGGCAAAAAGTGGTTCGGCTATAATTTTTTGACCACTGTATGTATTTTTTTTATATTTAATTGGACATGCACATTCTACATAAAGGTATGTACATAACAAAATGAAAAAAATAATTTTGACGTTTTGCCCTTTTTATACCCGAGCGCACTTGTACACAAGGGTATTATAACTTTGTTCATATTACGGTTGTTTGTAATATAGACAAATGTAAGTATACATAAATGATCAGAATGGAAAGAGAAATCGATTAAGCGGTGACTGTCTGTCCGTCCGTCTGTCCATCCGTATGTGCACACGATAACTCGAGTAAAAATTGAGATATCTTAACGAAACTTGGTATGTGTACTTCTTTTCAACGTAGGACGGATGGTATTTCAGAAATACGAAAACTGCGATATTTTAGTAACTACTGAAGATTATTCACTCAAAATTGATATTTACAATAAATTTTAGACGAAAAATAAGAATATTTTAAATTTTTGGAAAATAAGCGTAGTCACGCCCACTTATGGTTACATGTGTATATCTTGGCAACCGCTGCACCGATTTCTTCCAAACTTGGCACAGTTGTTGGCCTTGGACCAATATACCAAATGGCTGACAATTTTTAAAATCGGACAATAACCACGTCCACATTCCATATAAGGGTAATTTAGAGAAATACGAAATTTTCGATAAATCAGTAAATATTAAAGCTAATTTATTCAAAATTACCGCTTGCAACAATTCGTTACCAAGAAATACGGTTTTAATAAAATTTTGGAAAGTGGGCGTGGCACCGCCCACTTATGATCACATATATGTATCTCGGTAACCGTTCAACCAATTTATACCGGTATTATTATTGTGCTTACCACGTAAAAGCAAAAGGTTGAAAATTATTGAAATCGGACTATAATTACGGCCGATTTTCATATAACGGTAAATTTCAGAAATGCTGAAACTTCAATATTTCGAAATTTAAGCACGCTAATTTACACAAAATTGACACACCCCGGCTTACCATGTAGCGGTAGCTTTCGGAAAGGTGAAAAACATATAGTTACATAGACTTTCTTACCATCAATATAAATCAGTCACTGTCTCTTAATTTTTAAGTCATACCTATAAAGGTCATTTGTATAGGTCGTAGTAAACAGTTATGTTCGTTTCCTGGTTGTGCTGCATCAAATTTCCTAACTGATTCAGTGTACTTTCGATTTGACTCTAATAACAAAAATTCAAGCTTCAATTTAGGCCTAGTTGTAAGTTTTCTTCACCTCAAGTTCATCTGCTATATTTGGGTTTCTCAAAATATCGACGTGATGGAAAATTTTTCAGGCCAGATTCGTATTCGGCGATGAAAAGTCTATAACATAAGCCTAGACCAATGCTTGAATCATTTCGGGTGTCGACTAATTATTTTTTAATTCGATTAGTTATTTTTCAATAATTAATTCTATAATAAGTATTATCTTAAAAAACTCGTATAGTTGCATGTGCTCGTATAAGAATCTTTATACAAAAAAGCTCATAAAAACACTGTGCTCCATTTTTGAGCTATGCCATCAATTGAATATCGCCTTCGTAAAAAACAGGTGAAAGTGTCAACCATATTGTAATCGCATTCGATCTAAACCCACAAGGCATATAAAAAGGAACATGCACGCTCATCAATATATCCAAATAGCCTTGATCTTTGCATGTAAGTATGTACGAATGTCCATATGCACATATTTGCCTTTTTTATTGTTTCGGTTTCACCACATTTACTGGTTGCCCTTCAAGTTTTTGTTGATGATGCTTATCTTATTTAATAGATGACATAATTTTTCAAAAATACAGGTGACATAGTCCACACCTTAACAGATGCACACAGACACGTACTTAAGTAATCAAATATGTTTCAACTTTTATGGCAAACATATTTTTGTATGTATGTATGTATGTATGCGTGAGACATGTGTGTATGTGTGTAATCCTTTCTTATCTGCAAACACATATCAGCTGCACCTTTGCACTTTTTCAGCAACGAATTTTTATTGATGATATAAATAAGAAAGGGACAGGCCACCGTTATGTATGCACTAGGTTGGTCCAAAAAAATCCATGTGAAAAAGTAAAGTCGGAATTTTTATGTTCTCATCACCTAGGATTGTTCTATACCGAAAAAATAAACCCCTATTTTTTTATTTTGAAATGAAAAAATATTTAGAAGTCGCTCAAAGCGCTCAAAGATTTATATGGGGAAAAACCCACTTTTCGTAGAAATGGTATAGAAAGCTTGAAAAGCAATATAATTCGATCAGAAAACTTTGTTTCTCTTCAGGAGATTCCCAATAATAATACCCAACTATTTATTTAACAATTTTTTCATAGTAAAAACTATATTTTTTCGGTCCGCCAGAATATTCTTATATTTTAAAAATTGGTTAAATAAACAATTGGGTATTGTTATTGGAAGTCTCCTGAAGAGAATCGAAGTTTTCCGATCGAAAAATATTGACTTTGAAGAATTCGATGCTATTTCTAGGAAACGTTTTTTTCCTTCCAAATAGTTTTTGATTTCAAAATAAAAATTTAATATAAAAAATTCCGACTTTCCTTGTTTTGGACCACCCTAGTATGCACATACATTTACTGCTATAAATTTTACGACTACACACAATCGCACTTTACACAAATACTCGCATTCGCATGCATATGCCGTTACGCATAATATGTTGTCAACGAAATGGAAGGACATGAAAATGAAGCAAATGCTTACGCATTTCGCATACAAAATATTAAGGATCGCACAAGATTATGGGTTTTTATGAGGAGACGGCGTTGCGGGGGCGAACGTAGCAATAACATTGCTTTTACGAGATTACTTATGTTGCACTAATGAAATGATGTCCTTCCTGTCGCATGTTTTTTTTTTCGCTCAGCGCCTTTTCTCTATCTTCATCATTTTGACTTTTATGATATTCTTCAAATTTTATTTTTATTCTGCAAATTTGTGGTGTAAGGAGATGTGTGCTCAGGCGCGTGATAAGTTTTTGTTTACCGCTGCTTCAGACAAACGCGCCACTGAAGCGTAAGAATTGATTTTGGGGCACAAATGCGCGTTGGCCGAAAAATAGTGGCCGAGTAGTGGATGGCAGGAGGAGGGGGCGCTCCGTTTGATGATGCTGATGACTTTTGCGCTCACAACATTGCAGCCAATATGTTGCAGCGGCTCATACTAGGTGTGTGGTGAGTAGAGTGTCAGTATAATTTAATGATAAAAGCAATTTTCTCACTCGCTGGGGTGTTTCTTTAACGAATGCGTATCAGATGTCCTTCGAATGAGCACGCTTTTTATTTTGAGCTCATAGAAAATATCGATGATAATAAAAATGTACTTTAACTGATGAGCCTGCCACGGTGCCCATGCTCCGCTACCCATGCCCGTGATGGTACCCGTTTTGAGCTATCAATATTCGAAATATGTTCGTGCATAAACCAATCAAATGATAATTCTATGAATTTTTATTGGTGAATTATGTTAAAGTGATTTGAATGAGGCGTAGTCAACTATGTAAGTGCGAAAAAAGTTTAGAATGGAAGCTACTGAAAGCGTAAAATGAAATACACCGATAAAAGGTATTTGTATAGGTAAGAGGATTGCGATATTATCAGGTGCGGATTCAGCAGAAAAATGAAGAATCTCTTCCTGTTTTCAAATTGAAGCGATAAATAAAAGTGCATTGAAATCAATGGGCCGTAAGTCAGTAATGGACAGGTTTCAGTGAAAAGAGATATAATCAAAATGAAACTGAAATATTGATAAAGCTTGATATACCTGCATACATGGAATGAAAATATGTCTAAAGTTTAAACTGCATTTTGAAAAGCGAATTTCCAAAGCATACTTTTCAAATATTATTTTATTTGTTTTATTTTATTTTTTATTTAGAAAGGAAAGGAATTTTAACTTGACCATGGCAAAGTTGGGGTGTCTTTTTCATTGGAGTGATATTTACGTCATCGAAATCTGCTTTTAATTTGTCTATGTATAACTATGGCCCAATGTGGTTTAAATTCATTACTTCATCAATATTATTTGCAGCTTTGAGAGGGTTTAATTTCCGTTGAAGTTTAGAAAGAAGTCTAATGAGGATATCTGGTGGCTACCGAAGTAGCCGCTTTGTGTAACTTCTAGTGCTTTTCCTTCTTTTTTGATGGAACAATTGACTTCCTACAGTTAAAAATATATCTCGTTTTGCTATGATTAGCTCCGTTCAGTGCGAAAAGCTTGAGATGATGGCAATAAGTAATGGCGGCTTGCACGAAAACTCCATCAGAAACTAAGCAGAATTCAAATGGCTTTGAAACCGCGGATAGTTCCCGCAAAGGTGAAGATGGAAATCTTATAAAGGCGCACAAAGGTCATTTGGGATTTGGAGGGAATACTTCGCAACGCTTTTTAATTAAGACGTTTATGGCGCTTTTGATGAAACATAATCCAGGAGGATGTACAGGGTTTCCGAATTCGACCGAGACGAGGTGCGAACATTAACCGACGGTTTGCCAGCTGAGCAGTTCAAAGGCGGCGGTGAAAAGCTGGTGGAGCTCATGTAGCAGTTATTAACAAGAATTTGGTCGGTTGAATGCATGCCCTAAAATTGGAATCTTAGTGTAGGTAATTTTGCCCATCCACAAGAAATGAAATTCCGCCGTTTGCGCTAATTGTCGCGGATTATAATACTAATAACACTGCACAAAAAAATAAATATTATAGCCGATTTGTTATGGGATTTTTTCCCGTAGAATCCGAATCTGGCCGTAAATATATTGGATTGGCACTAGTTTTCGAGCAACTTAGGTTTAAAGGTTCCGAAAAACGCAATTTTGGACATTTTCGAGCCTCTGTAAAACAATAAATTGATGCAATATATCTGTCAATGTGGGAGGATATGAAAGCCTTAACACTGCCCTTTAATACTGAAAGAGACAAAGATAAAGATAAAATTGAATATCAAGATATACTTATTATGGCATGATATGTTCCTCACCTCGCTATAAATCATCTAAGTGCATCTCACCTCACCTAAGCTAAACTCCACTCCTCTCACCTCCGCGAAGCAAATCCCTTTAGATCGAAACATAAAACTAGTTATCTGTATTATGGAATGATTTAAAAAGAAATCAAACTAATTTGCACTTCCGCAGCGCGACCCAAGCCCACTAATTCTATTATTTCAGATTTAATTTTAGTAATGTGTCTCTTTTGAAAAGGGCGTGCGATATATTCATGACACAAGGAGGATATTTTTTGCTAGAAAAGAACACACTTGGCTAATATTTGGAAAACCTTTGTTTTAGAAACAGATCCTCTAGATGGCTTTGGAGTCGAATTTTGTATAGGAATAGCATATACCTAGCATAATGTTGACTAATGTCATTGGTGCCGGAAAAATGTACAATAAGGCGCTGAACAGCATAAATCCGCCACTGGCTAACTAATGCGGTCTAACGCATGTTGGCCCAAGCCAGAAGCATTGGCAGCCGCGAGAGCTAGCAACACCTGATACCTGAGGCAAAAACGCCCATACGTTTGTACATGCTACACAATAGGCAACGAATGAAAATTACAGCTTTTAGTTGGCAGCTATAAAAATACTTGACTTCAAATAAATATTAGCATAATATTGGCTTTTTTGCGTGACACCCACTCCATGCGGCTTAAATAGACGCGCTGGTGCCACAGACATTTAGCTACTCTGTATGATGAAGCAAAAAAAAAAAGAAAAACGACAGCAGTTGGCAAAGGTCTTACGACCGCGCAGAGTTCCCGTTTAAAATGCAATTCCATCTGCGCTTTAGAACTATGAAATTAAAAAGAGTTTTCGTTTACTGCCCTTTCACCTCAGCGGAAACATACGGATGAACGAATAGCGATATGGCATTGGTGTATTTGCGATGGGTATGTGTGCAACAAATGCACTCAACCATCAATGCTGGGTTTCAAAAAAAAAAAATAAAATAAAAAACAAACTTCTGTGGGTGCATCTTAATTACACTTTTGGCATCCACAGTTGCCAGTCGGCAGTCGTCAGTTGCTGGTTGACCTGATCCACATATGCTGCAGCAACTAAAACAATTCGTCTGTATACATTTAAAATTAAAATGTTACCTTATATTGAAATACAAAATGAAATTTCTAAAAAACAACAAACAAAGCGTTGCTGCGACCGGAGTTGGATTCTGCTTGTGGTACTCGTGTATCTTCATGCGAGAGTCGTAAAATGCAGCTGCATCTGCACTGCTAAGCCATACATACATATGTACATATGTAGGTATGTATGTACATATATGTTACGCTCGCATGTACCTATGCGTTTATAAAAGAAAAATACTATTCTAATCAAAAACCTACAATCGAGATATGCAACAAAAAATTCCATTTTTGTAGTCTATCAGAAATGGTTTTAATTAAAATCTTCATACTGGCGACTTGGTTGTGTTTCGCAGAAAACAAAAACCGACAACAGGTAAGTAAATTGTTTGAAATATACATATGTATGTATATGGGGCGTTCATAGCAAAATGGACGGAGTTCGCACTTTACGTGTTTGATTTGTTTCAAATTTGTGCTTGATTAATATATTTTAAAAAATTTACAGCACAAAAACAAAAAACAAATCGATTTAATAGTTTTCCAAATATCTCGAGAACGAGGCGAGGAAAAAAATTGGAAAAAAATCACACAAACATACATCAAAATTCTCTACGAAAAGAAATATAAAAGAAAAAAATTTTTTTTAATTTTTTCACATACAAATTTGTTCGTAAAAAAATTAGTTTTTGAAAATACACCATCTCAAAAACAAATGAAAAAATTCACAATGGTAGCTCTGAGTATTGCGCAATATTTAAGTATAGTATTACGGGGTGTACTCTATGATTTTTTTTACACCGAAGTTGAGTAAAATGAGTACATTACAAATTTACAAATTTTTAATTTTTTTTAGAACTTTTTTGGGTATGCAGTTTTGTAGCCCATTAAATTTTAAAGTGCAAAAGCCGTCAGCATAAATTTGTAATGTACTCATTTTACTCAAATGGGCTACAAAACTGCATACTCAAAAAAGTTCTAAAAAAAATTTAAAAATTTGTAAATTTGTAATGTACTCATTTTACTCAACTTCGGTGTAAAAAAGAAATTTATAGCTTAAATTATTGTAGAGTGCACCCCGTAATACTATACTCATAGCTACCATTGCGATGCTTTAAATTTTTTTTGAGATGACATATTATCAAAAACTAAATAAAACGGAAAAATTTGTATGTGAAAAATTTTTCAAAAAAAAACTTTAAAATATTTCTTTTCATAGAGAATTTTGATGAGTGTATGTGTGATTTTTTTCAAATTTTTTCCTCGCTCCGTTCTCGAGATATTTGGAAAACTATTAAATCGATTTGTTTTCGTTTTTGTGCTGCAAAGTTTTTAAAAATGTATTAATTCGTCCATATTGGTATGGAACGCCCCATATATATGTATGTGTGGAAGTGAGCGCCGGATTAAAATAGTCCAAGTAGGTGTTAGCATAAACCTAGTAAATTTAAAAAAATATATATATTTATAAGCTGAGACGAGGAACCAATGTGGAATTCATATGAAAAGCACAGTACCAAGCACATGCCCCAGGAATTGAAAGGAACGACCGCCTTGATTATTTATTTAAAGCAACGCAATATGTTTACTATTATTCTATCTAAGGATTTTAAAATTTTAAAGCAAGTAGGAAAAATTCTTTCTTCTCAAAAATCGTGCATTATTTAGAATTAAACAAAAAGTATACATATTTTAATTTCGAAGTTTGTTTTTTGGTTTCTATATAGAGGAGCGTGCTCTAATGAAGTCCAAGACTTTCCCTCAGACCCTCTGTATATCCACAGGCTACAGTTTTCCCGTATCAAGGAGATTTGCATTGGGTGTTGGGTTTGTATCTGTTACGAACTTCTTTTCTACCCTTTCTCACCTTATGAAATCTCGTTGGTGCAAAAGCTTTAGACCAGACGGAGGTGGTGGATCCAATCGGCGCTGTTGAGAAACTCCGTAGTCCTGTTTTAGGGGTGTTGAAGTTTTTACCTTTTGTATCTATAATTAGCCCCTCGAGGCATGGAGAATAGGGGTCGCTCACCTATGCAGAGGTCCATTGTATCCATATTAAGCTTAGTGGCTCGGTAGGTCGTCCGGTATCCGAAGCATTCCGTTCGTGAAGAGGACCTTGAATAGCTCAGGCCAGTTGCGGGTCATATAATATTTAACTTGGTACGGCGCTTTATAAAGTATAAGGTTTGTGGGCTGGGATTTAGGTGGAAAAGATATGCAATTAACTTTTGATGATGAGTCGCCGCTCGAATTAACCAAACTATCGTTGCCGCATGTTACTAAATGGAGGTGCTTTGCACTGGACGGAAAAGCACAAACGACTCGATAGTTTAAGATATTGATTAAGTACAGCTCTCTTTCATAAGTGGCGAGTACTTTTGTTTCCTTTCTTATAATGCATTCTTCAACTGTTTGTCTGGTTGGTCGATCCCAAATATTTTCATCAGTTGCCTATTTTTCCACAATATTGTCTACCGAAGGGTGTCGAGTTAGAGTTTATTTTTAATGGAGCATCTTCCGCATAAAAACGGCCAAACAGCTATCTCTCTACTTCATCAGTCATCATAATTAGAGATTTGTAGAGTGAGGTTTTTAAGAGTTTCATACCTTGGCAGGGACAGAAACTGAGTTCTCAGAAGAGGAGCAACTATCTTCGAATCTTACCAACAAGTTTGCAGGAGTCTTCATAGTAAATTAAAACGTGGGGAGTATCACCCAAACTAAAGCATTGGTCGTTCTTCTGCTCTGGCCTGGTGGCCAAAAGTAAAGAAAGCAAGTGCAGGTGCCACCTTGAGCAAGTTACACCGCTTGGTCTGCGTGGCTATCACAGGAGCTATGTGCACCTGTCAACGGATGCCTATTCTGATCAAAAAGGACCAAGATTCCAGGAAAGTTTTCCAATAGGCTCATACCCAACAACTTTCAGGTGAAAGTCTTCGGAATCGAAGTCTGTGTCCAAAACTGTCTTCGCAGAAGGACAAAACTGAGCAGAATAAATATTATGTCGGACAGACAGGCAGCATTAATGATCTTAGATTCATTTAGAACGGCATTAAGGCTTGCCTACATTATATATATATATGGTCGCCATGCCCTCTTGTTCTGGCAGAGCGTGGTCGCAAACTAGCGAGATGTAGAAAACTCTAGCAGCTGCGGTAGGCGTCGGAAGGTACCATAGTTGTCTTGCATCTTTCCGTTCATCGCAACATAGTTTTCTCGAGGCCATTAATCAGCCAGGCAAATGAAAGCGCCCCATAATAGATAAACCGAAACAAAACGAGAACCTGGATCACTTTTTTATAATACACTATTTTATAGCGAGACGCTCTCTCAAAGACAAATGACCGCTTGCGATCGCACCTCCCAGTGTGCGCACTCTGCAGGTTTAAGTGCTCAATAAAGCTCGCTCTCTTGCTTCCGCGACTTGAAGCTACACACGGATTAGCCAGCGCATTGGTTGCACGAACGCGAACGTAGGTAGAATTGTAGTATAGTCGAGCAATTGTAATTGCGTATACGGTAGCTCCACGAAAATACAGTGAACTCCAATCAAAAAGTCGCGAAGGAGGCATTGTCCCTTCGGAATTTGTATGAAAAAAATATACAAGCAGGAACATCGCAGCAGAAAAAAATTAGAAAATGTCTGGCCTTGCTAACAAAAGGTCTAAAACAAAGTTACATTTTAATAGTGTTATATAAATGCGAACGATTTTATTTTTATTAATTCGAACTCACCCGTTAACAAACATCCAAATTACACATGCAAATGCGTATAGGTGTCGGTGTTATGAAATTTTAATAAACTCATCCTTTTGCCCAGCCTTAACCACCGTCCAGCCAGTGTCGAATACTAAAAGTTGAAAAGTAATAATAAAGGGAAATTATTCATGTTGCAAATTTGTAATAAAGTGAAATATTGTTGCGCATTTACATGAAATGAATGAACTTATGCATATCCATACAATATGTATGTATTTATGTATGTAAGTGTATAAAAGCGCCTGGTAAATACAGTGACGGCCACTTGAATAGCGCCCCCTTTTGCTTTTCGGTTTTCACATTTTCATCCTAAGTCCATATTTTAATATAGGAAGCAAGAAACATTAAATATGCATCGTTTCGAAAAGGATTTGAAGTTCTTAATTTATTTTTCCTCGCTTATATTCAATGAAAGGCGAATTTGCTAAGTCCAAAAGGGACACCGAAAGTCCGAGACAACCAAAATAATGCAACATTTTTCGTATATTGCTTTGCTTTAGACACGCAAAATGTTGTATTTAAAGATTTGCGAAATACTTGCAGAAAATGGATATAGATAGCGATATATTTTTGTATAAAAATGTTACATATTCTTTGACAAAAGCTATGTATTTATGTAAATATCAAAATATAATGACACTGTAGGGAAAAAACACGCCGGAACATGTAAACTTAATACTGGGACGTATGAATAATAACTAAGCAATTTTCGTTTAAATAAATCGAGTAAAAGGAAATTAAAAAGTTATTTAATTAAAAGTTATTGCTTATTTTTATTCATAAGGCCCATTGGGTCGTAGATTAGAGATCTGTATACCGGTATTTTGTTTTTCCTTTTATTTGTATTCCTTTTCAAAAAATCAAGCTACCAACGATGAAAATCGATGGATAAATAAAAAAGTTGTGAATAGTCAACTGAAAAAGGGCAATATTGTTTTGTATGAAATAAAAGCAGGAAATACTGTCACTCATACGCCATATCCTACATAGCCGTACGTGTAAATAGTACTCGTACATTGCGTATGAATAACATTTTCCAAGTAAAAGTTTGAAATTTTTTTCATTCGCAATGCAAATTTAAAATGAAAATATCTTTTGAAAATGACCTGATCTAGAAAATTAAAAAAGACCCGATCTAAAAAAAAAGTTGGAAAATTCTTAAATTTTTTTAAATTTTGTATAAAGTTTGAAAATCGTATTTATATGGTTTTTGTTATATGTAGAATATCATAAATGGTCATAAACACATTTATGAATATTAAATAGGAAGACTGTAAAAACTGAGGATCAAAAGGCGCTATTCAAGTGGCCGGCACTGTATGTGTATGAATTTGGTGAACACATTGCTGTTGTGCGATTTTTAATCCGATGCATTCGCAATGGTTGGTAGTGTGGCGAAAAATGCACTTCAATGGACTTCATTAATGGCGAACGCAAGTGCTAGGCTTATACGAGTATGTCTGTATGTACTACATATGTATATTTTCATACATTTGCACATCTATATGTATGTACGTAAATACTTGAACATTTTTATGAGTCTTTATTTGCATGCAACAAAAGAACAAATATCGGATGCCGAATGGGGCAGCAAACATTTAAATTATGAGCCGCTGTAATGCTGCCTCTAAATGTGTATGGGCGTGTGCACTCAAAAAAGTGTAGATATTGCATGAAGGCAACGCTATGAGAAAACTTGCAAAAGTGTAGTATATTTAAATGGTCGACATAAAAAACGCATACGCATACATATGCATACGCATATATATGTCTATATCTGAAGTTACCAAAAACTTTCAGTTGCATTTGCAATTGCAACATCAACATTATATAAAATTTTTGCGTAGAACTTTCAAGATCTACATATGTATATAAAGACCATTTAAAAACTTGAAGTCTGTTTTCTTAGCGCTCGTTGAAGCGCAATGGGGCATGGTTGTTCGTCGCGGGATGTAGTTATATTTGCATGACCATAATTGATCCCGGGAGGATGGTTCCGTGCGCAGAAGTGGAAAAATTTTGACTGCCATTCACCTGGGAGTGGCCAGAAACGATTCTTGTGCGTACGGTTCAAATCACAGCTCACAACGTCCGGATATTTATATCCACGTATCCTCCAACACCCGTTTGGGAGCGAGCTAAAGTGAGAAGGCGTAAAACTTAGCATGCGCTGGGTTTGGATCCCACCACGCTAAAACCCCGCCCAACGAAAAGTTCCAACAAGCCTCGGATGAGACCCTATTTTTTTTGATGACGCCCACGGCAAACGTATAAAGGACTATGATTTGAGGGTATGCACCCGGAATATCCGGACCCTTAATGGGGAAGGTGCCTCTGCCCGGCTGGTCGATGTCCTCGGGAAGACAAAGGCTGACATCACCGCCAACCAAGAAATGCGATGGACGGGGCAAAGAAAAGTCCTTAAGTACCGCCGCCGAAGAAGTTGTTGGATTTCACCGAGCCCGAAAGAACAACTTGTACGATAAGGAATGTCAAGAAGCCGCAGAGAAAAACGACGCCGCATATAGGGCCACGCTGCGATCGGGCGCAACACGAGCCATGTGGGACCGTTATAGGGAACTGAAGAAGGAAGCGAGACGTATTTGCCGCAATAAGAAGAGAGAGGCCGAAATACGTGAGTGCAAAGAGCTTGAGATATTGGCTGATAGGAGGAATGCCCGAAAATGCGACCAGAGGGTTAGGCGCCTTACGGAAGGTTTCAAGGCCGGAGCGAACTCCTGTAAGAACAACAATGGCGACCTAGTGACCGATGTCCAGAGTGTACTTAAATTATGGAGGAAACACTTTTACAACCTACTGAATGGTAGCAGCGTTGAAAGTAGTGGAGAAGACGAACCCGAGTCCCCAGTCGATGATGATGGAGTAGCTGTCCCAACGCCTGACTATGTCAACAAATCTGCTGGAGTCGATGGCCTGCCAGCCGAGCTATTCAAGTACGGCGGCGAGGAGCTGATGAGGTGCATGCTCGTATGCAATCTACAAGAAAGGCGACGCCGCCATTCGCGCCAACTACCGCGGAATCAGCCTTCTTAGCATAGGTTATAAGGTCTTATCGAGTGTATTGTGCGAAAGGTGCGAAAGACTGAAGCCCACCGTCAACGAACTGATTGGACCTTATCAGTGTGGCTTTAGGCCTGGAAAATCCACCATAGATCAGTTATTCACAATACGCCAAATCTTGGAAAAGACCCGCGAGAAGAGGATCGACGCAAACCATGTATTTGTCGATTTCAAAGCCGCTTTCGACAGAATGGAGAGAAGTTGCCTTTATGCCACGATGTCTGAATTTAGTATCCCCGCGAAACTAATACGGCTGTGTAAAATGACGTTGAGCAATACCACCAGCTCCGTCAGAATAGGGAAGGACCTCTCCGAGCCGTTTGATACCAAACGAGGTTTCAGACAAGGGGACGCCCTTTCATGTGATTTAATACTTTACGAGAGCGTACAATTGCTGGAGTATGCCGACGACATCGATATTATCGGTAAAAACAAGGGCTACGTCTGTTCTGCCTTCTCCGGATTGGATAGAGAAGCAAAGCGAATGGGTCTGCTGGTGAACGAGGACAAAATGAAGTATCCCCTGTCATCACATGAACAGTCAGAGCATATCCGTCTTGGCACCCACGTCACTGTTGACAGTTACAACAAGTTTGGAAAAGTAGAAGACTAGTGCTACTTTAGGCTGAGTAGGCAATTGATAAGTAAAGTCCTCTCTCGTCGTACAAAGGTCACACTCTATAATTCACTCATCATGCCTGTGCTTGTGTTTGGCGCGGAGGCATGGACAATGAAAAAATCTGATGAGACGGCTCTGCGAAAGATTGACGGACCTTTACGCGTTGGTGATGGTGAATATCGCAGACGATTTAACGATGAACTGTATGAGCTTTATAACGATATAGTCATAGTGCAGCGAATTAAAATTTAGCGGCTCCGCTGGCTTGGCCATGTCGTTCGAATAGACAGATATGCTCCAGCTCTGAAAATATTCAACGCGGGCCGCGATGCTGGTAACAGAGGAAGAGGAAGGCCTCCTCTGCGTTGAAAAGACCAGGCGGAGAAGGACTCGGCTTTACTTGGCATTTCCAATTGGCGTCAGTTAGCACAGAAGAGAAATGACTGGCGTGCTGTTTTGGCCAAAATCGCTTAGGCGGTTACAGCGCCAATGGAGAAGAAGAAGAAGAGAAGAAGAAGAAGAGAAGAATATAATTAATCCCGACACGAAAATAGAGCGAGCTTTGGTGGGTCTATTCGAAGTTTTCGGTTTTAGGGCTTAACGAAGTTCACATCGTTTATTCACTAGGAGGTGCGGTTGCAAGAGGGCTTCTGTCTTGGATCGATTGGTTCGATATAAAAAAAAAACAAGAACCCCAGGTTATAGCGAATGTCGGTGAAACGAAAATCAATGATAACAACAAAATCAACGTCTGTCCTGCCTGTCCCAAAATTGAACAGAGAAGCAAAACTGTGGGCCGCGAGGTAAACGAGAACAAAAGGAAGTATCTTCGGCCACCAACGAACAGTCATCCCACAGGTATTTCGGCAGTCTCATCACTGTTGGCTAGAGCTTCCAATAAGCACTTCGCTTAGGAGCGCAGTTACCCACGAAAGTGTACGTGTATCTACGTGTAGAAATACATTAAATTTGCTGTTGATTGATAGAGAGAGAGAGAGAGAGAGAGATAGAAGCAAAGACCACGTCATGGCCATGCGGTGGTGAATTTTCATTAACACCAGGGTTACCACTGACGAAAAAAAAATTACCATCGGTTTTCTTCAACCGAAATGTTGAAACTAAGGCAACAACGAAATATCATCATTTGAAAACTTCAACAGATAAATGCAGAGATTTATAAACCCGCTTGGTGTTTTTTTAATATTCACAATGTTTTTCAAGTAAAATTGTTCGCGCTTTAACCAAACCCGCAAAAATCAAGGATTCAAGCTATATTAAACATTAAGAAGGATTCAAACAAAATTTCGTTTAAAGTTCGAATTTGTACTCTGAATTTTAAGAGCATTTGTGTGTATACAGTTTTATATCCATAGAATTTAAATACGTACGTACACTTAAAAAATACGTAGCACTTCTACTTGATAGCGGGAAGTACTATTCCGTATGTTTTCTTGGAGGCAGTACCCCTTCTTGGCTGCTACTATTCTCAAGACGACCGTAGGTCTTCGTCCAGTTATAATGATGCCAGAGTTCAGGAAGATGTTGCTTAATTTCTCTTGGATTATTTCAAGAGGTCATCCTGGTGCCACCGTCTTAAATTTGTCTAAAAAGGCTCCTCTCTTCGTCAGGTCATCAGCTCTTTCATTGCCTTCGATACTTGCGAACTCTGAAAAGATTGACGGCTATTGACTAAGACATTGAATGTTTCTTAGGCCCGTAATAATGCCATGCAAACTAAAGTTTTCACTTCGTAGTATGCCTTAGCAAGTTTGCGCTGCACTGGGTCAAATGGCTTTTGTTTGGTTTGCAGTAACTTCCACTGGCCTCTCCATTCTTTCTACTCTATTTCTCGTTATTTTAAAAACTGCTTACATATTTCACTTTGGTATTTTATTTCATATATCCGACTGTGTCCTTTCCACTTTAGACGTATTATTTTTTATGTAAAAGTGCTCGTAGGTGTGGAGTCTTCTACATATGTGTGAAGCGCTTAAATATTTTTAATTTTATGGTTTCTGAACAATGTGCTGCCGCCTGTAGCTAAAGGGCGCAGTCACTTTTGTGCCTCTTTATTTTTGTAAAGTGCAATGAATTCAGTCTTGTTTAGATGCATGAATGTTTATTTAGCTATAGTGGTCATTCAGATATCCTGATTTTTACCATAGTTTTGAAGGGAGAAAACTACTTTTAGGAAATTCGAAATTTTCGGTGGATATCCTTGAATGAAGGCTTGTCATCTGCGTAAGTAATATGTACACTTTAAAGCCTCCTTTGATTTTTACAGATTTTGTTTACGAAACATTCCTGTTATTTTTTATGGGCGGCATACACCGTGCGTCTGATTCGTGAGTCGGCTTGGATGTGTTTGTGAAAATAAATATGTGTTAGTTACACCAACATGACTCCCGGCATGACTGTGAATGATTCAACTGTGTGTAGTCGAAGGCGAGTCTACACGTACACATATGACTCGCGAGTCTGACGCAACGTGTATGCAGTGTTGCCAGGTCTTCGGCATGAGAAAACGTCCCTCTTGGTCTGAAAAAATGGCATTTCTTACCCAAAAACGTCTTTTTCAAATGAATGTACAAAAAATTGTTCTTATTAAACTTTTATTGTATACAAAGATGCATATATACCTATCACCTCAGTAAACTTATATTAAAATGTCATTTCGACAGAGATTTCATTTTAAACTGGTTTGAGATCGTTAATATAAAAATGATTTTATACATACACTTGTGATCAGCTGATTAAGTCATCAACATTTTGATCGATTTTGGCTGTTTTTCTTTTGTTTATTTAATGTTTATTATTTTTCCATAAAAGCCAAGCTCATTATATAACAAACAAAATATAAATCCACATTTCAAACTTTGTGCAAAAATTATAATTATAAAGTTTCAGCTATATTTTAAACTTTTTATTCAGATTTTTTTTAATTTTTTTTGAGTGTGCAGTTTGATAGCCCATTAAATTTCAGGGAATAATGTGCAAGTTTAAAGCGGCTACATGAACGCGTTGATTCTTAATAATTTTTTTTTCTTGTAGACATTTGGTTAGGGGGCCGGTTGTCGAAAATGCTAAATTACGTTTTGCTAAGAAGGAGTATAGCAATATTTCAGCCTTTTTTGCGTTCATTACATTTTCAATGAAGTATTAAAAAAGTCGCCTACTTTTTTCTGACTTTTTATGCTGCTACAGCTTTTTTGATGCTTTTGCGAGCGTGCGTGTTGCAATAGATCAGCTCTTCCTGATTTGGCTTTTAATGTGAAATTGCAAACATTACAATTAGTCTCGTAACCTCAAGTGTTTACACAACCAGCCTTTGTCCAAGAATCCAAAAAAAATGCGCGTTTGCATCATATTTTAGTCATCTGTGTCCAAAGAATAAATATCTTTTGAAGCAGCTGCTGCAAAACAGAAAGCTTGTAAAGATTTATTAAGAAAATAATTCAAAAACAGTTCTACTTACAAGATTTAGTAACAGAGAAAAATTACTGGAAAGTTAAAAAACGACATTTTTACACAAAAAACGTTCAAACGTCAACAGGATACAAAAAACGTCCAAATGACGTTAAAAACGTCAACCTGGCAACGCTGCGTGTATGCCGCCTATTAGAAGTAAATTAAAATTTTTTTTCAAATGTCTCACTTTTACTCTAGCACAATTAATGTAATGAAAAAACGTTCCATTCAAGAATTTATTGCTATTACATAGGTTAGTTTGAGCATGGTTGGTGTATGGGTGCGGAGATGATAGATGAAGCAAGACAAATTTGCACTGACGGCTCCAAAATTGGCGAGTTAGTAGGAGCTTATCTGAAACAGAAATTGCCGGTGTAAGATATAATGCAGGAAATTAATCCACGGAGCAAGCGGATATACGTTTACATTTATTGACAGCCCGAAAGTCATTAAGGCTCTAATTTATATACTAATAACCATTGCAGATTGTATGAGATAATATAAAGGATAGCTATATTGGGCCTTAGGACATAAATGCACTGAAAACAATGGAACATTTAGAGGTAGAAGTTTTCCTTACAGGATATCAAACACTAACATAATCTGTTGATGTAAGGCCAGACAGGCAGGGTTTGGACGCGTACACTGTTCTGTTGGCAAGGTAGTCACTTTCCGATTTTTTGTAATCGATGAGAAAAGCAGACTCAAGACTTCTAGTAGGAATGTAGAAAACGAGCAAATAGTGGAGCACATAATTTTCAGGGGTCTATAGTCAGCGCTCCTACCTTTGGCACATTCTTCTTTAAGTTCCACTCGCAAAGTAATTTTCGCACCCGCTTGTTAGTTATAGGTTAGCAGCCAAATAGGAACTCTACAAGAACTCATTAGTTATTGGCAAAACATGCTTACCCACCCGTACCCTGAATAAACCTCAGTTCATTGCACGGCAGCCAACGACTGCTTGAGCCTGACTCCTCCAATAGAGCCCGCTTCGCCGTCCCGTCTTCACATTATTAAACAGATTAAATCAAATGTGTAGACATACATTAACATACATACATATTTATTATATGCAGTGAATTTACTAAAACTCTTTGTGCGCCTTCAACGTTAAATTATCTCCCTTTTGTAAATTTCACTGTTGCCGCTGCAATGAACTTGAAAATGAATTATGAACTTTATATTGAGATAACGCAAATCGAACTTTTTGCCGATTGAAGTGCTTGGTGTCTAAGTGCTAGAAATGCAAAGCAGGCAAAGCGAGTATACTTCTAGGGATTAGGATGAATTTCGAATGCTTCAAACAAAACAACGCAAAACCAAATAAATTGTAAAAGTTCTAAAAATATGTATGTATGGCTTGGATGAGAAAATGCGATTATCGGGTTGAGAAGAGAGGTGTTAAGAGGCAACTAGTTTTTGCAAGAGGCAATGTATGTACATGAGTACCCTGCAGGAAAAGCTACTAGTTGTGGACTTGAATGCTACCAGTTTGCCTTTCACACCAATTAGTTAAAGTTTTATTCTGTTTTCAATGTTAGCGACTGTTGTTTTTAACATGGCGGTGACCTACGAGATGTCAATTGTTTGGCTATGCATGAGCACCTACCAGTGGAAATACTTCTAGCAGCATACCAGTTGACGGGATAGTCTGACAATTCACCCTTGATCGCGGTGCTCCAACAGTGGCAATAGTCGACAGATCCAAAGCACTAGCATGTTATTGCTGAGCTCTGGGGTTCGCTAGCTTAAAGTGAAGAGTCTCTAAGTCCATTTCTCATTTTTTAAAGTACTTCCCAAAGCCTTGAATACAAAATTTTGGTCGTTTAAAGCAAATCAAAACTTCATACGAATCAGAGAGATTCGAACTTTATAAAGAGATTTCGTATTATTTTGGTCTTATCGAATTTTCGGTGCCTCCTTCGGACTTAGCAAGTGTTTTAATCCTTTTCGAAACGATGCATTTTTAATTTCTCTTGCTTCCTTTATCAAAACATGAGTTTTCATTAAAAGTGGACTTTTCACTCTAAAAGCCTGATTATGGCAACTTGACTTAAACTAAATGGAACTTAGAGCTTTGAAAATCAAAATAAAACAGATTTCGACGAAGTTACGTTAAGTTTCGACTGTTCAATTATAAGCAACATTTATTTAAGAAATTTTTTTAGTGACAGCCTGTAAGTTACGTTAAGTTAAGTTCAAAGGCAGATGTCGCTGATCGCATAAATTTTTCGAAATTGTCGAACTCATAGGCCATCGTTTAAGCTCATGTTGGTTAATAACCTGGTATTTTTACTGACTGGGTGGACTTTTGCACTGCAGGGTATGTACATACTTATAGATAACTTTTTTTATTTGCATGGTGTTTGTGGCTGTGTGATTCACGGCTTAGCAGTGGTGAGTGAGTTGGACTGCACAACAGAAAGTTATAGAAAATATATACTCCATTTCATTGAATCATTATTTCCCTTTACCGCAGTGCAGCAGTATATTTCTGTAAGCGATTAAAGGCACAGTGGTCAAATGTGATATTCGTATTGGTGACACGACACTCAAGCAAAAGAAGAAGTAAAAGGGCAAAGCTACGGTGACCAAATTTCTGTGGACAAAAATCGGGACATTTTACGAAGCATCGAATCCGTAAATTTAATTTTGTTTTTAAATAGAAAAAAGAAGACAGAAAATCTTTTAATACAGTTTTATTTCAAACAAGAGAAAGAGGAAAAACTTGAAAAATTATCGCAAAAATATATTTTTCATATCCATAAATTTTTTTAGGGAATTAGCACTATTTTCACAACATGCTAAAGTATCAATCAACCAAAACAAACTTAAAGGTCCTCAACACAAATATGAAAAATCGGAATCCCGACTTTAAAAAAACATGCAGCGGGACAATTTTCTTAAAATCGGTAGATACTATCCCGCCAAAATCGGTACGAATGGTCACCGTAAGCAAAGCGCAAGCAGTTTGTGTTTAGGTAAATATTTGCACTGTTTACATTATGCATTTATCATATTTATGGCATAGAGAGAATGCCATTTCATTGAGGAGAGCCTCTGTTTCGATTGCTTTCGCATTTGTTTTCCGTATTTTGAATACTAAGACTAGGGGGGATTTGTGTACGATTACGGCCCATGAGCGGCAATTCTAAATGCGTTTGGGAACTCAACGAACTTTTCTGTGCACAGCATAAGCAATTGCCGTTGCAATTTTTCCAATCAAATACAGGCGCAGGAAATTCGACAAAAAACAACAAAAAGTTTGTATGCAGAACAAATGCTTCACTTGCATGCAGCAGCAGCAGAATCGTTACAAAACTATAACTGCAGCTTTTGAGTCAAAGGTACAAGTATCTATCTATGTGATATTTATAGTCATAGCAGAAGTTTTTTCTTAAGCTTCACAGCACTTTTACTGTTGCCATGCTACATCAGCGTATTTTTGTGCAAAAGCTATACTAGGAAATCATATACCAAATTCCCAAGTTGGACTCAATTTGAGTTATTCGAATGTTGTTTGGTTGTTGCAATATTTGCATACAGTGTGGATTTGCGTTGCAAATAATCGAGGAAAACCAATTATGAAGTGATAAACATATTTCTACAATTTCAAAGCAAGTATTGGACAGTTGAATGGAAACTTTCAGCCGCAACTATCAATTTTATTCATGAATTGATTGCATATCTGTATGTAGTATATAAATAAGTATGTCTTAATGGAGAAAATATATGTACAAAGTATACGTATGTATATCATGAATTCAGGCAAATATTTAGTTATGTTCACACATGTGTGCATAGATACAAGTAATCTGCCAAATTGTTTGAGGAATCAAAGCTACAATAGGGGCATTCTCTGAGTCTTGCAAAGTTCTTGCACTTTTTGCAAAGCTGTTCCATACGAACACCGGTTTTTAGCGTGCAATCCGTGTAAACTGTGCACCGTGCAAGGGCTTTGCAAGACTCAGAGAATATTTACCCCCATTGGCGTTGACTTCGCGTAGCTTGAGTCGAGTGAACCAAAAAAAATATGTATATTTTATTCCAATAAAGAATGTTAAAAAATTAATAATAAAAACTACGTATATTTATCGGGTGTTTATTTTAGAGGTAAAGAACTTGTATCCCATTTATTAATAATGGTAGCAGAAATAATAGACCCACCTTATTTTGTCGAGTTTTGGATATACATACATATTTCTTTTGTTTATTTAATGTTTAATGGATACCAAAAGTGAGATGTTTAAGAAAATTTTATTTCTAAAATATTTTTGAGGAGCGTTGCCACCTGTTTAGAAATTCAAAATCAGTTTTTTTTTAACAAGTGTAGTAGAATATTTTAATATGGGTGTTAAATGAGAGAGATTTGAGGGAGATTCATTGCGGAAATAATTTTGACTAAGGTTAGAAATTCCAAATCAACTTAATTAACAATGTAAATAAAATAGTTTATGTAGTTGACACACACGAGGGCAGTTTAAGTAAACTTTATTTCTAAAATACTTTTGAAGCCTTGTTTATAAATTTTTTTTAAGGGGTTGCACCAGTTTAGAAGTTTTAGATGAAGATTGCAATGCGTGTGTCTAAAGAAAGAAGATAAAGAAAGTTTTTCTCACAAATATTTTTGAAGAGGCTTACTAACTCTTTTAAAAGAAAAATTTTACTTAGTCAATTTGTTAATTGTGCCTTATATAATTATAAGAGAGCTGCCATATTTCCAAAATTTATTAAATAAACTTTCAAAGGTGATTTGTATTCGTACCAACTGGTATCATGGGGATTTGTTTACATTTAGTACTTAAAATAGCAAATAACTAGTGCGAGTCTCACATACAGCGCTGCCAATTATCCTTAGCTATGAATTGCCATATTGAGGATAAAAAAGTGCCAAAATGTACAAAATAGAAAAATAAAAGTGCCGAAAAAGCTGTCATTATCTTCATTACTTCCCATTTAGCATTAATATTAGAACCACATTCCTAAAATAAAAGTCAATGATTTCGCAAAAATGTATTTAAATACATATTACTATTTTACAAAAGTGCCATTTTGGTAGTTTGTGCCAAATTGAAAAATGTAGTGCCATTAGAAGTAAAAAATGGCGCGAAATGAGCCGAGTTGGCAGCCCTGGTCACAGAATTACACGTCAGTACCGTGGGTAATGTTGTTGATAATGTCCCCTCCCATTCTTTTATTGCCTCCTCGGGGGTTCCCCAAGGCAGTATTTTGCGTACCCTGTTCTTTGTTATTTTTATAAATGACAGAGCTGACTGCTTCATTAACTCTGACTTTCATCTTTATGTGGATGATTTAAAAATCGATGCCACTATTACAAATCTATTACAACTAAATATAAGCAAATGTTTTCATCTATCCTTCTCTAAGTCTCGTTCCCTAATTCCTACTTCTTACGTCATTGGTGACTCCCAGTTAGCCATTCGCAATGAAATTTCCGATCTCGCTGTGGTTTTTGACTCTAAATTTCTATTTCATAATCTCATTAATTGCACCATCGGAAAAACCTATTCAATACTTGCCTCCATTCGCCGATTTAGTTAAGATTTTTCTGATCCATACACCCTTTAATTATTGTATATTCTCTTGTATGGTCCAAACTGGAATAAGCTGTATTTATATGGAGGCCACATTACCACTGTCATATTAAAACACTTAAATGCATTCAAAAGGTATTTGTACGCTTTGCTCTTCGATTACTTAATTTGGTTGATCCAATTCCTTCGTACAGTGAAAAATGATGTCTGCTAATTAACCTGAAATCTTTACATAATAGTAGGATTATACTCTCTCTCGACGTAATAAGCGGTGAGATTGATTCTCTATTCCTTCTTGAGCGTACAAATTTTCATATTGCTTATAAAAGAGTTCGGAATCAGGCCACATTTGTCTTAGAATGAATCACAACTGTTTATGCTTCTCACGCTCCAATAGTTCGCGCTTTGAAAGATATCGATTTGATCCCAAATTCTCTAGCCATCGATCTTGCTTCCACTAAGTGTAATTTTAAAGTAGTATTAAATAAATATTTCACACAATAAATAAATAAATAAATAAATCATAATAATAATAATAGATCGGCGCTTACACATATGCTAGTGCTTCTCCTCCGATTTGTGGCGTGCGCCTTGATTTGTTGTCACACAAAGCGGAGGGACCTACAGTTTAACACCGACTCCGAACGGCGATTGTATTTTTATGAGAAGCTGCTTTTTCATGGCAGAAATACGCTCGGAGGTTTGCCATTGCCTGCCGAGGAACGACCGCTGCAGCGCGCTGTTAAGAAAAAAACCTTTTTCTATATTTTTTGCGATGTTGGTTTAACCAGGGCTTGAACCCAGGCGTTGCAGAGCTGAAGCGCACACTGCTTACCACTACACCACATAAATAAATAAATAAATAAATAAATAAATAAACAAATAAATAAGTAAATAAATAAATAAATAAATAAACAAATAGGTAATTAAATAAATCAATAAATTAATAAATAAATAAATAAACATGTACCCCTACCGTATCGTTGACGATTTCGGAGCATTTGTGTTTTTATTTTCAATATGCTTCGTCAATACCATTAGGTGCTCTGTTCATTTCAATAGTGATTGTCAATACCGTGGAGATTTTGGATTAAAGGTTGGAAATAGTATTTACGTTTTAAAGAGAAGAAATAATCAGAACAAGGCAGAGAATACGAGACTATGCAGGAGCCAGGCCTATTACGAGGCTGATAGGAAATGAAATGAGGAAAGGAAGAGAGAAGGAACCGCATTGTCATCTATTTCTCCTCAGACCAGTAAGACAAATAATTATACTACTAAACAAATGGGAAGGAAAAGAGTCACTTGTAGATCTAAATAAGGGGACGACGAAGAACGTGAATACGTGAGGAAGATAATGGTTAGACCGAAGTGCTAAGCACCGAAATCAACATTTCCCGCTCCAAAAATTAAGCAGTTTTTAATGGCAACGAATAGGTCATAGATACTAACGCAAAACTGCTTTCTGGCAAAGTCTTGGTTCAAGAAATCAGGTACTCTAAGGCACTCGGCACATTACGCGCCTAATCAAAGTAGAGTAATCGTTTCGTCATGCCGAAACGAATGCATGACGACTCGACTTCTGCACACTTGCACGCCATGCACAAGTCACCAGCTAATAAACACTTTCTACACATAACAAATTTTCTGGCCGTTCTTTCGCAACTACGCACTTCCGAAAATATTTCTGCTCCGAAATATTGCATAAACGCTTGTGGTTTAATACAATTTTCACGAATTTTAGCACGAAATCATTCATTTTCAATTTACTTCTATTGAATTGACAAATTAATTTTATTTCCAACACAAAACAAGTAAACAAATGACGATTTCAAAACTGCAAGCGCCTTACAATGTTGGACGCTTCGATTCATGAAGCTTTTATGATTAGGCAAAAACATGATTTTGAATCGTAATGTACAGAGCTTCATTGAAATACATGTCTTCGGCATAGAAGCTTTATACTTTAGTATGCCGAAATGATTACACTACTATGATTAGGAGCTTAATGTGCGGAGTGCCTTACACAGACTCTAAAAGTAAGTAATTTAATCAAATCATGGGAGCAGCTACATGCATAGGTATAAAGCCGTATGCATGTGTGGAGTTTAAATAATCGGAAGTAATAATCAATTGTAGCGCATTTCCTCTTACTATGCCTAAATGTATGCAACCATTTACAATAGCAAGCAAACACAGGGTGCTTCTAATGAAAAAAAAAAATTATGCTGAAATACACATGCTAAGCCCTTCGAAATTTTGTGCTGGGATATGCGTTACAGCTTCGCAAATTTTACCCCTACCGAAACCAAAGACGTATACACATCAAAAACAACTTTTCGTTGTTTATTTAAATTTTTTTTAATACCAAATAATAAGTAAATTATTATTGGGAATCTCCTGAAGAGTAACAGAGTTGTCCGATCGAAAAATATTGATTATTAAGAATTCTATACCATTTCTATGAAAAGTAGATTTTTCCCATGTAAAATATATGACTTTGAGCGCATTGACCGACCTCTAAATATTTTTTTGTTTTCAACAAAAAAAATTTAATAAAATTATAGTTTAAAAAACTAAAACCTCCCTATTATAATTGCCATTCGTACAGTCATCAGCTATGTACTTGATCGCTGCATCTTTTAGGCGCATCAATATTACATAGTTACATCCCGAGCTAATAAAAGGAAGGTAATAATAAAAAAATTGGGTACAAATATTTTTTCGATATAGAACAAACTTAGGGGGGGAAAGGGGTGGGTGGGTGAGAGCATTAAAATGCTGGCTTTACTTTTTTACATACATTTTGGACCACCCTAATGAACATACAATACATTCACGGGAAATGCAACATAAATATTTACAAAAATAACATAACGAATCATATATCCTCAATAAAGGAATGCACAAGCAAAAAGTATTAAAGTATTACCGAAGTCTCATAAAAAAAATATTTCACACTCCACCCAAGCTGTCGCCACAAAAAGTCAACAACCACAAGGAAAGCAATGTTGGCAACATAAATTCGTCGGAAAAATGCAAAATGCAACGAATGAACTGTAAGAATAACAACAAAAAGCCATACTTTAATATACTAGAGTAAACTTGTAGCGACGGTAATAAACGCACTACAAACATATGTATGTATATCAAGTATGGATATCTGTAATTTCGTGCGTATGTGAAGCAGGTGAACTATGTACAAACAAACAGAAGGGTAGTAAAAAAAATTTAAGAATGAAACCGGATAGTGCAACAAAAAGAAGTGTAAAAACTGGCGTAACGACAATATTCACGGAAATACGATGTGGAAACGAATGTGAATACATATATATATATCGCAAATACGACACTACAATGGCGAATTTAACAAACGAGCAAAAATTGTAGGCTAACAGAAAAATATTTTCTGATATTTTATATATACATACATGCCTATCTACATACAAGTCAGAGGGCCGTGATGATATTTAAAAGTTAAAGAAAAAGTTTAAAAAATATTTTAAGACTGTGGAGCAGTTACGACTTTCATACAGAGACCGAGTACGCGTTCCAGATTTGGTTTAGTTCTGCACGAGAACAAAGTGCAATATGAAGAACGTTCCCACAAAAGTTTCAAACGAAAACAAAACTATTGATAGCAGTTTGAACGGGAACAAAATGAGAACAAAAGGTTCGTGAACGTATCCGTAAAGAACAAAATGCACACAAAACTCTCGCGAACGTTCTCAAGAAGAACAGAATGAGAACGCAAATTTCGGGAACATTTCCAATGAGAACAAAATAAGAACGAAACTGTCGAGAACGTTTTCAAGGGGTATCAAATAAGAACAAAAGTGTGAGGAACGTTCTGCTAGAGAACAAAAGTTTTGAGAACTTTGCGTTAAGAATGAGAGGGACATTTGCTTGTTGGGATGAAAATCGTTTCGGTGAGAAAAACCATTGCTAATTCTAAGTCAGAGGAAAGCTGGATCATTTCAACTTCAAGACCGTTTATCATTAGGGTGAACTGTCCATTTATGGAAAAAATTTTCATTTTCTGTATGATAAAAGTTCGTGTCTTACGTCTTTCGTTGATTTTATTTGCATAGTTATATTTCAGTTACTTTCCGATTAATTTTAATATCCAACACTTCAAGCTAGTGGAACGCTATGAGGCAATTTCATCACTTCCTTTCTTCGCGAACGGTTCAGAGAAGATTTGTTCCCGTTCCGATCTCTGTCAGAAAGTTCCTGAAACTTTCGCTCCCTAATTGTTATTCGAAAGAAAGTTCCTTAGACTTTTGTTTCCGTTTTGTTCTTTACCAAAACGTTCCGCAAGCGTTTGTTCCCATTTTGCTCTTTTAGAAATGTTCCCCAAAGAATTGTTCGCATTTTGTTCTCTTTGGGAACGTTCTACAGGGTTTTGTTCTTATATAATTCTCAACGAATTTATTCCGCTTCACGAACAATTTTATTTGTTAAACAACAACAAAGTTAGCTAGCAGCGATGGACGTTGGCGAGTTTGGTTGCACATCATTGATTTCGTTTGTTTCGCCACTCGCTAACTGTTGCCGAATCGATGGCGGCTAATATTTCGTTTTCGTCGTTTTTGTGGCTCATCCTATTACCCACTCGCTTACTTTTCCCATGAGTAAGCTAAGAACAGAACAACTCGCATATTCAGGAATATGATTCGATAAGCATTAAAAAATATTAAATTTTTTTCAACGAAATTTCGTTGTTTCCTGCGCCACATTCTATTAACAACGAACTCACTTATTTCTTTAGCGAACCTTTTTGCTGGTGGGCAGCAGAGCAACGCAACCAAATAACACATACCTACAGGCGGAACAGTGAACGGAAAATGAAAATAAACTGCATACATTCAAAACCTCAGGCAAAGTCTATGAGTACTTCCATTCAAAAGAATGCATCCGACAAAAGCGCAATGCTTTAATTGCTACTGCACCAACGGCAACAAATAATTACAAAAAAAAAAAAAAACAGAAGATAAAAATAAAATATAATTTGCAGCTTAACGGCGTTGATATGGAAATGTGATAACAATTCACTCCACGCACGCACGTGCTCAAGCTCACATTTATGTATATATATGTATATACGGCCTTAATGGCAGCATTAGCACTTACCACGGGTTTAATTTTATAGTTAATTGATTCTAAGAAAATTTGCATTATCCTTCCAAAGTATTACCTTCGCAATTAAGCTTAAGTTTTGCCTGCGCTCATTTGTTTAACTCATCTGAGAATACATACCTACATCTATAAATTTCGCAATAAGTTCTCCGGCCACAATGAAATCTACATTTCTGCGTATTAATTTATACATAAATATGTATTTAAATGACTGTTGCATGCAAGTATTTATGTGTGGAAGTAAGCAAAAGCGCAACAATTGCATGCAAAATTAATTTACAAAGTAACCGCAAAACTGCGCATAGCCACATTCCATTTGTATCTATTTATTCTACAGCCCTTTCCGCCATCTTACGAGTACAGCCTGCCATTGGACACCTGTAGTGGCAACCATCGACCGCCAGCCATCAACATTTTATATGTATTTGTGGTTACTTACTCAATTCCTGGCAACTCGCTTTTTTCGCCGTTGTTACACTTTATTTGGTCTGCCCTTTTTTTAAGCTTTTTTGTTTCTGTTTATTTATGAATGAGACCAAACAGTAAAACATCTCAACCCAATTGCTCTCTACAAACTCACGTCAGTCCTTTTCCAGCGAGAAAACGGAAGTTATCCGGCTTCTTGGTCGGTTGGCTGTTTGCCAAGTTTATGATTATTAATTAAAATTGCAATTGTTGCAGCGCATTCAAGGGGATTATATATAGGCAGGCGTGAATACTTAAGAATAAGGAATGTAAGAAAGTTTCGCCCTGTAAACAATAACTGGCGTCCACGTTTACTGCGTATCCAGGTATGAGCTATGACCATTCTTTGTGAGAAGCTTAATTTTCTTAATACGACAGTAAAAAGCTGGGCTAATTTGAATTGTATTGATGAAGGAATTTTCAAACGTTTTGTTTTTTTTATACCCGAGCGCACTTGTGCACAAGGGTATTATAACTTTGTTCACATAACGGTTGTTTGTAACAGGCAAAACGAATCGAGATAGATATAGACAAATGTATACATAAATGATCAGAATGAAAAGAGAAATCGATTAAACGGAGACTGTCTGTCCGTCCGTCCGTCCGTCTGTGCACACGATAACTCGAGTAAAAATTGAGATATCTTAACGAAACTTGGTATGTGTACTTCTTTTGGGTGTAGGACGGATGGTATTGAAAATGGGCGAAATCGGACAATAACCACGCCTACCTCCCATATAACGGTAATTTTCAGAAATACAAAAACTGCGATATTTTAGTAACAACTGAAGATAATTCACTCAAAATTGATATTTATAATAAAGTTTAGACGAAAAATAATAATATTAAAAATTTTTGAAAAATGGGCGTAGCCACGCTCACTTATAGTTACATGTGTATATCTTGGTAACCGCTGCATTAATTTCTTCCAAACTTTGCACAGTTGTTGGCCTTGACATCACCTACGAAATGACCGAAAATTTTTAAAATCGGACAAAAACCACGCCCACATCCCATATAACGGTAATTTAGAGAAATACGAAATCTTCGATAAATCGGTAAATATTGAAGCTAGTGTATTCAAAATTGATGCTTGCAACAATTATTTAACAAGAAGTACGTTTATGATAAAATTTTGGAAAATCGGCGTGGCAACGCCCACTTATGATCACATATATGTATCTCGCTAACCGTTCTAGCAATTTGTACCAAACTCGGTATGGGTATTGTGCTTGCCACACAAAGGCAAACTCTTGAAAATTGTTGAAATCGGACTAAAATTGCGGCCGCTTTTCATATAACGGTAAATTTCAGAAATGCTTGAAATTTCAATATTTCGAAATTTAAGGACGCTAATTTACTTAAAATTTATACACCCCGGCTTAGCATGTAGCGGTAGCTTTCGAAAAGGTGGAAAACATATTTAATACTTGCGCCGGGTATTTAATGTTCGGCTCCGCCCGAACTTAGACTTTCTTACTTGTTTATTTTTGATTAATGCAAAATTTTTGTAAACTCTTGACAATAAATACTTTATGTAAGGTTAGCTGTTTGTCGTGCAAAGGTATGGTATTATAATAGTTTTACAATAAAGGTTTAGTTATTTAATTCTCTAAAACTAGAGATATACTTTTCCAACCGCCGAAATCAGTCTTTAACCTTTAATTAGGAGCATGGCGCCAAAGAAATTTAAAATTGAAGCTCTTTCCAGCTTCCTATATCCTTAAGTGCTTACGTTATGCGACCACTAATGTATCGTTTTTTAACGGAGGTATTTTTTTTTTTTTAAACCCAGTTGTGTAAATTCCTTTATGCACCCAATTAGGGGTTAAACCAGCTCTGCCAAGCTTAAATCGAGAGTGGGGCACACAGGACCCTCAGAAAATTCTGATCACTACAAAATCGTTTATCTTTCAGCTTTTTTTACAGGTTTTGCCGCAACGAGCTTGAGCATTTTGGATATACGTGCCGTCCCTTCTTGGACCATTACTTCAAGCAGGCACTGTTCAGTATACCATTTAGCTGTGAATGTCCTCTGTGTGCCGAAAGTGACACGATCTAAAATTCTGATCGATTTAAAAAATGCAGCTATCATATCACTTTTTTGTTAACATATCGGCATTTTTTGACAGCTCTTTTATTTTTTGAATATTTCAAGATGTATTAGATATAGTTACAAAAATGGTTTCAGTCTCATATTAATGGTGATATTTAGGGTTATATGTAAAAGAAATAAGATTGTACACATCGCACATCTAGATCAAAAATTTTGGAATTTATGGGAATCACATCCAATTAATGGAAATATTTTTTTTTTTCATGACATATTAACTAAAAAACTACTGTTGTCCCTTCTTTGTATTAATTGCGTTGAATCTGTAAGATCCACAAGCAATTAAATTTTCCTCTCTGAATTTTGAGTTAGGTCACTTTAGGTGTGCGATATGTGAATACAAAAAAAAATTAAAAATTTCAGAATTTGGAACTGAAAAAAAAAACGTAAGAGCGAACATTTGTGTAATTTGGTTTTATAGAATGCTTCCAATTGATTTGAAAATATCCTGCAACTCCTAAGGATTTTTATGATAAGAATTTTTGAAATTTGTACAATTTTTTTTTAAAAATTTTTATTTAATTTAAAATTTATTTTCAAAAAAAAAAATCATTTGTTTTTGTTATTTTATGGCCTTATAACAATTATATTCAACAATTTGTATTGAGCTTGAGGCCGTTTTTAATGAAAAACTTATTGTGGAAAAGCAACAATAATTTGAAAAAATGGTAGAAGTGATAGCTATTTTGGAAATCACCACATTTGCTCATAGATTTCTTCATGATCCAATTATCGGATCTAAACCAAATTAGTATGGGACCACCTCTAAGCTACCAACTTTCCTTTAAAAAACAATTTTGAAATGGTTAATTGGGGGCGAAGTTATGCGGCAACGTACATAAAAAAAATTTCTGACGAATTGATAACCTCGTCCTTTTTTGAATTCGGTTAAAAAATTAATTTGCAACATCCGTAAATTTTTGAAATTTTGAATATTTGAAAATCTGTGGAAACACAAACGGTTGATTCCAAACATTGGTCTATATGACCAATTACAGTTAAACAGTACAGTTACTGTAGGCGGGGTTCGGATCAATACGGTACTGAAGAGGTCAACGACGTGAGCCAGTTTCAGGTGATCGATAATAAAGTATAGACAGATTCTTACACAAATAAGGTGCGTACATAGATTAACCTACGACACTTATTAACAAGTAGCTGTGTGTCAACGACGTTATAGGAAAATCAATCTATTTCAAGCAGTATAATCTTGCTTCCTTCCTCAACATGGGAAGAGATTTCAAGAACAGAAAACGAAGCGCTTCCTCAGTCCTTTGGGAAGGTTGGATTTGCCGGTCCACATGCATGTGGATTGAGCTGATGACAAGAAATGTAATCATTATGGTTTTTTCGGGGTCCGAACAAAGGGAGAGTGCTTGAGTGGAGAGCCTTCACAAGCCGATCGCATATTTCGTATGTTGGGGTTTGAGTTTGGATATATAAAAGTCCAGTCGATTGCATTATCCAGAATTTAACTTTATCATGGGTCCCTCATGACAGCTGAGGCTTGCGATGAGTCTCTAATTACGATATTGATGAGGCGATAGTCTCTGAAGCTGGTGATGGGCAATCTCTGAATATCGTGCACTTGGCACATCAGTACGTTTTAGGGTTCAGAGGTGGGGATACTCGTGTATTGATTTCGTCCGTTAGTTAGTAAAGGTTCCTTCTAATTTGGTAACGTAAGGAAAGGAGGGCGAGGGGCCGGGGATGGGGGGGGAGGTGAAGCTCTGCTTACAACCACTGTCTGTTCGATGATCGCTTCGGTAGTAGCAGACAAACTACTATTTTCTGAGCAGTAAATTGTGCTCCGCAACTGGGAGCACTATTTACGAAATGCGCCATTCTGACAAGTCTGTAGCTTCCCCCACTGCAACTTAATATTTTCTGTTGACCAAGCAAGCGCCGCATAATTTAGAACCGGCCGGAAAATTGGCTTAATCGTAGTCAAGATCAATTCTTTGTTTTTGCTTATGGTGCTGCCGGGGAAAGATTTAAGGATTTTGTTGCGGCTCTGTACTAGTTATATTAATAATAGCTGTTGTGTACATGTAAAAGGGCAGCTAGTGGTGAAAAGTAATCCCTAAAATCTCATTATTTGCCATCGGAATTGGTGTGCTATCAGCGTGGCTGATTGCAGTTTGATCTACTTTGCCCAGGTAGATAGGAGGGTCGTCGTTGATTTCGTAGGTGCTAGGGTTATGATTCGTGCAGCGAAGAAGCGGGAGAGATCAGTGAGATGTATATATCCCTGTGTAGATCGGAGAACCTTACCACTCGTCGCTCCATTGATACCTGATTCCAAACCCGAATTGAGAAAAGCTAACCAGTATGAGCTACGGTGTTGCACAAAACGCAATTGAAAAGGTGAAGGACTAAATCAGCACAAAGTGCAAGTTATTTACTACAACTACGTTGCCAAACCTTAAGCGGCATCTTATGCTAACTGCAATTTTAAGTGTATGACTTTGTTGCGTAACGTGTGCGTGCATGCAGCTACTACGTACAATTCCAAAAATATTTCGATGTTCATGATGATCTGTGCCTCTTCAATTCAAAAGTGTTTGTGCGATGATATTCTTGCCACAAATACAAACCCTGCTACTTTTTGAAGCACCATCAACAGTAACAGTATCAGACGCAATGTGACATTATTGGTGCTACTAAATTGTCACTTTTGTTGTTGTTTTGATTACTACTACGCCATGCAAAAGAGTCGAAGGACAATCTGTATGTAACACTTTCAAATGACAATACCATCAACGAAGTTCGACACATGCGTTGCATGTGGCACATCCGTTTTGTCTGAAGGAGGACACAAACTAACTTATAGATATGTTTATGCCAAGACAATGCACACACACGTGTGGCAGCCGGAAGAAAGATGAATTGAATAGTTAACCGCAACGCATAAAACAATCGCTAACTGGGCAAGGACGAAAAGCATAAGGATACGTATGTAAGAGTATATGTACATACATATGTTTGTATGAGGGAAATATGCCAAAGACGAATGGGTGACAGGCATTCAAAGTATGCGGACACGGGCGAGCAAGTCCAGACCGCAGATGCAAATTCTGGCATGTATGCAATCGCTGCATACTCGTTCATGCGTTTGTTTGTATGTATTCTCTCTTCCTGCCACTTTCGCTATTCTTTTTTGTGCTTGACGTGCTACTTACTACTACTGCCTGCTGCAGTTCCTGCTTGGAAATGAAAACGAAGTTGTCAATTGTGGCAGTCGGACAGTAACGATTTATGTGCTTCCTTCGATGAAATTGATGTTGATGCATGCAAATGCGTGCGTGTGGGTGTATATGCATGCAAATTGATGGATAAGTGATGCTTGAGTGGGTGTGTGTGTGTGATGTAAAGATCACATTTCTGTCCTTTGTGGTCCATTCATATTGTGCTGTAGGCGTTGGTAAATCACTGTGTAATTTATGTATAGCTGCCTGTAGACAATGCAAAATCGAAATTGTCGTTTGTTTACTGCCAATTTTGAAGGGACCGTTTGGCTGGACTGCTAGAGAGCGAATTATGGCGAGTTTCTATAATAAATAAGCCAAGTTCAAATATGAAATCTATAAATTAATGTAGCGTCAACAATTGACGTGTATTTGTACATAGTAATAGCTTCTTCCCTTTACACAGCTTACTTATGTAGATTTATGTAAGAAATAGCTATACCCAAGCTTTGAATATTTAGCTCTTAAATGGTACGCAATAGTTTTTTTAGGAATTCGGTGCTTCTTCTTATAAAAGTTATAATTTGGCACCTATATCCAGGTTTTCGACCGCTGTGGTGTAGTGGTAAGCAGTGCGCGCTTCCACTCCGCAGCACCTGGGTTCAAACCCTGGTCAAAGCAACATCGCAAAAAAAATATAGAAAAAAGGTTTTTTCTTAACAGCGGTTGTCCCTCGGCAGGCAACGGCAAACCTCCGAGTGTGTTCCTGCCATGAAAACAGCTTCTCATAAAAATACAATCGCCGTTCGGAGTCGGCGTAAAACTGTAGGTCACTCCGCTTTGTGTGACAACATCAAGGCGCACGCCACAAGTCGTAGGAGAAGCTCGGCCAAACACTAACATATGTGTAAGCGCCAATCTATTATTATTATTATATCCAAGTTGTGCATTCTAATACAGACACTTTGAGAATTTAAGTAAAACAAAGCACAAAACAATTAAAGCTTCATGGATGAACTTAAGTTAGTTGATTGACATGTATCTCAGAATACCTACCTGAAAGGTAGATCTGTGAAAGCAGCCATGCATATAATCGCTAAAGTTATTGAGCAGTCTCTTAAGAAAAACGGTTGCTTAGATATCGAGGGAGCTTTTAAAAAGTGTTACCCTCACCCGGGATGATACCTCGCAGTTGAGAACTGGCACAGCGGAATGGGTCAACCCCTTTGTCCAGCGTAGAGTGAGCAGAGGTACACTGCATGGAGGTGTTCACTTCTTTTTTCTGGTCGTCGTTGCAAACGAGATTCTAGAGGAGCCGGAAATGACATGCTCTTATTCAGAGCCAAGTTCTAAGGCGTGATATTTGAAAAGAAGTCAAGCCTTTTAAGGGTCGTTTTATCGACTGCCTGTTAAATTTATCTTCGCGGTAAAAATATTTAGCAGCTGCTGCATTTAAATTTAAAAGTGTGAGAAGGTCAACCAGCTACAGCGACCGAGAAACGATTTATTGTGACAAATCTCTATTTGGCTATAAGTCTTCCTTAATACACAAATCGCTAAGAAACCTCGCGAGGCCCCAAGGCTAAGAAGCTCTGGTTTCTCTTTTAACGCGGCGTACGAGAAATCGGGGCAATTCTCATAAACCTCGTTTTCTTACGGGAAGAAAAGGATAGAAAATATCCGATGCTTGCCTCGAACGGACGCTTGTCCATATACATTTTCTAAGGGGCGAATGTGAGAATTCCAGCCTCGGTAATAGAAGTCCAATAAATATTTTCACGGTAGGATCGAAGCTGGGAGGTAGTGTTAGAGAGGTGTACATAATTTGCCAGGAACTCCCAGTAAATTTCGTTTCCAGACTGCCGGATTTATCACCATTTTGGGGCAGCTTTAAAATATTAATTACCGATTAGAAGCGTAAATATGCATCTACTCTGATAGCCAATGGCAATCAGTGCTTTAGTATCGCTAATGGTGCGATCGAAATATGTCCGAAAATGCCTGACTAATCTCTCAATCTCATCAGAGTATTTTGAAAACAAGTAGTTTTGGGTCCCCCGGTACAATGGCAAAATCTGGAAATTTCAGGGCTGAGAAATTAGCTAAACAAAATATCCTTGAGGCAATCTGCTTAGGAAGAGAAGGCATAAGAGTACCTTTGGAAGTGAGTGCTGGGCAAAAATATATAAAGTTGCAAAGTCTTTCTGACCGGTGGTCGACCGCGAGCGATAAAATACACTTCTGCAGCTGTATTAGAGCGAGCTCTCGATTCTTACAAGTTTACAGATCGGACATCGTTCTTTCCGAAGCCTTGCAATGGGACTTAAATCGTCACGGATACCTCTCTTCTGCTGTTGCTGTTTGAAGAACGAAGTGAAATCGGCTGAATCTCAAATCCATCCTCGCTTTCAAATCAGAAGCGTGCACTGGTTTAATACGGTTTTTTGAAATCTTCTGGAATGAAGTCTGGAGCATTAACATGATCAAATCTAGAATATCTACACCCTCTATCGTCATTCAATTATGAAGCATACTATATGTATAAGCCTATAGTAAAAAGATCCCGTATAAGTTCTAGATATTAAATGCTGTTAAGCATGGAAGAGCCGCTGCAGCCTATTAAATTTTTTCCTAAATGTGGACTTATTTGAAGTCGACGAGTTGATGGCAAGCTCTTAGGTAAGTATGCGCCGAATAACTAATCCATATACCAGACACGATTACAAACCCAAATTCATCTAAAGGCTTGTATGGCTTAAGAGCGATTATGTTTATTGCGGAAACGTTTACCGTGTACTGGCTACGGGCTCACCTTTCTAATAATAACGCAGCGATATATAGGGACCAATTATTCCATATACAGACAGCGTTATTTGGGATTTGGCTCCGAGCCTGGAGTGCAATGCCGGCAGCATAAATTTTGCTCACTTAGTTGTATTTTGCAAAATCTTGAAAATTGTCTTTATTGAAATTTTTGCGAAAAATGAAAGGGAACTTTCCTACAAAAAGTACGTCTCTTTGCATGTTTTGTCATGAAAGTGTTCTCCTCCCGAGGGAATATAAAAATTTCTGAACAAGAGGTCTCACGAGTTTCGATGGTGATTTCTTCAATCTAATTTGGTTGAACGAGTATAGTCCTAGCATTTTTTCGAATACCATTCCTTTCTACATAGCCAAATCAAAACGTAAATTTTTCACCGAAATTTCGTGTGTTATATATATTTTTTTTATATGTATGTGACAATAAGCATAACATTTAATTGACAAATGAGACTAAAATTAACGAAAAACTGAAATATGCGCAAAAGCTTTCAACAGGATTACTACTACTACATACACAGCTTACAATTTGAACTTGATGGCACGTAGAATGGGATATTTATCGCCAGTGCAAGCACCGCGGAAATCGTCGAATGATAAATCTATCAAAGCGACACCGCCCAAACCTCGGGACTTCACAAACGACGCTTTGTTGGCTGCAGTATCGGGGTCATCATAGCCCACCCAAATGCCATTCTCGCCATTATCATCAGCCGAGCGGTAAGCGTAGCTGCCGAAGCGTTTAGTTGGATCGCCCACCTTGCGCAATGGACCGTCGGCACCCTTCAAGTGCTGATTGGCTGGATTCGGCAATTTGCCGCACACCTCAGGCCAACTGAGTAGGCCGGGTTTTTGCGTCTGTGTGCCAGCTGGTGCAACGCCATCGGTATCAACTACTGGTGGCAAGCCGGTGAGTCCAGAGTCTTTAGTCAATTTCCAGGCACGTCCATAGGCGGCAATAGCAACATTGATTTTAGTGGCAGGGCAATGATTGTTCAACCAGTGCTGTACTTGGAAGTTTACATTCGATTCAGGATTGCGCTCATTCAGCTCATAAATGGGTGCTGGGAAGTCAGCTACTTCAGGGTTGCGTTCGGGTGTTTGGAAGTCATAGGCATGCAAGTTGACGTAGTCCAGATTGTTCACGATGGCGGGCACGTCAAAGAAGACTGTAATTGAAAGGATATTAGTAAGATTATTCTAAACGGTGAAGATAAAAAAAAATAAAAAAAAACTTACGCGAAGAGTTCACATTGGGCAACACAGACAGACCCAACAGGTAGCCATCTGGACGGAAAGCGTTCTTCAATTCACGTACAAGCGCTGTGAATTCTTCTTTGTGTTCCTCAGCCTTCTCATCGACTACAAAATCGCCGGAGAAGATCTTCTTGAAACCCTTCCAAAATTTACCAATACTGCTGTGCACCTTCTTTGGCTTATTCTTGGGGAACTGCCAAGCCAAGTCGAGACCATCGAAACCGTAAGTCTTCAGCAGCGAGTGAGCGCTATTTATGAATGGTATGCGTGCATTGCTGCTCTCCAAGAGGGTCAAGTACTTGTTGCTATCTGGATCGACTTCGTCCTTATCGCCACCAACGCTCAACAATACCTTCAAATGTGGGAACTTCTTCTTGAAACTGGTAACAGTGCGGTAAAGTCCCGAGCCAATATCCAAATCGAGTTTGTCGTTGCCGCTGACAAGCTTGTTAGATGTTGGGCTAATGGTGGCGTAACCGTAAATGAGATGTGAGCAGAATTGTAGCGCGGGTTCTAGATCGTTGGTGGTGAGCTTGGAGAGACCTGCGGGCAAATGAAATAAAATCATAGGCGGGCGGTTAATTGAATATATGACTAAGTGTAAGATTATGACAGGTTTTTTACGCAACTCGGAGGAAGTTGCGAAAGTATCGCATTATGACAATTTTTTTTCAAGTAATCGCTAATTGCTGTTATTATACGCGTGCAGATTTGTGAGGCAGCTCAAAGTCGGGGAAAGCTATATGCAATTGTGTAAAAAGCTCGTTGAATGTAAATTAGTATTTATTGGTGTTGCTGTTGTTGTTTGAAAAAAAAAAACGTGCGAAACCTAAATCAAGGCATTGCCTGACGCAAAAACATTGTAAACAAAAAAAAAGATTGAAATTTTTTCCATTAAGTTTTGCTTGTTTGCTTTTTCGTTATTTGTTTTTATTGTTTGCGTTTTTTTGTTTTGCTGAAGCAATTAGCATCACTTTACATGCTTGCCGCATACAAATTAGATGCTCTCAAGCTTTATTTCTCAAATATGGCAGTCAAAGCATTTTTCCTGAGAAGCGAAACGAATACACAATTCTAATGCGGTTAAGCATGCGCTTTGGGAATTTTAGCATTGAATTTACTATTTTATCAGAATTATTAGTGCTGATTGTCAGCCATAAGTGGCTTTGTGGTTTTGTGGTTGTAAGGCTTTCAATTGTAAGCCTATACACGTATGTTTAAAAACTGAAATTTTGTTGTTTGTCATAAAATTATACAAAGCTCGCGAATTTATGTATGTAGTATAGAGTATATGTATATGTACGTGTAATGCACATACGTACATACATGCATACATATGTATATATGTAAAGATTTGAAATCCAAATTTTGAGTATGATAGCTGGAATAGGTGCGTCAAATCATATGCTTATTGGGTGTGGTGGCTTTTAAATCCTCGCCTTAAAGGTAGAGAAAAAGTATAAATAAATATTTATCGCCTTATTCATAAAAAATAAAGTAGCTTTATAAAAGGTTTATAAATTGAAAAATGTATGAAAACGTCAATTTATAAAGCTCTTTAAACCTACTTTATTTTTTATGAATTAGGCCATTAAAATTTAAGGACACAAAACAAGGTGAATGAATAAATATTTAATTTTTCTTGAAATTCGCTATAAATCATTTTTGAATCAACAGAATATCTGTCGCATACGTCACCTCCCTCGCCTGTCCTCACCTACCCTACTGTTGTTGTTTATGTTGTGTAAAATTGCCAGCACAGCCGGCAATAACAGCTTAACTTGCCTACAACCGCCTACATACGAACCTTGAAAGCCGGTTCGAAATTTTCTCGGAAGCAATTCAATTGAAAGTAATTGATCTTGTGACAGCTACCACGTAAAAATTAAATTGAAGTACAAATTTAATTCAACAAAAAGTACAGTAAACGTACATATGTATGTAGGTATTTCTGTAGGTAAAATTGCATTACTGTTGATCCAAATAATTTTTGTTAGAATTTAAATACATATCAGGCATAATAAAAATGCCGTTTTTTATATATTTAAGGGGTCGGTTGTTCATTGTCTGGTTAACACTAAATACCATCCAGTTAAACATCAGTACCGACGTTTTCGAGTCCATGCATATAACATGTGATCGATAAAACAGTCGTTGTATTTAATCGGAACTTTAAACTTTAAAATTGTAAAAATTACAGCCCGTCTATACATAAAATTATTTTAATTTAAACAAAAATGTGTAGCTGTATTTTTGAAATTCATGCAACTTATTTCATAAAATAAATCTATCTAGTTTCTCACTTTCCTTGTCCTACTAATATTATAATTATGAAAGTTTGTGATTTAGTGGTACGAATAGAAGGCAAAACGATAGGTTATGACTAGGATTAGCAAATAGGAAAATTACTGAAGGGAGTTGCCACCTTTTTCAAAAGTTAAAATAAATTTATGAATAGGGCAATTAAAATATTAAAACAGGTGTATGTTAAACGAAAGGGATTCTAAAACAATTTATTTTGAAATAATTGTGAAGAGTGTTGCCACCTGGTGAAAATGTTGAAATCAATTTAAAAGCAATATTTTTAACTGGCTATAAAACGAGAGAGATTTAAGAAAGCTTTATTTTGAAGATGGTTTTTAAGAGAGTTGCCACCTGTCTTGGAGCTCAAAATCTACTTATTCAACAATAAAATATTGCATACTGGAATCAAATCCAGGATAGGTCTAAGAAAACATCATTTCGAAAATATTTTTGAAGAGGGTTGCCACCTGTATGAAAATTCAAGATCAGTTTAATTAACAAGTTTAATGGAATATTTTAACGAGCGAGGTGTAAAACGGTTTATTTCAAAACCTGCTTGAACCTTTTCTTATCAAAGCTGGGCCACATTTGTCGGGTCGTCCCACATGTAGGTTTTTCTGACCATCTTTTTTTTTGTCTGAACGACTAAGTGTCAATTAATCCATTTTCGCACCCCTAAATGGATTGTTCCGACAGTCTAAAACAGGGATGCAATAAGAAGTCCTTCGAGTGTAAATATCCCGCCGTCTACTATTATATTTCGTTTGGAGTAATCCGCGTAGACGGATATATATTATCTTGAAGGTAATTTCTAGAAGGAATACGTGCGAAAAACTTCCTTTGAAGAGAGGGAGACACAACGTCGTAGTCCAGGGACCTAAAAGTTCGAGGTAATTGCTTAGAATTTTGGTGTGACCGATTCTGTGACTTAATTTTAAAGCATTTCAGACTGCCTGAAGCTTTCCGACAAGGTCTACAAGTAGATAGTTAAGAAGTGTTTCCAGGGTTTTAATGGGTGTGGATGACAGCAGTCAACTTTGGTTAGTTTAGAATTAGCTAGCAACTTATCCAGTGATGTTCATCACCATGTTCACCACCGGCAGAATTATCAACTTCCAAAACAATTCATCACCCCAACAGCTTATGCAATATTGAAGTTTTAATTATACCAGACCGTAGTAGACTGTCTCCATGTTTGCGTTTGTACAGATTTTACTAAAAAAAAAAAATTACGAATAGTGGATGGAAGATAAAGTTTCAAGTGGGAGACAGACGCTTAATTGATTGCAAGTGAATTACTTAAACAATTGCAACATTTCGCTATTTGTACATCTCCCGTTAAGCAATACCATTCATGCAAAAAAAAATCAAAACCTTTAAAAAATTTAAATATTTTCCAAATTTATTCTAATGCTAGACACGAAATTTGTGGAATGTACTTCAGATCTACGTGAGACAAAAGAATAACTTGTCACTTCTTTACCTTCGTATCGGAAATTAAGTGCAGTTGATGCGGATTAAGTCCAGAGAATAATTCTCAAAAGCAAAGCGCATCAGGGACATTTTCGATGGCAGTACTGACCAAAAAATAAACGTAGGTGGATGTGGAGTTGGCAGAGTTGTGTACGTGCTGGCCGTGGAATTCGCCCCAACGACCTCGCGGCTCACTCAATTCCCAATACTGTCAGGCTATAATTTTGATCGGATCAACTGCGCCGTTAATCGTCGCGTTGTCGTCTGTCTATGTTATAAGTTTTATAAGTGTTCGCTAAAAATTGTAATATAATCAGTAGGACTCTTAAATACTGCGAATCTTTTGATGAATAATAAAGAAGGTGTTTATATCGTCAGCCAATAAATTGAAATTATTCATATTGCTCCACTTTCGAAATTCGCTAATGACGTCAATTTGTAAATAATAAAAAAAACACATATCACAGATGATTGTGAAAAATTGAAGGCTAATTGTATGCAAATCGTTGAAAGTTCAATTGCAATACCCTATGTTGGTATCTGTTAAGGAGATATTAATTTCAGCCTCATCCAAATTCATAATGGTAAACAAATTATTTTGTCTGCTCTGCCTGAGGAAGTTGCGAATCTCTGGGAACTAGGTTTTTTCCTCTACTGTTCATACAGAAGCTGTTACAGATATCAACAAAAAATAGGAATTTCGTAAACAACTTGTCAATCATAATTATATACTCTAGTTTTCTTAATTTTTCATAAGCTTAATAAATGCAAGACCAGAGAAAAAATTGATGTGTACATAATTTCAAATCTCGAGATACAAATATGTTAAACATTTTCAAGACATTAGACTGCATCACTCCCCATGCGAAAAAAAAAATGGAGTTTTTTATGAAAAAAATTATTTCTTAAAGATGTTTTTTGAAAAAATCCCCTCCAATGACAAAACGGTTTAAATTTAAAAAACTTACATAAAAATATAAAAAAAAAAAATATAAATAAAAAAATTTTGAACGGAATCGTAATAATGAGATTTTTGATGATGTTTTTAACTTTTTTCAAAGATTGGTATAAGAAAAACTTGAATAACTGAGCCTAAACTCTCCCGATTTAGACTTGTGAGATACCATTGGAAAGGTATTTTCTCACCCTTTTTATTTCTTTGCTAATAAGCTCATTCAAAGGATGAAAGAGAAAGGTAGGATGAACGAACATCATCCAAAGTTGCATGAAAATGTGTTGGTATTTAAAAAAAAAAAAAAAAAATTGGGACACGACTGACTTTTTTTGCACATAAATAATAATAGTGGGAAAACGCCTTTCACCAAGATCCCATAAGTCTAAATCAGAATAGTTTTGGCCCAGTTATTTAAGTTTTTCGTAAATCAATCTTTGATAAAAGAAAAAAAAAACATCATCAAAAATCTCATTATTAAGATTCCGTTGAAAAGATTTTTAAATATTTTCATACAGATTCTTTAAGCCTAATATGTTTTGCCATCTGAGGGGACTTTGTTCAAAAAGTTCTTTAAGAAACTATTTTTATTCATCAACAACTCCATTTTTGGAGGTATTTTCAAATCGGTCCAGCTCGCTTAAATCTTAATATTTTTCCGAAATATTTTGTTGGACGTCTTAAAATATGATAAATTTTGTAATCCCGGCGGAAAAACCGCAACTTTTTTCGGCGATGCAGTCTAATGTACATACTCCTGAAATTGATCACATAGAGGTTATCGCACTGCTCGCTGTGACACATTTTATTCTTGAGCAACAATCAACGTCTGGCGCTTATTTAAATTGCTGTCTGTACTTGTTAATCAACGCTGACAAGTATTAAGCACATTTAAAGTTACATACATAGATAGTTTTCTTAAAATAAGGATGTAGTGTTTGAGCGAAGATGACCGTAATAATTGTATGCCGTCGTCCCTCCTTCAAAAAAAAAAAATAAAATAAAATAAATAAATAAACAACAATATTTTGGAGGTAGCGATATAATGTGATTTCATTGATGCCACATAAGCCTTAGAAAATCGAAGGCATTTTATGCCTCTTAACCACTGGAGTCTAACATAACTCAATTTTGGGTTGCAGATTAGATATGGAAGTGGGTGGCGGTTAGATATAAACGATAGAAATGGATAGACTGACGGAAAGATCCAGCAGGCAGAATCACGGCTGGTGACTGAGGAGCCAGTGAGGGTTTCTCTAGCCCCTTTTGACTTTAGTTAAGTGTCGGCTTTTTGAAAATTAGTTAAAGTAATCTTTAATCTGATGTTGGAGAAAGTAATAAGAGCTGCAGAACTGAACCGCTCAGGAACAATATATATAGATATGTACTTAAATATTTAAGCTAGAATTGAAAATCTCTTAAATTTTTTTCTAAATTTTGCGGGTTCCCCGAGCCACATGATATTATCATAAAATCACAAAGGAAGTTTACAGTACAATATTTCCGGTTATCTCTTCTGCTGAGTTGGCATAATTAATTATCAATATTTTTATTATTTTTATTTTGAATAAACACGTTCAAGTTGATTATCTCGTATGCTATGTCTTGAGAGATAATAAAAAAAACCTGATTTCAAGCGGCGTTTGATAACCTTTAGCACAAGTGATGTGATTTACATGTACATATTTAGTATATAAATACATACATACATAGTAAGCATGTTATAAACATATAATTTTACGTATGTAGGTACACATGCCTATTTGTATACATATCGTACATACATATGTATGTGCATATATTTATGTATGTTTAGTGCTGTGCTTCTGTGTAAATTTAAATACATATAAAGCGATCTAATTTTATTTGTACTTTTTTATATATATTTTTTAAACTATATAAAAATAACAACTTAAGTGTATTTTTAAGCAGGAAATTGCTCTATGAATTTCTAGAATAATTAAGGAAAGCGAAATTTGAAGCTTAAGCACTTTCGATTTCACTTAAAATTCGCTTTAGAACGTAGAACTGTGTTAAAATATGCAACTGCTTTGGCAGAGTTAACAAACGCTTACACTGTGGTTTTGGTATGAAATTTAAAACATAATCAAATAAATAATTTTGTCTCCCTTCTTTTTGGTATAATGTATGAGTTTGGTTTTTTAATTTTCTTTTTGTTTTTGTTTTTTTTTATGGCCTTACCTTCACGCACATAACTGTTGCCATCATAGTAGCAAATAAGATGTGTGTTGCCCGCATTTTGGGCTGTAGCCAAAGCGGCCAGCGACAATGCCAACAAAATGGCAAATTTCATTTTGCCAGAAACTTAACACAACACAAACAAATATTTAAATTTTTTACAACCAATTTTTTTCCCCAATTGTAAGACAAAGCTCAGTGAATATGAACTACTCGCCTCCAAAGTAAAACTGAAACTGCCAAGTGATCTGAGAAGGTGTTTTAAGCTAAATGCCGGCGCGCCGTCGCGAACACAGTCAGCCGCTTGATAGTGGTTCGGTTGATTGGTTAGCTTGCGAGCGGTAGACGAGCTTAAACATCGAAAAAAAATAAATAAATACAAAAAAAAATAACCCAATTATATGTACCTAAATGTGTAAGAAACGAGGGAAAAGGCGTCGTGTAAGTGATATGAAAAAAAACATCAGAGAAATCGAATTGAAAGCGAAGCTGATAATTGAACTATAATGCATATTTATTTAGTTTTATCGATAGTATTGATGACTAACTCTATATACTTATATATGTACATGTGCATGTTCATACAGTGGTCAAAATAATTATTTGTAGATACAGTGATTTATTTTACAATATTCGCAATGTTTTTCAATATCATTTTTTCATAAATTTTTCACGAAAATATAGTTCGTATTGGGACAAAAACCCATATAAATTAAAATTTCAAACTTTCTAAAAAACTTTTTACAAAAATGTCAAGATTTTTTTTTTCTAAAATTACCGTTGGTCTTTGAGATTTTTTTCTCAATGATGTTGAGCGTTTTCTTGCATGCGAAACTACTTTTATGCTCCGCCGTTATATAGAAGAAAACACCAAATATCATGAAACTTGCACTTTGAATGAGCTACAAAACTGCATACTCACTTTTTTTTTTAATTCTGAATTAAAATTTTGGCATTTTGATGGAAATTTATTGATTTTTTTTCAAGTTTTGAAAAAGTTTGAAAATGTAATTTATATGATTTTTGTTAGAATATGAACTATATTTTCGTGAAAAATTAGCGTATAAATAATGTCTATGAAAAACATTGCGAATATTGTAAAATAAATCACTGTACGAATCATTATTTTGACCACTGTATGTTCAAGTATTTAGGTAAATTTTCAGTAATGTATTTAAAATGTATGTCGGCCGCTGTGGTGTAGTGGTAAGCAGTGCGCGCTTTCACTCATCAGCACCTGGGTTCAAACCCTGGTCAAAGCAACATCGAATAAACATAGAAAATAGGGGTTTTATTAACAGCGGTCGTCCCTCGACAGGCAATGGCAAACCTCTGAGTGTATTTCTGCCATGAAAAACAGCTTCTCATGAAAATACAATCGCCGTTCGGAGTCGGCGTAAAACGGTAGGTCCCTCCGCTTTGTGTGACAACATCAAGGCGCACGCCACAAGTCGGAGGAGAAGCTCGGCCAAACACTAACATATGTGTAAGCGCCAATCTATTATTATTATTATATTATTATTTAAAATGTATCTTCTGTAACTCCAAGAAAACAATTCAGTTTTTTGAAGAACCACTTTCACAGAGAGTGTTTGAGGGGATCTATAACTTTGGTGAAATATTGCTCGGACAAGGAATTTAATCTGGGTTCTAGCAATATAATTTTTTTATAAACCGGAGTGAGCTATATTGACAATATTTATTTAACCCCCTTTAGAACTAAGGGAAACCTGTTTCCGAAAAAGCTCGGCACTCATAAAAAATATGGTATTTTGACGGTTTGGTTTTTATGTTGTTATAATTATATCTTAACATTTGGCAAAAAAAAGTTAATTACAAAAATTTTAAAAAATTATAAGTAATACATTCCTTCTTTATTAAAACTAAATCGCAAGTTTTAGGAAAACTACTTTTTAAGAAAAAAATATCAATTTGTATCAGAATTGTAACAACCTTACTATTTATTTGAAAAAATAATTTTCGTGAAAAAAATTATTTCACGAAATTTATATAACCAGACATTCAAAAAATAACATTTTTTTTAAACATTATTTTCGGATTTTTTGGAGAAATAATAGATAATTATTACGGAAAAGATAAATTTGTTTTGAAAAAAAAAATATAATTTTAATTTGACGTATGTAGATTTAATATTTAACCCGCATCCATCGGAAATTTTTTGTAACACAAAGTACGTTGTGCATCAATTTGATACATATGGAAAAAGAAAAGACCCTAGTATTCAATGAAATGTTGGTTTTTTTTAATATTTTATTAATCACCAGCGTTTGCTTATGCATTTTCTGATAATATGAATAAAAATGCTTGAAAGATCTACATATACGCATTTAATTCAATTTTAATTGTAAAATTTGTTTTTGAGAAAAAATTGTAGAGATTTTTCAAGACAATAATTTATTGAGAAAAAATATATTTTTTACCAAATTTTAAAAAATCGTATTAAATATACAAAAAATTATTTTTGGAAAAAATTTTTTTTGAGGAAAAAAATTATGAAATCGCCTCACTTTTATCTAGGTTTATTTATACAATTAAAAAAATACATTTTATATTTAGTACGCCACTATTGCCTTTGGCGAGAAGATACTACAATGTTGAGTTCCCTGGTGGATGAGTGCTGGCTTAACCCAAATACTTAGCTCGGGTTTATGCATTTTGCAATATGCAATGATGACTGCAAAGCGCAAAAGGGGTCAGGAAGGTGACCACCAAGCTGCATTCAAGGTATTATCTGAATAGTTTGGCAATACAATTTTCGTCAAACCTATATTGGTACATCTGACAGAAGTGTTTTTAACCTGGATATAAGATCCCGCGGAATTAGCAGGTAATGTCGGCACACAAGACAACTCAATTTGCCCTTCTTGCTGAAGGGGATGTAAGCGCGTAATATATTCTGGACTTCTGGCAGGGATGTAGTTTTACAAAAGATTAAAATGAACGAACACGAAAACAGTACGATGAACCATTAACGCTTCTGCCCGTAGTTTGACGACTTGACCCTCATATATGTGTACGAATGCCAGAAAACAATAACAAATAAACATGTTATTTACATACATACATACTTGTATATGCATGTGAAATGTGGTTCTATTTTTATTTTAAATGTGAACACCGTCTTTGTTTTGTTTTGCTTTGATTTCTTTCATTGTTTAACCTGGCAAGATCACACAAATGACTCTGTTACTGTTTTTATTATTTGTAGTGCTGCTGCTGCTAATTATGTGACAGTACCAGTTAATAAAGTTGTTGCTATTATTGTTTTGTGGCTGATGTCATCATTGCGCGCACTGATTTTTAAGTGAGTGGATATTATTTTTTTCCTCAGCCTCGACTTTCGTCGCGGCAGCCACTTTATTTCGAGCAAGCAATCAATGATGCATGCACATTAGGGTGGCGCAAAAAAAAGTAAAGTCGGTATTTTAATGCTCTCACCTCCTAGGATTGTTCTATATCGAAAAAATTAGACCCTTATTCTTTATTTTGAAATCAAAAAATGTTTAAAAGTCGCTGAAAGCGCTCAAAGTGTTCCATGTATTTTATATGGAGAAACCACAACTTTTCGTAGAAATGGTATAGAATTCTTAAAAACCAATAGGCTTCCAATAACAATACCCAATTGTTTATTTAACCATTTTTTAATACTAAAGATGTTTTGGTCCCCCCTCCCCCCCATTGCCTTTTCTGCCATTTTCGGAGGTTTTTGGCGGACCTCTAAAATATAGTTGCTATGAAAAAATGGTTAACTAAATAATTGGATATTATTGAGAATCTCCTGAAGAGAAACAGAGTTCTCCGATCGAAAAATTCTGATGTTTAAGAATTCTTTCAAATGCATTTTTGACCACCCTAATGTACATACATATGTATGAACTATGTAACTACTTAGTGCGCTTGCATATTTACACCTGGTGTTTAAATATGATTATAAAATATCTTTGCCCAAATATGACGTTCTGTCACAACCATTTACACAAAAAAAAATAACTTTTTACACATTGATAAGAAATTTGCATATCCTCATACATCTCGATATCATCATATATAGCCGGCAAAATTCAGCGCTTACGACCTGTTGATCACACTAGGAATCGAATCTTGGCCCTATCGAGTGAAGAAAGGAGCATAACGAGCCCTAACCGCTAAAAAGACGTAAAAGAACATTCTTTTCAAAATTTTCTTTTTACATTTCTTTCTTCAGGAGCCATGCCCTTCGACATAGCCATAGATTAGCAAAAACAAAAACTATATTAGTATGTGCTAAGTTTCATAACGATTTTATAATAAGTAGATGATTACACGCCTATTTTTCTGAATTTTATAATACAGTTTTTTGATAAGATATCACACTACAAAAAATATTACATTATATCGATACCTGAGTGGCAGATCGACCCATCTCGGCAGCCATTTCATTTCATGTATTTTCAGCGCTATGTTATTCGACACGCTGAATGCGAATCCGAAGTCCGTTAGTCTCCACCACGTCAGGTTCGTGGTCAGTTGAAGGTCAAGTAGGGAAAAACTCATTGAATAAACCTGAAAATTCATATGCATAAGGTTTTACATTCGCTGAACCCGAATCCGAGGTCCGTTAACCTCCAAAATGTCAGCTCCGAGGTCATTTGAAGGTCAAATAGGACATAAAATTTATTCAATAAAAATAAAAAAAAGTGTGTTTTTGTTGTCACTGCCACCGAGTATGGATGTCCCTTGATTCCTCAAGGTCATTTGGAGGTCATGCCAAGGTCAAATTCCGATGAATTTTATTGAATTTTCAGGTTTATTCAATGAATTTTTCCCTACTTGACCTTCAAATGACCACGAACCTGACGTGATGGAGGCTAACGGACCTCGGATTCGCATTCAGCATGTCGAATAACATAGGGATATATAGGTTTGGTTTAATATGCATACACTTTTTTTTTGTAAACCTGTGTAATTATTCGTATGGCAAAAATTTAAACTCAATAATAATAATTATTTTTTGGCGAAAGAAATAAAAACCATGCAATATTAATTTTTTGAAATATTAATTAATATTTTTTATTTTCTAGACAAAAAAATTATTGAAGATTGCAATAGGACGTAAGAATACAAACATACGAGTCCAGTTAAAATTTTTTTACGACGCCTACAAAATGTTAATAGATAGGGCCACGTCCACATTTCAAATACTAAAAAAAATTATTTAAAAGCCTTCCCCCATACCATGCCACTTTTATCGCCGCATAAAGCAACTGCCTATCCGCTAAAGCAGTTATGCCTATTCATTTGAATAAAACAATTTACAAAATTTTTTGTGTTTCTTAACAAAAACCACATAAAAGGCAAAATGAATTCAACTAGTATAAAGTGACTTTTATTTTTTCACAATTGTTTTTTTTTTTAATTTATCAGTATTCAAAGTGAGATTATTACCATTTTCTCCGGTGCCCACAGGAGACTTTTATTTTTCCACAAATGTTTTTTTAATTTATCAGTATTCAAAGTATTCAAAATTTACTCAGCGGCATTTCAATTAACTTCACCTAAAATTTTCTTCTCCCCGCTTGATTTTGATACATATGTATGAACAACAAAACGTACGCATTTCTTTTCTTTCTCTTCCAGTTTCAGTTTTTCTAGAGGTCAAGAATTATTCACTTTGTGATCCATAGAGCAAATTTTTGGATTCTTATCATTTGTTGACTGAGTGCGTTTTGAACTTCATACATATATTTGCACATACACACATATAAGCAGTGTTGCCATTTTACCCGTTTTCCGGCTGATTTAGCCCTGGTTTGACACTCTGGCACGAAGGCAAATTTGCTCGAATTTGCAAGTCTCCCTGTCAGCTAGTTGTGTCCACGGTTGCACAAACGAAGGGGCACAAAACAGGATCTACTTGTGTATTTCTTGTTAGTTCGACTTTCTTCAACATACGTTTCAATTTCTTTGTCGTAGTAACTGCTGGGTTTCCTAAATCGAGTTTGGTTGCGATTGCATTCCGATTACGAATGCAGTTCTTTTCAGCCGAGTACCTTTCAAATCATTGGAATTAACTTAACTAATTAAATAAACAAGTCTTTACTTACATTTTTCATTTTAAAATCGCTCAATTTTGTAATTTTTTTAATATAATGAATTTGTTTATTTAAATTATCGTCGACAAAAAATCCAACATGTGCCGCAATCATATGTTTTTCTTAATTGCAAATTCTGGCTGGCAAAATTTTTACCGGCTTTAATTTGCAACTTCTCTCCAAGAACTAGTCGTTCTACTTGTAATTAATTTAAATAAAACATGCGAAATTTAATTGAAACAGTTTAGCCGTTTTTAGGCGGTTTTTTGCCGGTTGGTCCCAAAAGTTCTGGCAACACTGCATATAAGTACATGCACATATTTGAGTATGTACGTAGGTAAATCAACAAGAGTGCTCATTTACATCTTGGGTGCTTTAGTAATTGGCTACGGTTTATTACTTCAATTGCTTTTTAATGAATGTGTTTACACATTTAGTCAGATTAATATGGAGTAAGTGAGTCACTATTTTATAAAAAGTTATTGCACATAACAATGTCTGGGAAGGGCAAATGCACCCATACCTGTAAAACATCTCTTTGATAACTTGAGAGATACTATAATTTCATTGATAATTTCAAAAGCAAAAATGCAGCTATATACATACTATATGCGGAATATGATCCCTTTTAAAGATTTCATTTATTAGATATGCATTTATAAAAATATCTGCAGATATACCGAACGAGTTTTTTATACCCGAGCGCACTTGCGTGCAAGGGTATTATAACCTTATTCATACAACGGTTGTTTTTAACAGGCAAAACGAATCGAGATGGATATAGACAAATGTACACATAAATGATCAGAATGAAAAAAGAAATCGATTAGGCGGTGACCCTCTGTCCGTCCGTGCGTCTGTTCATCTGTGCACGCGATAGCTCGAGTAAAAATTGAGATATCTTAACGAAACTTGGTATGTGTACTTCTTTTCAACGTAGGACGGATGGTATTGAAAATGGACAAAATCGGACAATACCCACGCCTACCTCCCATATAACGGTAATTTTCAGAAATGCGAAAACTGTACGAAACTGTACTGTAAACGAGTAGCCGTACCCAAGAACAGGCCAGAGTTAATATAGCATACTCTGGGGACCCCTGTTTGCCGTGGTACTGGAATTAAGTCTCTGGTCAGACCGCGAAGCCGAAACTGCTGCCAGTTGGCGGCCTTTGACTATGGTTCCCGCGGTTTTCATGTCCGTAATTCCACAAATGCGGAATCCATCTGTCACCTGCAGTGTTGCCATTGAGAATTTTCAGAAAGTCGCAAAAAAGGGGTAATTGACGAAAAAAACGGTCACCTTATTATTTTTACCTTTCTTTACTAGTAAAAGAATAAATCTGAAAACCAAAGTCAAAATCAAACTAACATGTACATATTATAAAGTCTTTTAGCTGCTAGAACATTCCGCTGCTGAATTTAAAAAGAAAATAGCGGGACAAGATTTGCCCAAAACACGGTTGCAAACATATACAACAATCGAGTTGCTGCAGGGAGAAGAGTTGCATTTCCTTTAAAGTTTTAAGTGATGAGTTTTTTTTCGTGATTACATGGGGAAATCTTGATAAAAGCATGGTTCTGATAAAATTTCATTGTAAAATCTCTGAAAAGTAGAAAAAGTCGCACGTAATTTTGGAAAAGGGACAAAAAATCTAAATTTTTAAAAAGTCGGGTCAAAGGGTATTGGCGATTAAAAGGGCCCAAATTGTCTCTTTAGTCGCATAACGTCAACACTGGTCATCTGTATATGATCGCTTTTGTTAATATGTAGCTCATCTTCATCAGCCAAAGGCATCTGCATTAATATATCGTATACCGCCTTCAAAAGGGCCACAACTCAAAATTTTCTTAGCATATGATAATCATATGGGCGAGGGAGACTTTACCTTAGGATCTTTGCTATGTTATGTATTTACGTATGTAGTATATTTAAAAATTCAAAAACAACTTTTCCAAATGAAGTACTAATAAATGTAACACAGATAATTTTATTCTTCAAGTAAATTTTTCAAGCGTCTAAAATGTATGCAAATAATTATTCAATCAATTAGCAACAATTTAACGCCAAAAAATACATACACAACAGGAATATTGTTTTCATTTTAGTCAGCTTATTGACATTGTAGGTATTTAAAATCGTGGTTTTAAGCAAGTAAATCATAACAAATGAAAATTGGAGTTGCATTATTTGCTGTTAAGAAAAATTTAATAAATATTATATGCATAGGATATAGATTTAATTCATAATTCTAAACAACACATGGTCAGCCTAAATAAATCAAAAAAAAAAAAGAAATTGTAACATTTGTGTCAGCAATGTAGCAGCATACATACATACATACATTAAATATCTGCAATTCGCTGTTTTGGCATTAATTAAAATACCCACAAATAATGCATAAATTCATGTATTGGTATTATTGGCTTTACGATTGAAGTTAAATGCGTTTTAATATAATTATGGCACACGTACGGCTTATGGTCGTAAATTGAAAATCTGTTTTTTATCATTAAATTTAATTAAATGTATGGAAAATCGCTTAATGAAGTAAATAATTACTAATATTTTGGATGAATTACGAAAAAAATAAACACACCGTGTTAACGCATAAAGGATGATTAAAAAAAAAACACTTAATTTAGATAGGGATAGGGTGATTTAATAGGGAGTTTTTCATATTTAATTAGAAAATAATCAAATAAAACGAAAAGGTATGTATTTAGTAGTGTTTCCCATGGCATTCGAACTTATATTTTTAGGAAAAAAAAATCTTTGAGTCGTTATTGCACAGGACCATCGATATACAACAAATGTTAAGTTCGTTTGTTCGGCGGACAAAAACTCAAAAAGATATGCAACGATTTATTTGAAATTTTTTATACCTGCTGCGGACTTTCCAGATATGGTTAAAGACTAAAAATAGTTTGATATATAGGGGCGTGACACTTCCCATTAAAACTGAATTTTTCATAATGAATATCTCTAGAAGTGTGTGATGATAGTAGTAGCTATGCACATACATATGTTGATACATGCATACGTTGAACGAAAAAATTAGCACTTTATAAAAACAACCAACTTGTAGTTAGCGTTTTTGCGGGATTTCGATAAATGGCTCCATTTTAATAAGCTATGACAAAACCAACTTTGAGTGAGTTGTAAAGTCAAACAGATATAATAGGGAGTTGGTTTTATTTAAATCCTAATTCTAAAATTACTTTGTATACACTTTTTTGCACTTCAAAATGAAGATCGAAATTTTATACTAACAACGTGATGGGATTCGAATACGCGACAATCTACAGCAGAAAACATAAACAAATTAACAAATAAACTATTACAAATTGTTAATTTTTTTTTATAACAAAGTTATGTTTACCGATATTTGCTCAGAATACATACACTTTTTAATGTTTTCAAGATTTTGGTATCAAATGATTATAAATTGGAAAGCATTAGTTTAAACATTTTTGTATGTAGTATTGTAAATGTAATTTCTTATTTGACATAACACCTATTCGATATTGCTTTCCATTAAAATTTTGTCGATAAAAAATATTATCAATGCGTTAATACTTTAGCCCAAGTTGCTTCCTCAGTATTCTCTGAAACAAAATTAAAAATAAAAACAACTTCGGAAAAATTATGTTAATTAACTAAAATATTTTCGCCGACTCAGTACCTCAGAATTCTAAAAAAAATTAATGTTTTACAACAAATAAAAGAAAATATTACTTTTCGAATCTAATAATTAAAAAAAATTTTATATCAAAAATTACGTGACAACCCGTCTAAGAAATACGCTAAGTTGAAAAGTATATTGTTTGAGTGCAAACTTGATGCGTTAACATACATACATACTTAACAAAAATTCAAGTTGATATTAGTAAGACAAAAATTGGTATTACAAAAAGGTGGCAACCCTTAACGAAAATATTTATTCATTTAAGTTCTCAAAAATACCATTCATGTGATATCCATAATCAACTATTTTATTCAAATTTTGTAGAATCGAAAAAAGGTGGCAACCTTACACTCATATCTTACAGCACGACACTTCCTATATAAGCAAAGCATTGTTTAGGAGATTTCTTTTAGCACCCGTAAAAAGTAGTGTTGTACATATCTTAATTTTCTAAACAAAAAGTTAAATATATATGCGATTCAAAACAGGTGGCAACCTTATTCAAGAACATTTTTAAATTGGGGATTTTTAAAATACCTTTTATTTTATACCCATTATATATGTTTTATTTTATTTGGTAGTTAAAAGTTAGTTACAAACTAGCCCGATTTCCTGCAGGGAACGTATGAATGTATGTGCATGCATATACAAGTATATACTGGGCGATTACAGCTACATTGCATATAAGCAGAGCTTTGATGAGAGATGCATAATTTTAGGCTTACTCTTTTCACGCAAACAAAAATATGTTTGATATCTAACGATTAACGCCGGTGACAGACAAGAAGGCACTCCTTTGCTAATAGTCATATTCGTGCCTGCGGGGTATCTGCAGGGTTTTTAAAACTTCAAAATATTTGAGGATGATGAGTACTTTACAAGAGCCCATAAACGTTAGTCTTCTTCTACAGAGTGTGGGAAATTCGCATAAAAGGTGCCGCAAGATTTCTGGCCCTTCTTTATTTCGGCAGAAATCACTTTGGAGAACCACTCCACGCGCCCTCTGCCTAGAATGAATAGACTTTTCGACCATTTCTCGACTCATTTCGGCTACAGTAGTTAAAACTTGTTGCAAGTCCACCAATCACTTGCTAGTTTAAAAGACATGTATATAAATAAGAAGGAGTGACCGAGTAGGCAAATTGGTTTTTCCCGCCTCAACTGAGCTAATAACTACCCGCCAATTTTTTGAACCATCAGTGTAGAGGTAGAAATCGCATAATACGAGTGATTTTTTTTTTAAGTTTCGCACTGCTTTTACATTGCATAACGATGAATAAGTTTTAAAAGTTATTTCAATAAAATTTAATATAGAAATATTTCTGCGCTATTACCCCTCTATAAATATGTGTATTAGAAAAGTATCTCAGCTGCATTTTAAAATGCATTGCTTTAGTTAAGTTACGTCTTTATTAAACTTAATAAATATTTGCTGCATTTTTGCTAGAATTCTTTGTCATGGCCTTGGGGAGAAAAAAAAAACGATGCATTACAAAACTATGAATTTTTTCCAGGAATTCCAGGTACTTCATGAACTAATAGTTAAGATAATAGGACTTTTTATTGGTATGAGTATGGAACTCATGTACATACATACATACGTACATACATGCGCAAATAGCGGTATGAATGCATTTGTTATAAAGAAGCTATGCGCTGCCTAGTATTTACTCAGACCAAAGGCAGCTATATTAATGAAATAACTTTAATATCAAGTCAGTGTATGGAAAAGCAAAAGCGGTTAGAATTCTTTTCGAGTTGGTATCCTTGCACTGCAAGTTATATCCGTTTTTTTTTTTGTTTCATTTCATTTTTATTTACCTGCATAGCAAAGTAATACTTTTAATACCTTTTGGAATAACCTTCTTCATTGTCGAGCTAACTATATCGAAACCAAAACGCATTGAAGCGTTCTCAAGGCGCCCTCGATATTGCGTGCGTCAGTGCAAATATGCGTGAATTTTATTTGCATGTGGCATGCCACAAAATGTACATAGGTACTTACATTGTATGGGCATACAAAAGTGTATGGGCTAGCATGCAATTTGAACTTTTTTTAGTAATCCCACATGTAATGGAATGTATGCAAACGTATGTATGTATATGTGTGTATACATGTGTATATGAACATCCTTATGTAACTATGCATGCATATAGCATTGATATCTGCCCACATCGAACATGCAATAAGGAAAAATACAAGGAAGTTGCGATTAATGCAGAGTACTTTTCTTTACACACTCATTGCTCGAATATCCTTGCGTTGTCATTGATAGGCATGCATGAGTTTGTGTTCGAATGAGTTTTTAGTTACATCAAATTTGCTGTTTTGAAGGTTGAATTGGCTGGTAAATGTGCCAAACTCGTATTGGATTTTGTTAATTTTTTGATTGTAAACAAAAGTATACACAAGCATACAAAAAAGCATACCTAGGTAAATATGTATGTATATTCATTAGACCGAATCACAAAAATGGGTTAAAGTTTTTTCAATTGATTTTAAAAATTTACTATGAGAGCGTTTGGGGAATTTAAAAATTGTTTTTATCAATACTCGTTTTAGAGATATTGGTATTTATTCGAAATCTATCGCAAGAAAAATTTTTAAAACCTTTGCGTTTTTTCGGATCCATTGAAAATTTTCAGAATGTTTTCGGACTTGGACGCTAATTTGGTATTTAAATTTTTTTTTAAGATTTTAGGGATTTATTCATTTTTCGGAAATTTTCAATTTAATTTTTTGGTTTCCGGTCCGATCATCTGGTCTTTAGATTTCAATAGGATTTTTAAATATATTTATGTATTTCTCTAAATTTGTAGTATTTTTTAGGAATGCATTAACACTGTGTATATATTGAAAATAGTCGGTGGTTTCAGAATTTTTTGAAATTCTCAGTGCTTTTTCGGCCCTTTTCGGATTGGGATTTGTAAGATTTTGCTAACTTTACTAAAAAACGTGTGTTTGCTTTAGCTTTTCCTAACTTATTTTTATGTGATAGCTGTATTGTAAATTTTTTTACTTATTTTTTATTTCAAACAGTTGGTCAGACAGAGTAAAATACATATATGTATGTATGTTTGCACTCAATTATAATTAATATATTTTCTTTTTAATTTTTTTATTTTACTTAAATTTAGTGGGCTATAAAACAGTAAACTAAAAAAATTCTAAAAAATCGGATTAAAAAGTGGAAAATTTAGATGCAGCTTTGCAGAGTTTTTCTAATTTTGCACAAAGTTTGAAACATTAATTAATATGGCTTTTATTAGATAATGAACTCCACTTTTGTAAACAAATAATAAATATTAAACAAAGAAAAGAAAAATAAGCAAAACTTGTTTAAATACCGCGTCGCTATTTATGTGTCAACCACTGTACATATATGGCCAAATACTTTACTCAACAATTCTAATTTTTTATAACGTGTTGCAACTCTGTTAAAATGTGTGTTACTATTAAAATTGTCTCAACATTTTTTTTTTATATGGTGAGATGGATAAGGCCGGTGGCAACCCGTACCAAAATGTGTGTTTGGTGGAACTTTTGAAATATTCGTTTGTAATTTTATTCAACTTACTACTTAAATCCATTTGCAAAATAGTTTGCAACTTCGTTAACAAACCCAATTTTATATCTTTTTTTACTCGATCACAAATAAGATTTTTTTATTGTAAAATTCAAAATTAAAAACAATTGGGTTAGTGCATGCTGGGCTTCATTTACAGTTGGAAAGTGGTACTTTTTTCTGCTACATAGCTCGTGATATGATCTAATGTACATACCGACACACAAATATGAACATACATATGTACATTAGACTGCATCACCAAAAAAATTGCGGTTTTTCCGCCGGGATTGCAAAATTTATTATATTTTAAGACGTCCACCAAAATATTTCGGAAAAATATTTGGATTTAAGCGAAGTGGACCGATTTGAAAATTCCTCCAAAAATGGAGTTTTTTTATAACTAAAAATAGTTTCCTAAAGAACTTTTTGAAAAAAGTCCCCTCAGATGACAAAACAGATTAGGCTGAAAAAATCTGCTTAAAAATATTTAAAAAGCCTTTCAATAATGAGATTTTTGATTTTTTTTTCAAAGATTGGTTTACGAAAAACTTAAATAACTGGGCCAAAACTATTCTGATTTAGACTTATGCGGTAGAAAGGTATTTTCCCACTATTTTTGTTTTTATGTGCAAAAAAGGTCAATCGTGTCCCAATTTTTTTTTTTCAAATATCAACTCATCTTAATTCAGCTTTGAAGGACGCTCGTTCATCCTATCTTTCTCTTTCATCCTAATGAGTTTATTAGCAAAGAAATAAAAAGAATAAGAAAATACCTTTCCAATGATAGCTCACAAGTCTAAATCGGAAGAGTTTAGAGAAAAGAGAAAAGTTAAAAAACAGCATCAAAAATCTCATTATTACGATTCCGTTCAAAAATTTGTAAAAAAATATTTTAATGCAAATTTTTTAAACTTAAACCTTTCTGTCATTTAAGGGTATTTTTTCAAGAAAAATCTTTAATAAAAAACTCCTATTTTGGAGATATTGCCAAATCGGCCCAGCTCACGTAAATCTTAATATTTTTCCGAAATATTTTGGTGGACGTCTTAAAATATAATAGATTTTATAATTACAATGGAAAAATAGTACAGATTTCTTTTTTTTTGTATGGGGAGTGATGCAGTCTAATGTACATATGTACATATGTATGCGGATGTTTAAAATGTGGCGTATCAGCGTGTTGACTAGTGTCCTTGTGCATTTTTGTTTGCTTTTCTGTCTGTATAAAGTTCAGCGAATCGTTTGTGTTAATTATATGCGCACACTAATTGCTTCAAATTATGTGCAAATAGTTTAATTTCACTTCATCACCCCATTCTTCCATTATTTTTTTGTGTGCGGCAATTGCTTGCATTGATTTGCATTTTAAA
>NW_023458556.1:39957775-40052429 GCF_013731165.1 Rhagoletis pomonella | reverse complement strand
TTCGGGCGAATCAGTATGTCTATGTTTCTACTAAAAATGTTGGACAAACTGATGGGAATTATTCGTGAATGTATTTTGAGAAGTTAGCATGCATATTACAAAGGACGGTCGGTAGATACCACCCTGCACATATTAGTAAAGCGGAAAAAGAAAGCCTTCACTTATAAAGGCTTTGTAGTAAGAGCCTACACCAATGTCCTTCCTGAGTCAATAGTCAAGTCTCAACTTGGTAAAGTTTATTTACAGCTTATTCTTTGACAGAACTTTTGAAAGAGCGCTCACGCTCAGTGAATGTGTGTCCCCTCATCTTTGCTCTTGATTGGGATTGTAAACCACCGTCTATAGGAACTGGCTTCGCAGTCAACCCAAGTACGAAATTTTTCTAGGGAGTTTAAGATCACCCAAGTGGCTCTTCCCTCAATCGGAGGTGTCCGCCTGCAGCATGGCTAGACAGGGTAAATTATTTTGGCCTGATCCTGTATACGAAACCGTTGTGAAAGCCAAACTTAAGGAAAAGGCAAGAAAAGCATCGGCTGCCTCTTAAAAGATGGATTTTCTCCCACAAGTTTATTTATTTATTTATTACGGTGGAGTGTGCGAATAAAAAACATGTGTTCTTAGCCATCAAATGTAAATTTCTAACTGTCGGTTTCACGAAAGAAATTAAAGTTAAAACGATTTTTTTCTATCAGTTGCCATATTAAATTCAAATAAAAAAATCATTTTCCCCTTAAATTGCTTTTATGAAACTGACTATAAGCCTCATTAAATAAGTTACAGTGTTTCACTTTGTATGCCATATAAAATTCACTGGCGCTCAATTAATTTATTCACCGAACTCACACCCACATTAAGTTTACAAATTGTGTTTTTTATTTATTTGTCATACATACAAACACACATATGTGTTAGAGTATCTAATTAACTAACTTCGGTATTATTTTCATAAGTGTTTTAATTTTAATGGTTCATTACGTATAATAATGCTTTGCAAAAGGCAAATTTAATGAAGTAATGAGTGGTGCATACAACCACATGCATAAATACTTTTATAAACGCACTCACGCATGAGTTTATAATTTACAATTTTACTCGTCAATCCCTGTCCACATTTATGACACTCTTTGATTGTGTTATTGTTTTTTTGTCTAAGCAGCACACAACTGCTAGTAATAACAAGTTGTATCCTCTCCCAAACCTGTTTGTATCCTTTTTTGGTTGCTGGCGCCGAACATAAGCGACAAGTGTCGCACAAGCGGCATTTGAAAACAAAGCCAACTTAATTAAATAAATTTTATTTGATGAACTTTCTCAATTTTTGAATACACAAATGTATGCATGCACATATGTATTTTGTGTTTAGTGTAATTTGCGAATAAATTACATACTGATATATGGTTGTGTAGGAATATGTATGTACGAACAGACTATTGCCTGATCCGGCTATTCATTGAAAATTTGTATGCCAAGGCTAGTAGGAAAAATATACATAAAATGCCAGTAGCAGATTGACGTATAGCCTGATGGTTCAATCAATGGATATGGAACAAGTAACCGGGAGTGTCTTCCAAGCTAAGTAGTAGGGGTCCAAAAGATAAAGCCACTACCTTTACTACTTTTGGCGATAGCTAAGCTGCACTGGAGGCAATAGTATCTAAAAAAGTGAAATCGGCGTCACTGAGCAATCACGTTAGGAAATTTGATGAATACACCGTGGCCCCGATTAATTATTTATGGAACAAACGGGAAGACTATGAGATCAGAAGATTAAGATTGGCCGCGGCTTAGTAGAACAACGACGAAGGACGTACTGAAACTCAATAGGTCTGCTGTAAGAGTCCTTTTCAGTATCACCATAGGGCACTGTGCTGTAGCACCAATGCTCCAATGATGGCAAATACCAACAAGTACTCTTTGCAGAAGTCGCCGTGATGAGGATGAGTCAATTAATCACTTTCTGTGTCGTTGTCCAAGTCTACAATCGAAACGCTTCAAGCACTTGGGTTCACGCTTCTTCGACAGCCTGGGCGAGATAGCGTAGGTGAAACTGTTGGATTTCCTCGACTTGTTTTGGGTATAGTAATTGGTTCTGTTGAATAATGAATTGAAAGTACTTAACTAGTCTCTCGGTTATGGGTACGCGTCTCGTCCTGACACTCGCTTGAAGAGGGCACTTACAATGGACCACTCTATCTCCGAGAGAAAGGAAGGAATATTTCATACACGCAATGCTGAGATAATGGCATTTTTCAATCAAATACTGAGATCGGGCGTTCGTCAATCAAATTCTGAAATAGTATGTTCTTGAAACATTTGCCGAGTTAAGGCGTTCTCAAAACTGCTGTCAGATAGGTCCATCTTCCACTCAGCCGTCGATTTGTTGATACTTAAAAAGTTATACCTTTTTGATAAAATCTTTTTGCAAACTCGTTTGAAAGTAAGTCTAGAAGTTCAAAGTAATATTTTCGGTACCGATCTTTAGTTTATAATCTCACTCTTGACGTATGAAAATCAGTTTGCTCTAAGCGGCAAGGATTTTTGTATCAGAATGGTGTCTCTGGATCGTTTTAATAAAAATTCTGGTTGGCTGCTTCGCTCTGTTAATTTGGGACCCTCTAAAGCTCGGCTAAGTTGTTCACAGAGATCAACAAGTTCGATACACAGGATATGAAAGAACATTGTGCCGAACTTATTTGATATCCTCTATTCCAAATATCCTCTTATTAAACATTTAGTTTCTAGCGTGATGGCTCCTGGTTCATCGAAAATCAATTTGAATGTTTTTTTTTTTATTTTGAGAAACTGCTGGATCGTGCTTACATTATATTGAAGGCCTCGGTTACAATTCTGTCTACCATTTCCTTAAGCATGTCCGCAAAGTGGCTGCTGAGCATTCGAAACTTCCTTGCTTGCAATCGAGGAAGTAGTGTTCTTGCCCACATACTCAAATATTCAGCAGAGTTGTAAGCATACATATAATCCATGACTTCAAATGCCAAGTTTTTTGAGTTTGAACTTGTATATAACTCCTTATGCATAGGATAGAGAGATCGATCGATTACCTAGCCAACAAAAGAACAGATCAGACAAGCCTATCATAGACTAAAATTTCACAAATGCAGGATGTGGACCGCCTCATCGGTTTTTAAGAGTGTAGTAAAAAGCGATCTAAACCAAAAAATTTGCTTGTAAAGTATTAATGCGTGCCAAAAGTCTGTATTGAGTGTGCTAATAAATGTAGAGAGGGGTTTAATATTTTTTGGGCAAGCCTAATTTTTTCCATCTACATAATAAACTTAAGATTTGTGTAAACCGAAAAAAAGATTACATTTTCTCTACAAGGTGCTTTTTAATGTGTTTTTTAGATGAAAGGAGAAAGACAAAAGTGTAATTTAAATGTGGCATGTTTGTGGTATGTACTTATGTGTGTATATAAGTAATTTTGAAATAAACGCAGATGTTGCATAGATTTATCATAGATGTACATATATTAGGGCGGGTCAATTTATATGGGTGAGTTTTTTTTTACTATGCGCGTATAGCACAGAAAGACTCTGCGTGTAATTCTAAGCAAATTTGACGACTTCAATTGGAATATGCAGAATTTCGAAAATAGGTTTCTTAGCATTTTGCTGTAGTGTCGTAAAGAAATGCTTAAATTTTGAATAAAAACACGTTGTAAGGTGTTATTTGGTATGATGAATCGATTTCTGTACTTATACTTTTCTTAAAACTTCCAACAGAGGGCGCAACAGTGAAAATTTTCACATTTTCTCCGAAATATATGTATTTTCGCAATTTGGCAAACTCCAAATTGATTTTAGACCCATGGTTTCCTGCTATGCTGTACGCGCATAATCAAAAAATTTTACCCGCCTTAATGTAGGTATATGCATATTAGCGATGTAAATTTTTTTAAAGTCCCGATTGCTGGAAAAAATTTTTTTGTTAGCCAATTAAATTTTTGTCACAAATATCCCCTCTCAAGGGCAAATTAAGAATTTTTTGCAACCCTTAATGCTATAATTTCTTTAAGATCGCATTACCATCAAACGAAGGAATAATTTTGGTTCGCTCGAAATGGAATAGGTGATGCACTTATATATTTATTGTTTACTTAAATGTGTTAACTTTTTTATTATTACTTAAATATACTGATAATATCTTAAATTGATCTCAAACCGTGATTCAAAAAATTTTATATAGTTACATAGGCAGTTACTGCTGTACCAAATACAGTCACTTACAAAAATATTTTGCATCGATTTTTTTTGCAATATTCAAAATATTTTTCATGGTACTTTTTTGTTAATTAAAAAAAATATATAGCTCATTTTACAACAAAAATCATGTAAATCAAAATTTCACACTTTAGAGAAAATTGGTTTAAGTTTACCAAATTATTATAAATAAATCAAATTTTCAATTATAATTTTTACAAAAAATTCTATTATGCAGTTTTATATCCCATTCAATTTAATACAATAAAGTGCAATTTTAAAGTTACTAAAAACTCCCTTGATTTTTGAATTTTTTTTACTGACGATGTTGGGCATTTTCTTCCTTATAACGATTTTTTTTGTAGCAAAAAAAAAATATAAAATGTCGACGGGATGTTTTCGCAACTTCAAAATTGCACATACATATACATTTTTTTAAATTAACAAAAAAAAAATACCATGAAAAATATTCTGAATATTGCAAAAAAAAAATCTAAGCAAAGTATTTCTGTGAGTGACCGTATATGCATTTGTACTTGTAGTACAAAAACTATGTTATAAATTAACGAGTATATGTACATACATACATATATGTTTGTCAAATTTTATGTTTGTTTTTCGTTGATTGAAAATACTGATTTATCGCCTTAATAAATATGTAAATGAATTACAATAAATTGTACTTTTTTTTTGTTATATCAATCTGATTTAAAATACTATAATAGGATGGTCACAGATGTGTTGCACTTTTGCCTGAATTTCGGGACAATCCCGGGATCCCGGGATTGTATTTTCAGATCCCGAAAATCCCGGGATTGACAAAACCCCGAAAATTGACATCCCTAATGCATATATAAAGTGTGTAAAAGTATTCTTTCATGCTAACGTAAGAGTATGTGTATGTGAATACATATACATTTGTACAAAGATTCACAAATGCTTTTAATAGTAGAAATTAAAAAGCATACACAAATGTGAAAGTTGCAGACTTATTGTTTATTTGCAATGTTGTTTGAAGTTTGGCAAAATTTGTGTAGCTGTTTTGCAACTTACGTAATAGATTCTCCATACATGGAATATACATAAGCATTCTTTGATGTGCTGGCTTTTATTAATGAGCCATTTATGTATTTAAGTATAATAATTTGATTTAATGAGTACATATCGCTCAACCATAAAAGACAACTTAAAGGTAGTACTATAGTTGTTTTTAAATTATGTTAGGTCCTTTGTGAGTAATCTACTGACTTTTGTACAAAACAGAGATAAAATGAAATTAGGTCCTTATATGTATATTTAGGTAATGGTATGTATGAATATGAAATACATATTCGTATTTGCTTTCGTTGCAATATAGGCCGACTGAACCATGGGTGGACATAGCGATGAATAAACGAACAAAGCCTAATATCAATAACTTTAACATTTAAATGTAAATTTAAAGTTTCGAATTTACTGGTATCTTTTATAATTTCTTTCATTTGTATTAATGCCTGTTCTTAAACAAAAACAAAAGAATCAGTCCAGCGCCGTCGTCTTGACCTGCAGGCTAGGTCGGCTAGGTCACAGCCGCTAAACTTAAACGTAGAATACGTCATATTATTAAGATCACATTCAAGTAAAAAACGGTACATGAAATATCCGTTTTTATTGTATTGAGTTGAATTTAATAAATCAATATGAATTGCAAAATATTAATACTTAGCAATAGAGAAGCAGATCTACATTAACTTCATCATATGTACCCTCAGCTTATAAATAGGTATGTATATGCCATGACGTGTAGCACTACTACGATTCATTCTTATTTCCGTTAATACTGAAGAAAATTTGTATTACTTTTTATACTAGCCTAGGTCCCCATATTAGTATTCTCCTTCGTGTTCATGCACGTCTTCGCATTATCTTCGTCTGCGGATTTGTGTATAACCCTCCCAAATAAAGTTAAAAAATAAACAAATCTCTTGCGTCCGATATTGTGATACCTACATATGTATTTCATGTGCCTGATAAATTAAGTTAAACTTATTTTTAAATACGTGACAATGCCCCTAAATGCATTTCAGAAATAAAGCCTTTTTAAACCCGTTTCATTTGATACCCATATTTTTAATAATTGCTTTAACTTATTAAATAATTTGAGTTTACCATTTTAAACAGGTGGAAACCCTCTTTGATATTCTAAATATGCAAACTAAGGATATCTTACCACCTTCGTTTCACGTTATGTATTAATATTTCATTTAACTTATGCATACTTTAATTAAATTCTAACTTTAAAACAGGTGGCAACCCTATTCAAAACATTTTAAAACCAAAACCTCGTTAAACCTTTTTCGACTAATACACATATTGCCAAACAAATTTAAATTTTATATCTAATTCCCCTAATTCAATTTGAATTCTAAAACATATGGCAACCCTCTTAAAAAAAATTAACAAAAAAACATTTTTAACGAAAGTCAATTTTTAACAATGGTTTAATAATTCATTTGACTTAGTAAATAGTTTGAGTTTAACTATTTACACAGGAGGAAAAACCCTGTTTCCTCTTATAAATGCTGACACTAAATTTTTCTTAATACTCCTTTGTGTAACGCCAATATTTCACCATTTAATATAATTTAATTTAATTCGACTTTCAAACAGATGGCAATCCCGGTCAAAATTATAGTTTGTCAGAAAATGCGAAAAACTATTTCTTAGCACATATTAATCATATGGGCAAGGGAGACTTTACCTTAGGTTTTTTCAACTAATCATAAGAAAATTTTTCTCCAGCTTTTGTTGAAAAATAAATAAAAGCTACCCAGTGGGAAAATGTAATGTATAGTAATCGAAAAAATAATCAGTAAAACAACCCCTTTCGCATTCGAAAATGCATTTTTTTTCCCAGGGCGATGTCCTAAGAAGAGTGGGGCATTCAACTTTGAATTACCTGGTATTGAGAAATGAATGTGTTTTAATATGAAATTTTTGGAACATTTTGAATACATTACAGCATTCTAATACCTAGTTAGCAGTAATATAATCGAGAACTCCTAAGAAATACATTATATTATTTATAATGAATGTAATGCATTACTACTTTTCCGATAGCAAAAATGCCAAATTTTGATTTGTACCACTTTTGAAGATCGTGTGCGGTATGTATTACAAACGTTCTTTCATAATAATTATGAGGGAAAAAAAAATCCTAAACTGTTCCTGACTTTGTACCGGATTGCTTCCGAAAAGTCCAGACCTAGTCCCGAAATGACCTTTAAGACTCAAACACTCTTTTTTCCATAATTTTTATGAAAACACTTTTATAATAGGTATATGCAAGTGTCAAACAATGGCCTTTGAACATCTGAAAATATTTATCTCGCTGATAATTATTATGAAGACACTTTTGTAATATAAACCTCAAAATAATAGTTACATATATATGACTCGAAAAATTTTTATTTTACTATAATAATTATTGATTGACTTTTATTCATTTCTCTTATAATAGTAGAAATATTGGTAGCTACTAGCGTAGGGGTTCTCAGTAATGATATGGTGAAAAGTGGTCAGCTTTTGACCAAAATAATTTAAGTGAAATTAAAAAATTCGACCAAAAGAGCCTTCTTTTCACTTAAATTATGCATTTTTTTTTAAATTTATAATAGGCAAACATTTACTGAGCTATATTCTTCTTATTTTGGAAAGCTCCAAGGTTTCATATTCGTTTCAAGAAATTTATATTTCTCATGAAGGCCTTTCAGGTATTACGTATGCAGAGTTTTAGGCATTTTAAACCTATCCCTTCCCCTTGTCAGCAAAATTAAGGAAATACATATTTAACCCCCTCCCCCTCCTACGGTTACGTAATTATTCCTCTTTTTTAATCTGTTAATGTTTCTATAATGTTAAATTTGCACAAATTTTTAAAAATTGTATATGAACGTAAAATTTTGACATTTATGGCCTTCAATGTAATATATTAGTCTTTTCGATCGGTTAACGCATTTATCAGATATGTATTTCAAATTGTGTTTATCGCCCCTTTTTTATATTGTGGAAAACCCTTACTTGCTGATATGTTGAAAATTATATCACAGAAAAAATACAAAGATGCACTTTTACTCAAAAATATATTGTAGGAGGATTTTGGGGATTTCTTTCTTTAACAAAAACTGTACCGAACCTAACATAACTGATTTAACTGATGAAGAACGTCATTTGGTGAAGTCTTGTAGACTACATGGCAGATATGTAGTTTCGCTCTTAAACAAAAACTCAAAAATTATTTCGAAACAAGTATAATATGCTTGCGACCCTAAATGCTAAGAATCCTAAAACTCTGCCACGGTGTCATATTTGAGTTTCCTTCCGGAGAAGAATTTACTTTTCTTCATACAAATACATATCCGCTAAGTCACTATTTGTAGGAATTTTGCAGTAGCTAATTTTTTCTGCGTATACATATGTATGTAGATATATTTACCTATTAATGTGTGTACTTTCTTGATATGAAGGTACATATATACATATATATCAATGTACTCATACTATGTGAACGATTGTTGTGCCACCAAAGTTTACTTTTGTTAAATATTTTGTTTTGATGTTTGCACACGCGCTTACACCTGCTGCCGCATATTAGTAAATAAACCAGCTTATACAACGTTCCTCACTAACACCTTTTGCCAAATGCTATGTTTGTTGCGCGTTGCGCTAACTAATTTGTAATTTTACAATCCTTGTTTTACCGGTAATCGGCACGTACGCGGCACGTACAACAAGTCAAAGTTGCAAGTTCACTGGCATAAACTTACAAAATTGACACTGCCAGTAAATGTGAACCATGCCTCAGAGAAACATTAGTTTTAAAGTAGGGATTTGTTAGTACATAAATATGTATGTAGTTTAAAATGTCAAACGAAAATTTATTTCAAAATGTGTGTTCGTTAGTGAAACGGTGCACGTGAAAATTATCGTAAATGACGAGGCGCCTTTAAGGATGAACGGGTATGTTAACGGGTATGGCCCCGACAGATAGAAATTGTTTTCAGCGTCACAGGATGCCTTTAACTGACAAGATGTTGCCGCAAACAAAATTGGTCAATTTGATTGGCCAAAAGTCAGCTGGTTTGCATTCGCTCCATATATTTTTACGGAAAGAATTGGTCGAATTCTATCAGTTGCGGCGAGGTTTCTAAAGTCACAGGTCTAACTATGCCAATAAACCGCAATAGATCGATGCCCTTAAAGACCATATAACCCATGTCATCGCTTAAATTCAGCCGGAACTATGCGGTAATTGAAAATTAGACCATTCGGATTTGTGCCACCACGAAAAGCCTCGTCGGTCATTTCAACGATGTTTCATATTACCATACATAATGGCAATCGTGGGATATTCAAATAAAAAAAAAAAATCGTGAATACCTCACACGCAGCTTTTGTTCCATTGCAACATCTATCGGCCGTGATTGAAAAAAAAATAAAATTGTATATGAAGATTGGAGTACTTTCACGCCTACTACATCAAGGAGAAGTCATGGTATATTTCATCCGATTTTAATAAAATTTAGCATATTTCGGCAAAATAGGAGCATGTGTTTTCACTATTATTTGAAGGAGCTTATGTGGGGATCTTCCATTGTGCGTCGACAAGTTTTTCGTTTGATTTCTACGTATCGTGTCTGATTAACTACTGGGCTAACAAAAACACTCAATCGACCACATTAACTCGAAATATTCACACACTATATCTACCATATATGCAACACTAAATAAGTTTAAAATATCGTTTGCTTGATTTTGGTTTTGTTGTCAGTCTGGCTGATGTTCGCGCGTTTCGTACTTAAGTATAACTTTTTGTTTTGAACTTTTTTCGCGAACTTTTGTATGTACAAATTTGTGAACTCTTGGCGCCATACAATTCCAGATTCTCGGAATTCCGTACAACGTGCTTTATTTTTGTTACCGAATGCTGGTGTTGTTGTTTTCGACAACAATTTTTGTGTGCTATTAGTTTGCGTGCGTGGCTTATATGTGGGCGTGTGTGTGTGCGTATACGTAACAGCCGTATATGCATTTGGTGTGGTGGTCTGTGAGTGTGGCTGTGTAATTGCATGCTTGTGTAATCCTTTTCAAACATGCTTGTTGCGGTAGTTTTTCGCATGGTTTCTGCTTGCTTTTCATGTTGTTGTACTTGTTGTTTGCAGTTATGTCGCCATTAATCGCCTTGCCGTTGACTGCAAATCTGTAACTTTATAAATAAACGTTAAACCGCTAGCTTTGCAGGTATTATTTTTGGATTATCGCCGTTTTTTAGTTTAATTTTTTTTTTTAATTTCCAACTTACGTAAATAACTTTTTGCTTAAGAGGTAACCGTGCAATTACATAGTAAGAGTGTCAGATTCGTGCATTTATTTATAGATACTCGACAACATGAATGAACTATTTTGCGTTTAAATTTAGATATTTTAAAGTTATATGTAGCTCGTTAGTTGGACGGTTGAACTAAAAGAAAATGTTTTCTTTTTTTTAGTAAGTAAGTAAAAATCCCAAAGAAATTTGTTAAGGCCTACGCAAACTATGGAACTAAATAGAAAGCGCTACGTAGCAGCCGTACTGCTGATAATATCGCAGCTGTGGTAGACAGTGCGTGTAACATACGCTTAAACCATCCTGGATCATGATCACAAGGAAGTCAACTTTTGATCGAAAATCATAGCCAGGGAAGAGGCCACTTTCCTTCTCCATTGACGAAAACGTTGCGGGCCAACGACTTATGTGAGACTGTGAGCGTTAGAGCACTATGCTTAACGACTTCCTGCTTCCCTAGTTGGATAAATTGGGACTGGAGAGGATGAGGTTCAAAAACAGTGGAGCCTACCTACTGCAAGAGCAACAACGAAAATTCTGAGAACTGCATATCCGAATCGCCTTATTTTCTCGTTTTTGTGAAGGCCCTTTGCTTCGAAAACTGCAGCTATTATTTACCTTATATTTTGCTCAGTAAAGCGCGGATCTTTTAATAATTTTTTGATTGCAAATAGTAGAAACATCCTTCGCTTCCTTCCTGAGTCGCTATTTGCATGGACACATACATTTCATGTGGGAAAGAATCAGAGAGGTATTTGGGAAATCTGTCGACTTTGCTTTGGGAAGGCGAGACAGCGAAAAAAATCCAGTGCGACTCTCTTGCTGAGAGCAGGCAGGAACCAGTGAATTTAGTGCATTGTCTTAGTATGTAGACACGTTTAGCATTCTGGAACTATCTGAGGATTTCAAGAAAAGAAATCGGAATTCTTCGTGTTCCTCTAGACGCAAGTTTTTAACTTGGTTGGTGGAAAGATATATAGATACATACATAGATGGTTGATGAAATTTGCACTGCGACCCTTGCTATAGGTGCCCCTCTCTTAGCCATGTACATATGTACGTCCAATGTTCCTATCTGGTCTACTTGAAACAGTTTAACACTCTAGAAGAAGGTATAATGGTGTCTCCTTAATAGAGTCACTTGACCAGATTCTTAGATTATACAAGTGACCTCTTAGCCTATAGCGAAAGGTTATAAACCCTGTTATGGTGCTTAGTTTCCCTTAGGTAGGTCCTGTACCCTCCTAGTAAGATTTTATCTGACGAAGACCTGTGGTGTTACGCCAGCGCAGTTCTTCTAGTTTGGTATTTTGCGTTCCCTTTGCCATGTTGTGACCTACTGAAGGCAAGGGGTTAGGCCCTATCGGGGTCGAAGCAGTAGCCTTTCTGGCTAACTGATCCGTTTACTAATTTTCTTCGACTCTTATGTTCCCTAGCACCCCGAGCATTAAGCTGCTCTACCACTCTAGGACCACTGAGTATGTGGCCGTGAAGGATAAAAGTGTTGAGTGCCGCCTGATTATCACTCATAATTCACCAGTAACCCTTTGTATAACCTCATGAAGACAGATTTCCAGTCGTATGGGTTGATATTTATTGCCGCCAGGATGTCCTTTATATAGCATGGCCAACGTTAGATTCTCTTAAGCGTCTTATATGAAGACTTAACTCCAAGCACGGACATCACCTTGCTGTTAGAGGGGAAGGAGAAATATGTCTCTTAGACCCACTCTTAGAAGCTAAGTTCTTCGGCGCGTTTGAAAATATTGGGTGGTTTGTCTTTACAGTCTCTCTGTACAGACCATCGGAGACTTCCGTAGCCCACTTTAGCAATGCTTTCTGTTTCTCCTTGCAAATACATATTTACTCTCTGCCAAAAATAAGATAAATATGTATGTACATATGTATGTAGGTGTTATTACCATTTTGAAACCTATTAAAAAATACAAAATCTACTCAAGTTGAAACTGTCGCCCACTAAAGCAGTGAGTACTCCCCAAAGGTAACAAAAGTCGCTTGCATCAGCACACTGTGATTGTTATTTATACAACAACAACTAGCAGAAGAAGTAAATAAATATGTAAGTGCTAAGAAAAATAGCAATAATACTAGCTACAACAAACGATACTCGTAAGCACAATGTGAACGTGAGTAAGAAATGTGAATGAATAGCTGAAGAGCGCCCACTAAAAGAATTGGCGAGGAATCGAATTTCATAGAGCAGGATTGTGTGGTGTAGTCAACAGTTCATACAGTCAGCAAGAAGCACTCATCATGCGCTGCAGTAATTCAGTAAATTGCCAGCTATCGATATAAATGTCAATACGAATGCGAACTCGAGCACTCGAACAGTGAATGTGAGCGAATGTGCAAAGTCGGCTGAACAATAACGAGTGTTGGGGGAAATGTTGTGACTGCCACCAAACGATCACCAGACAGTAATGACGCACGCCTCCCGTGACTGGTGACAGTGTAAGCGGGCGCTTGTTTGTGTATCTATACAATATACATATGAGTGCGTGTGTGTGTGTGTGTGTGTGTTTGGTTTATTTTAGTGGCGACAAATGCCACAACTGCCAACGCGCACAATTCCTGCTGGCAAATGATATCAATGATGATGCCACCATCCTGCCATTGACATTGCCACATTGCGTGGCAGAGTCGGTCACCAAATGTTAAGTGGCTATATTGCTTTCTCGGTGTGTGTGTGGGTGTGGAGTTTTTGCTATGGCTTGGCATGTCTTTTGTTGTCATTTTACTGGCAGAACTGTCAATAGTTTCGACGTAGCTTGTTGTTGTTTTTTTTTTATTTAACGTTTTTTTTTTTATTTATTCGCCATTGTTCATCGTCGTTGCAGTTCAGGACATCAGTTGCTGGTGTGCGTGTTATTGTTGCCCGGCACGGAGTTGACATTGATGATGATTATTGGGCGTAAATAGAATCGAAAATGCGAAAAAGTCAATGATGAGAGTAAAAGTCAATTGCCCGAAAAAGCGCAAAAAGTGGAAGCAGAGGAGGAAAATGAAGAAGGGTGTACATATGTGCTTAGTACCACGCGCAGTGTCGTGTAGATATCATAGCACGCAAACCAATGTTCCGACTGGAATGTGAATGCGTGTGTGCACAGTAGGTTAAGAAACACATAAATTGATAAATAAGATATAGATGTCTACTATATGACTCTGCATACATACTCATGCATAATGCTCTTACATATATACACATAATTTGTACTACACACATACATTTGTACTCACTTTTGTGCTTGAGGGCATTACTGATGAGCCTGAATTGAGGTGAAGTGCGCTCAAATAAATAGCAAAATCAATTGAGCGGTAAAATAGGCAAACACTCAACGAATATTAGACGATTCAGCTGATGGTGCAAGTAGCAACAGAATATGGGCATACCAAGATTCATACTTACATTAAATAAATAAATATATGGCAATGAATAACACACATTTTCTTTGAGAAACGTATACCCTTCAAGAAACGATTTTTTATGATTGTGAATTCCATTTAACAGTCAAACAAGTTTGCCCCAAAAATGTGGTACAAATCCTCCATAAATGTGTAAAGCTGATGAAAAATATTAGTGTTGGGCAGTATCGATACCAAAAGTACTCAGAACTCGATTTTCAAAAGTATCGACTGCAATAAATTTTTAAAAGTATCGATACTGGGTACTCCAAAGAACTCAGTACTCAAAAAGTAACTCGAAAGTACTCAGTACTCACAAAAGAACTCGAAAGTACTCTGTACTCAAAAATACTCTGTTCTCAGGATCGATTCAAAGTACTCAGTATTAAAAGTCGAATAGATACTTAAAAGTACTGTGTTTTATTTACATTTACCGGTATTCAGAAATGATTGTATTCAATTTGAAGTTTCAATAGTTTTCAAGTGCAATACTAATTTAAATAAAGTGTTGCCAGCTTGTGAGGTTGCTGCACTAAGCATTGAAATGTTACCACCATGTGCATATTTAAAGAAAGTACTCAGTACTCTCAAAAATACCCGATCCTTAAAAGTATCGATACCAAAGAACTCGATCCTCAAAAGTACTCGATGCTTCCCAACACTAAAAAATATAATTAATGATTAGTATTGTAGTAGTTCTAAATAGAAATAAATATTTCAATACGATAAAAAAATTAGCTAGAAAAACAATTAGTGTACTCCGGCTGGCTCCGTTTTTTTTCCATAGGCTTTACCCAACAATTGGAAATTGGGCTTTTTCGGGCTCCTATTTTTTACATGGCCAATAAACCCAATCACCCAAAAAAGTTGGTCTCCATAATATAGGTGTATAACTTTTATTGTACTCTGTTTCCGAAACGGTTTCAAACGCGTTTTTTTTTTTTAATATTTTAAAGGGGTATTTTTTATTTTGAAATCTTGAATTTTCGAATATCGAATAAAAGAGATTTATGGAATCGAATAAACCGTGGTTTCACTTAATTCATTTATATATTTTTTATCGAAAAGTGAACAAGAAAATTGTATATCTGATTACTGAAAACTTTTCCACTACGGAATGTTACTTAAAAAATAAAAGGAAAACCGCACGAAAATCTTTCACTGTTTTTATTATTGTAGCAGTTTACTAAACTATAATCAGCGAATCCACTAAAAATGTTGCCTTCATTCTTAACTAACGGCATAACTGGGTGAGAGTTACCGAAATTCAGCACATTACCAATTTGCGCGCCTTTACGTGGCAGATGTAGTAGAAGTGATATACGGCCTATTCTTCCCAGAGTATCAACCAGCCGGGTGGACAGACCTTGACCATTAAGTTATCAAAGGCTTTTTGAACATTTTCATTTACATAACGGGTCCTAAGCCCAGCGAACAAGCTATTTCGGGCCGTTTGCCTTCTCACATTAGCTCGCTTCCAAACGGTTGTAAATGGGGAGTGAAGTCGAGATAATGGGCCTCATGCATAAAAAGGGAGCTTAAGCTCCGACTCGATTTTCAGTACAAATTCTTGAGTTTGAGCTCACCCTTTCAGTGCAAAAATTTAATCTGAGCTTAAGCTCACTTTTTATGCATAAGGCCCAATGTTTTACTGGAATTTGGTATATTCTTTTAAGCAGTGCATAGTCACAGGTGTATGTTTAAGTAGAATATTAATCAGTAAAATGTTGATCTGTGCATGGAATCAAAAATGCTAAAAGTAAAATGCTTTTATATGCAAAATAATGCCCCATATGCACACACACTCGTACATATGTATATCGAGAATAAACACAATCCCAGAAATGATGATTGAAATTGCAGAAATTCGAGGACAAAAGAGTTAAACTTAAACGGAAGGGAAATGATGCAGACATGAAATAGAGATAACAGCCAGAATAAAGTAATACTATCAGATGAGATATAATATGAAGGAAGAAGTTTGCTACTTTGGAAGCAACTCGGGCAACTTATTGTATGTCAAGGCATTTTATTGAAAATAAAGGCAGGTCACATTGCACTCGACGTCATTTGTAGGACAGTGTTGGCGGAATTAACTATACTAGTGAAGGTAAAATCAAATAAGAGTGTATGAAGAGTAAAATGAAATCATATGAAAAACTTTACACAACTTTGTGTCTTAAATAATGAAGGAGGAGAGCTTGCATTTTAGAGTTGATGTCAAGGTGGTGAAAGAAACTTTGAAAGGACTAAACGCATACATAAAGCCAGCTAACATTCACAAAAAAAAAAACCAATGCTATGCTGGTGTGCTGAGTAACTTTATACCATACCATAATGATGTGTCTGTCTCAAATAGGTGTAGCTCACCTGTCAGAGAAGAGCAGAGCATTAACCAGACTGACTTGACTGAATGCCTCAGTTGATGACAAGTTTGCTCAGCGCGTTGTTTTAAAATAAAGGCATTCTTACAATATACATTTGTATACGCGATATGAACATATGTATGTACATAAATACTCACAAATACATGCTTATAAAGAAGTGCACATACAACATATGTGCATTAGGGCGGGACAATTTGTATGATAGTTTTTTGCCGACTATGCGCGTATAACACAGAAGGATTCTACGTGTAATTCTAAGCAAATTTGTCTAAAATCAATTTGAAATTTGTCATATTGCGAATAGAGGTTTCTTAGCATTTTGCTGTAGTGTTGTAAAGAAGTGCCTAAATTTTGTACAAAAACATGATGCAAGGGGTTTTTTGGTATGAGGAATCCATTTCTGCACTTATCTTTTTCTCTAAACTTCCAACAGAGGGCGAAACAGTGAAAATGTTCAAATTTTCTGCGAAAACTATTTTCGTAATTTGGCAAATTTCGAATTGATTTTGGACCCATGATTTCCTTGGCACATTTACTTAGAATTACACATGGAATCCTTCTATGCTATACGCGCATAGTAAAAAAATAAGTTGACCCGCCCTAATGTACATCCTAAATAGTTAGTTGACACAGCATGAGGAGCAATAAAAAAACACACACAAACATTCGTGGTAAATGCATTCGCAACTGTTGGGAAATAAACATTTTTATGCTTTCTTGAAGGCGGGAAAGTTTAAAAATTATTTTCTTATGATGATGCGTTAGAGCAGAAGATGACTGTTTTTGCTCAAATATCATCTATGTAGCTTAATAAATAGCTTTAGCATCATAATCAACTTCATTACTAAATTCGCCGGTGTTGTTATCTGAGAATTATGTCTGAATGTACATATGTACATTGCAAGACAAGGCTGCTGAAATACTGTCAATCTTGAGAATTGCTTTGCAAATACGCCGTGTGCATACGAAGGAGCGAATCTCCTTATTTACATATGGGCAAAACTGCTTGGCAAAACTGATTACGTATGTATGTAGCTAACTAAGGAGTGCTGAGTCATTATTGTTGTATGTAATTTAATATTTGCATGGATATGCAAATTGTAAATGTTAATTGAAGAGATTTTAAGGTGGTGTTGCTTACAACCAAAGCTAATAAATTCAAAGGACTAACAAGTAAGGCAGCGAGCGATTTTGGACATACATACACACTTACATACATAAATACAAATTTTGAAAGTTTCAAAATCGATCAGGCTTTAATAACAGGAAGAAGCTGTTGCTTTTGATTGCAGATAAGCTGTATTAGATAATGATAAGTATAAGAATACCGATAGAGAAAAGGACAAAGACAATGGTGACGGCAAGCACAAATGTCAAAATACGGACAAAGATAAAAAATAAAATGATGATAAAGAAGAGGATAAAGGTGAATATGGAAATGACATTTAAGGTCAGGAACTCGACGAAGAATACCGCAGACGATTTAACGGATGAGCTGTATGAGCTTTACAACGATATAGACATAGTTCAGCGAATTAAAATCCATCGAATACGCAATGCTGGTAACAGAGGAAGAGGAAGGCCTCCTCTTCGTCGGAAAGACCAGGTGGAGAAGGAGTTGGCACAGTAGATAAACGACTGGTGTGCTGGTTTGGACGCGGAAAATAGTCGCTAAGGCGGATTCAGCGCTAATAATGAAGAAGAATTTAAATACACTTTGTTGAAGAAGTTCTATTTGTATTTCAAGTACTTTTTTGTTGACGTATTTGCATTTTGTATTTAAATATTATTTTGCAAGTACAAGCGCATCTCTGAGGTGCACTCGCCTTTCCGGTGTTACAACGCCGCTCTATAGGAAAAACAAGAGTTTTTTCTTCAAAATCGTAGATCTTCGGTTAGAAAAGAGGTAATGGCACGTTCAAAAGCATATTGAGAAGTTTTTTCCTCTGCCTTGAAAGGGTTGAAAAGCATTTCGTATATGACAGACTCTACATTAAAGGGTTAAATGCTGCACTTTCGTAAAGACGTCGACCAGTATAACCATTTTTGTTATAGACATTTTTTTGTGAAAGTTATTAGAGTTTGAAGGAAGATTTTTTTTAAATCTGGCCACTCGGGTACAGCATCCAATGTCACAAAAATCGAGTCTTAAGATAAAATAAAGAGAAATCTTTCAGAAACAATGCTAATGATGTATTAAATACAGTGTTTTCTAGTGGAATGGGAGCCAAAATCCAAAAGTAAAAAAAATTTTTTGATATTTTAAACGGTATTTTCAGGGTTCAGTTATTGTTGTTGTAACTTCCCTATAGTTTTTCTATACTATATGATCATTTATCTTCACGATAATAAAAAAATTTTCATTCCATTATCTCTTTTCTAAGCGAAGATCTACGATTTTGAAAAATAAATCGTGTTTTGCCTATAGTGCGCCGCCGGGATTTTCATAGATCTTTCTTCTCAGAGTATGGAACCGGGGATCAGAGTGCCTTAAAGTACGTAGTTTGCGTCTTCGGCTTCCTCAATAGTAACATAAGATCAAAACGATTGTGTTAGGCTTTGACACACCCATGCCTGCTAAGAATTTACGTTAGGTTAAAATCTAGCTTACCATGCTACTTAAGCGGGTTTCACTGTATCTATAAATTCGATTTTGAACTCATGCATATACATGATGCCAACTTAGCATAACAAGCTTCTCTCATCACTGTAGGTAATTTTTCTAGTATTCCATCATACATTATGCCTGCATAAATCAACAAATTCAACACCTTGATTCTTAGTGTAAACAAGAGCAGACTTGGATCACCAAGTGACCGTCATTTTACTGTCTACAATAAAATTGAATAAAATAGAGCAGAAGAAGAGGAGAAGCCCAATACTATTTCAAAGAAGCTTAACAATTCATCTGAAACGACTAGCCAACCAACAATAAGTGGTCAAGTGGCGTTTTGGCTTATAGCGCTTAGGTAGCATACGGTATTTAATTGCCCGCTGGTGTTTTGGTAACACTGCTGTTGATTTACTAGGTGCGAGTACGTAAGTATGGATGTATGTACATATTTAGGAGTTTAGGAGCTCGGCTGGAATTCTATGAAATATAAATGCAAACCAGATGGCTTTAACAGAATTTTGTTTTCACAGTACATTTTTATTTACTTTAGGTCAATTTAGAAGATCATGGAGCTACATATTTACATACATATCATGCACTATAAATCTTTTTTTCCAAATAAAGCTGATATACATATCTATGTATACATGCATGTCTGTATATACATTAGACAAGTAAAAAATCCCGCAATGCGATGGAACCGTTATTTTTCATTAAAAATTATTAAGCTTAGGATTTTTCGACGGTTAACGCGTCTTGTGAATCTCCTAAATGATTATACGTCATTTAATTGAATTAGGGTGCGCGTATTAACTAGGGCGTTATTCGACTTTTTTCCAAAACCAGTTTTCAAGTTATTCGAAAAAGGAAATTAGAAAAAAAAAACAGTTTTTCATTTTTAAAATCAGAAAAAAAGGTTAGACCGGATATTTGCTTTAAAATTAAGCATTTGAATAACGCTTACCGTTAGTTAGAAATAAAAGCCAAACATTGAATAAAACTATTATAATTAGGTATGGATTTCATTTGAAAGACAATTAAATGGAATAAGTTCAAAGTTATTTGGATTAATAGATTAGATCTTAAAAATTTCTAAAGTTTTGGGATCAACTAATTTTTTCCTAGTTGTCAAAAATCTGAACCCTGCTTTTTAACCGACTTCCAAAAAAGGAGGAGGTTATCAGTTCGGCGGATTTTTTTTTTTATTTATTTTTTTTATTTTTTATGTATGTTACCGTATAACTTTGGGCCACGTTAACCGATTTCGATAATTCTTTTTGAATCGGAAATGTAGTGTCTCAGAGATGGTCCCATACTAATCTGGTTTAGATCACTGGATCATGAAATATATATATATTTTTTTCTAAGTCGTTTTTAATAAGTATAAGTATTTTCTAAAACATTAACATATTTCAATTAATTCTCTGCTGAAATATCTCCTGGTTTTTAATACCTTTTAACCGACTTCCAAAAAAGGAGGAGGTTATCAGTTCGGCGGATTTTTATTTTTTACTTTTTATGTATGTTACCGTATAACTTTGGGCCACGTTAACCGATTTCGATAATTCTTTTTGATTTGGAAATGTAGTGTCTCAGAGGTGGTTTAGACTTGATCATTGGATCATGAAAAAATAACGGTACTCCTAAATTTTTATATGAGAATTGAAGTCGTTTTTTTTTGCTTCAAAATGACTTGTTTTTAAATCATTTCGTGCATCAAATCGCCACTGTAACGAGATGTAGTAGAATATAAATGCATTTTTATAGCTACAATTTCGCTACAGTACTACAGAAAATGTGTGTTTACGAAAAACGGCTTTAAGCTGCATTTTGCTTAGTTTCATAACAGAGCTTTGTTTGACAAAGTTTTAATCAATTTGTAAGAAAAAAATTGCTCATTTAATATGACTGCATGTATGTATATTGCATTCAGCCGCCACATCGTCTTCTCCGGGATCTTTGTTGTTTTCTAACTACATTATTGCTGTGCTCAGCACAAAAACCTCGCCCAAATTGCGTGGATTGTGTTTTCATACGCAATTATTCAAAAGACTTCAGTAGGCGACTTCTTACCCATTGATATTCATTGAGTCTCAATTGATTTGTGTATTAAGTTTTTCCTTTCACAAGTGATGGCTTTTTTACTCAAAAATTTCTTTTGGATTGTTTACACGAAATTGACTTTTTCCATTTTCATCAAAATCTAGTAGGTTGTTTGCTTTCAATACCTGTCAAACACAAGCTAAATGACGTAGTATGTATGCTCCAAATTTGACAGTGGCCTACTAATAGATGGTAGTCGGAAACGTACACGGTGAATTTAAAAATTCGCTGACCTATCCAACTACCCTCGTTTAGTTCAAAATATACAAATAAAATGTGTACTCGTTTGTATGTAGGTATGGTTAAAGCAATTTGAAAAAATAAGCTTGAGCGCAAGCTTTCTTGCTATAATCAATATTACGAATATTTCATTTTTTGAGAAGTTTGTTCGTCTTCCGCCAATTTGCTGGGAAGTTAAAGCGATGTGGTTTCCGCTCCACTGCAATACTTTCGCTTGTAAAACGCACACAAAGAAAATATAAATAAAAATAGAAAACAAACATAGGCATTCACTACTTAACACCTACCTACTACATATGTATCAAAATTCAGCCCGCTATATAAATAATGGCAAATAAAAGAAATTTACTCAATTGATACAAAAATAGTAGAAGTCATCTCTTATACATCTCATTTTGTTTGCTTACATTAACGTTTTGTTGTTGCTTATATGTATTCATTTTATATACTTTATCTATGTGAATGTGCCTTCGGCACTCTCACCTAGCAGCTGCGTCACCGGCTTACACTTTGAGGTGTATCCACATTGGTGGATAGTAGCACAGTGACTACGGTTTCGTACAGATCAATCGACAGCCAAGCCAATATGATGAGCGGGAAAATGCTTAAGATTCGATATCACAACTCATCAGTTACATGCCATTGGGCATCACAAACAGTTTGGCGTTTAAAATTGTGTGTTGAACGCGAGCGTGGCGCGTTTGTTGGATGTTTTGTAACGCTTATAAACAATAAAAGGGCGGATTATTTTCATTTGGCGTTAGATTTGTTCCTTTGTTGCCTTTTATGGCTCTTTGTGTTAATAAAAAAAAAATTAATTAATTAATTAAGCATTCGAATGCAGCCAATACGCGATTTGATGCTTATTTTTATTGGATTGGCCTTTCTAACTTTACCGGAAATTTATGACACCACATTTTTGTATCACCATATTCAAAAATGGAAAGCAATGGCGACTTCGATGCGTTACATTCAGGAGACGATGCTGCGCACCAGCTTGAATCGTGCTAAACCAAATTTGGGGATCGTCTTTGAGTGTCGTACAACGTATGTATGTATGTACTATGTAGGTTTCTTATGCATAGTTATTTATGCCACAATAGGCTTATTGTAGCAACATACATACAAATTAACGCTCGTGAAAAAATAACATTGCCATGAATATTTATCAATATTAAGTAATTAATAAAAAAAAAAGTGGTTTGTGTTTTGATAGTGAAAGGGCATGCAAACAACGAAGGTATGCCTAAAAAGAAGACCCTAACTAATTTCTTTTTGAATTAGTAGAATGGAGTTGAAAAGGAATGTATACTTACAGTATCGGTAATATTAATAGCACCTCCACTTCAGTGTGATAGTGTTTGTCACTATTATTTATGTATTTATTTATTTGATTTTAAGAAATTTCAGTTAAAATAGAGTTCATTCTCTAAAAAACCTATATAAACCCATTTTAAAAATCTAAACTGCATACTTTTTCCTCAGAAGTGTTAGAATTTTTTTTTGAGTATACAGTTGTATAGCCTATTCAATTTTATTGTCATAAATGAACAAATTCCAGGTGGCTAAAAATTACCATTGATTTTTTAGAATTTTTTTTCGCATTTACTTCCATATAATGAATAAAGACAAATTATTTGTATATGGAAGAAAACCGCAACACTTTTGGCAAAAAAAAAAAGAAATTCTAAAAAATCGGCCACAATTTTTAGCCACTTGAAACTCTCACATTATTGCCGCAAAATTTAATGGGCTATAAAACTGTATACTCAAAAAATTCTAACACTTCTGAGAAAACGTTTGAAATTCTGATGAAAATGGAGCTGGCTTAGAGTGAAAAGTTGCTAAGTCCCAATTTAAAAATTGTACAGGAGAGGAAACAGACTTCTTATAGTCACTTTCTTTAACATTCAACATTTTGCCTGTTTAAAGCAAATCCAAATCAGAGGGTTCGATCTTTATTAAAAGATACTATTTTGGACTTATCGAATTTTCGAGGCTTTTTTGGACTTAACAATTTTTTCCTTTCATTGAATATAAACGAGAAAACATAAAACAAGGACCTTTACCCTTTTCGAAACGTTGTATTTTTAATTTCTCCAGCCTCCTTTATCAAAATCTGAGTTTTCATAACAAGTGGACTTAGCAACTTTTCACTCTAAACTGGCGATATATTGCATTTTTTTAAGTTTTAAGAATGGGGTTAAGCACAAGGATTTTGTTAGAGAATAAACTGTATTTTTTTAATTGAAAACTTTTAAAAATAAATAAATAAACCTAAGAGACAAACAATCTCACTGGTGCTCTTGATATGATCGATACTGTAAATCTTTGTTGCTGATAATAATCGTGGATATCTAACATACCGTGCGTGCGTGATCTATAATGAACTACATAATTAATTAGTGTGCCTTCATTTTGCCTATTAAGAAGTGACCGCTACCTAAAAAAGTAAGGAAAGTTACCGCAAAAAAAAAATGATTGCGAATTAGTTGTTCCAGAAATTTGGCTCCTGAGGTCCAAATAATGCCTTAGCGGATACAAAAAAACATGAAAAATTATTCTGTTTAAAATAACGAAAAGTTCTTACAGTTTTAGCGCATAATTTCAAAAATGCCAAGTTTTGAGTTGTGACTCTTTTGAAGACGGTGTGCGATATGCTTGTTTGTAGAAAATGATTTTTTTTAATTTTTAGCTCAAATATGCGACTGGGAGACGAATATCACTTTGATCTACAATTAGGCGATTTGCGTGGATTTCATCGCCTGGATCCGCGCCGAAAGTTGGCACTATTCTTACATGGTTGGAACGACGAAGGCAGCAAAGAGTGGGTGCAGGATATGTTAAAAAGTAATTTAAACTAACGAATTCTTGATGCAAATTCAACCAAACTTTATTTTCTTTTTCCACCAGCTTGGACGCACTTCGATCCGAATTATAGCGTCTGTGTTGTTGATTGGGGCAATTTGTCAAAGGTGGACTACAAAACGGCATCCATGTCTATATTTGATGTTGGCCTCACCGTGGCTGGCATTATCAAAGCAATGGAGAATTTGCGACCAAACCAATTTACACGCCGCAACGTCACTTTGGCTGGCTACAGTTTGGGCGCGCATGCGGCTGGCTATGCAGGTGTTATGCTCAATGGTGAAGTTGAACAAATCATCGGTCTTGATCCTGCGGGGCCGCTCTTCACGCTGCCAGCTGTCGTATCAACGGATTTTAGACTGGATCCCAGCGACGCAGAATTTGTGCAAGTGTTGCACACATCAGGCGACACTTTGGGTACCAGCGTTAAATCGGGACATGCCGACTTTTATCCGAATGGTGGAAAAGCGCCGCAACGCCACTGTCAAGTATTACTTTCGGGTTTTCAGAACAGTAAGTACTTATGTGTGTGTGTATGTGTGTGTGTATGTATGCGTGCATTTGTAAACGGTCAAATAGGCGTGCAACAAAAACGCTGTACTACAATCACTTAAATGCCGCATGCAACGCATTGAATGTGTTGACAATCTGCATACATACTTAATTATTCATTTCACTTGTTCCTTCTGCCTTCTTTTCATCTACACAGATGCGGTCGCGTGTAGCCACAGCTCATCGGCTGTGTTTTTCAAGCAATCCATGAATCCGGCGTTTCCGTTCGTGGGCTACCATTGCAGCAGCTATGAAAATTTTGAGCAGGGTCTTTGTGCGCAGAGCTATCGGGGTCGTTTCGGCATACATTCTCAACGCCGCAACCATGGCGATTTCTACTTCGACACCGAATCCCAACCGCCGTACGTTCAACGCAGACAATGGCAACAGCGGTGGCTTCATCAGCAACGACAGAAATGGCGCCGACGTCAGCGGGTGGATGGTTTGGCGGCTTTGGGAAAAAACGCTTTGATTGGCGCTGTGACGCTTCCGACAGCAGGGCAACCTAGGCGCCGCAAATGGCCTAGGCGACGTCAACGTAAACGCGCAGCGGCGTTGTAAGCGCGCTGAGATTCGCAACTGTAATGGAATGACGACTGATGGTATTTTCATTGAAATAAATGCATTGTTGCCGAAAGGATAACAAAGTTAATCGTTATGTGGTTGTGGTTGTGTATGTGTATTGGCAATGTGGCATGTGAGTGAGCGTGCATATATGAAGGCATGCATGCATGTATGAATGTATTCGTGTGCATGCTTTATTGAGAAAACGCATTCAATTTGTATGCGAGATTTTGGGTGTGGAATTTAATTCCGAATTCGATTTGTGCTTTGCAGCTTTTACACATTCAAATGTATGGCGGTCGAGAGTTGGGTGTTGGCAGCGGCTTTATCAGTTCTGAGTTGTGGTTGCAAACTGCCATAAGCGGAGCTGGGCGCGGTGCCGTGTGGAGAAAGCCGCGTGTGGCATTTGGCATTGTTGTGCGGTTGCAACAACAATTGCGTAATTATGTGCGGCTGCTTGCGTGCCAATATTGCAACATACAGACGCATGCATGTTGCATACATATGTACGTACGTAAGCGTGTTACGGCCACAACGCGCGGCGTTAGTTGCGGTGGTGTTAACTACTCACATTTCAGCGTCGACCTTTAGCAATCACTGTGCTGCTAAATATTTAAGCACTGCTTGGTGGGTGCACGTATGTACATAAGTAAACACATACTCGTACTAAGATAGATAGACATGTACATACGCGTATGCAGTGTTGGTATGTATTTGTGTGCAAACACACATGTGTGTTAACATATACATACAGTTTTTTTTTCGGTCAATGCTGAAAATGTTGCTATGTCTGGCATTCGAATGCAATTTGTTAGCGTTGAAATTGGTGTGCAACTGTTCGTTTATTGGTACTGCAGTCAGGAACTGGAGCAGCGCAGCATTGGAATTTAACTGCAGCACACCGAACCGCACCGCATCGCACCGCAGCGCACACCTGAAACAATAGGCATTTGCTCACTTTTGTTTGTGCTATGCAAATAGCTTGCTGGTTTGGCCTTTGCTTATGGTTCTCTAAGTACATATTATTGGTGCCGAGTCTGACTTTGGCATGTTCTCATACAAATGATTTTGGTAGGCTCGCATTGAGCTCTGTAAATGAAAGTTGGTATTTTTTTTTGCATTTGTTTGTAGATCACTGAATCTGCATGGTGGTAAATTACTGCTATTTTAACTCAATTTTGAACTGCTATCGATGCAAATGTACACACATATGTATGTATATGGGAATTAAGCTGAAAGTGAAAATTGGAAACTTCTTTATTCTTTTTTTTGGCGCTGTAACCGCCTAAGCGATTTTGGCCGAGTTCAGCAAAGCACGCCAGTCGCTTCTCCTCTGTGCCAACTGACGCCAATTGGAAACGCCAAGTGAAGCCAAGTCCTTCTCCACCTGATCTTTCCATCGCAGTGGGGGCCTCCCTCTTCCTCTGCTACCACCAGCGGGTTCCGAGTTGAATACTTTCAGAGCTGGAGCGTCGGTGTCCATTCGAACGACATGACCAAGCCAGCGGAGCCGCTGTATTTTAATTCGCTGAACTATGTCTATATCGTTGTAAAGCTCATACAGCTCATCGTTCCATCGTCTGCGGTACTCGCCGTCGCCAACGCGTAAAGGACCGTAAATCTTCCGCAAAATCTTTCTCTCAAACACCCCAAGAGCCGCCTCATCGGATGTTGTCATTGTCCATGCTTCTGCGCCATATACCAGCACGGGCATGATGAGTGACTTATAGAGCGTGGTTTTCGTACGTCGAGAGAGGACTTTACTCCTGAATTGCTTACTCAGTCCAAAGTAGCACTTGTTGGCAAGAGTGATTCTACGTTGGATTTCAATGCTGACATTATTATCGGTGTTAATGCTGGTTCCCAAGTAAACGAAATTCTCTACTTTCTCGAAATTGTAACTGTCAACAGTGACGTGGGTGCCAAGGCGCGAATGTGCTGAGTGTTTGTTTGATGACAGGAGATACTTCGTCTTGTCCTCGTTTACCACCAGACCCATGCGCTTTGCTTCCCTATTCAACTTGGAAAAGGCAGAACAGACTTCGCGGTTTTTGTTACCGATGATGTCGATGTCATCGGCATAAGCCAGCAATTGCACGCTCTTGTAGTATATTGTTCCTGAGCGGTTCAGTTCTGCAGCTCTTATTATCTTCTCCAACATCAGATTAAAGAAGTCACATGAAAGGGAGTCGCCCTGTCTGAAACCCCGTTTTGTGGCGAACGGCTCGGAGAGGTCTTTTCCAATTCTGACGGAGCTGGTGGTATTGCTCAACGTCATTTTACACAGCCGTATGAGTTTTGAGGGGATGCCAAATTCAGACATAGCGGCGTATAGGCAACTCCTTTTAGTGCTGTCAAAGGCGGCTTTAAAGTCGACAAATAGGTGGTGAGTGTCGATCCTTTTCTCGCGGGTCTTTTCCAAGATTTGGCGTATTGTGAATACCTGGTCTATGGTGGATTTGCCAGGTCTAAAGCCACACTGATAAGGCCCAATCAGTTCATTGACGGTGGGCTTCAGTCTTTCGCACAATACGCTCGATAAGACCTTGTAACCTATGCTTAGAAGGCTGATCCCGCGGTAGTTGGCGCGAATGGCGGGGTCACCTTTCTTGTGGATTGGGCAGAGCACACTTAAATTCCAGTCGTCGGGCATGCGTTCATCTGACCATATTCTGCACAAGAGTTGATGCATGCACCTTATCAACTCCTCGCCGCCGTACTTGAATAGCTCAGCTGGCAGGCTGTCAGCTCCAGCGGCTTTGTTGTTTTTCAGCCGCGTTATTGCTATACGTACCTCGTCATAGTCAGGCGGTGGAACGTTGACTCCGTCATCATCGACTGCGGGCTCGGGTTCTTCTTCTCCACAACTTTCTGTGCTGCTGCCATTTAGTAGGGCGGAAAAGTGTTCCCTCCATAATTTAAGTACGCTCTGGACATCAGTTACTAGGTCGCCATTATTGTTCTTACAGGAGTGCGCCCCGGTCTTTAAACCTTCCGTAAGTCGCCTAACTCTCTGGTAAAATTTTCGGGCATTCCTCCTGTCGGCCAGCATTTCAAGCTCTTCGCACTCACGTATTTCTGCCTCTCTCTTCTTGTTGCGGCAAATACGTCTCGCTTCCCTCTTCAGATCCCTATAGCGGTCCCACATAGCGCGCGTTGCGCCCGATCGCAGCGTGGCCCTGTAGGCGGCATCTTTTTTCTCTGCAGCTTCCTGACACTCCTCATCGTAGCAGTTGTTCTTTCGGGCTCGCTGAAATCCGACTACTTCTTCGGCGGCGGTACTTAATGAGCGGGAAATGTGGTTCCACTGCTCGCATATGTCGGTTTGTTGAAGAGTGCTCTCTGAGAGCAGGTGTGAGAGTCGAGTAGCGAAAGCGCTGGCTGTCTGTTGTGATTGCAGCTTTTCGACGTTAAGCTTTCCTTGCATATTTGGGCGCACATTTTTTGCTGCACATAGGCGGGTGCGTATCTTGGCTGCAACAAGATAGTGGTCCGAGTCGATGTTTGGGCCTCGGAGTGTGCGTACGTCTAAAACACTGGAAGCGTGCCTTCCGTCTATCACAACATGATCGATTTGGTTTCTCGTTTTTCGATCCGGAGACAGCCAGGTAGCTTGATGGATCTTTTTATGCTTGAACCTAGTACTGCATACTACCATGTTTCGGGCCCCGGCGAAGTCGATCAGCCTCAATCCGTTGTCGGACGTTTCGTCGTGGAGGCTGAATTTTCCGACGGTGGTTCCAAAGATCCCTTCTTTGCCCACCCTGGCATTGAAGTCGCCAAGCACGATTTTGATATCATGACGGGGGCAGCGCTCGTACGTGCGCTCCAAGCGCTCATAGAAGAGATCCTTGGATGCCTCATCCTTCTCTTCCGTCGGGGCATGGGCGCAGATGAGCGAGATGTTGAAGAATCTCGCTTTGATGCGGATTGTGGCTAGACGCTCGTCCACCGGGGTGAACGACAGTACTCGGCGACGGAGTCTCTCTCCCACCACAAATCCAACTCCGAATTTGCGCTCCTTTACATGGCAGCTGTAGTAGACGTCGCAAGGCCCCAGACATTCTTTGCCTTGCCCCGTCCAACGCATTTCTTGGATGGCGGTGATGTCAGCTTTTGTCCTTACGAGGACATCAACCAGCCGGGCAGAGGCACCTTCCCCATTAAGGGTCCGGACATTCCAGGTGCATGCCCTCAAATCGTAGTCCTTTAAACATTTGCCGTGGTCGTCATCATAAGGGGAGGTCTCATCCGAGGCTTTGATTTGCTTCTTCACTGGAAGTGGTTTTTACGTGGCGGGTCCCAAGCCCAGCGCACAACCCATTGCTGGGACGGGGGTGGTTTCGTAACCAAATACACGTTTATATAGCGAGCCGCTTGCTCCAAGCAGACACCCGCTTGCAGCCGCACCTACTGGTGAACAGACGCTGCAGACTTCAGTGAGCCCTTAAACCGAATAAGTCAGAGTGGCCCCACCGAAGCTCCCTCTCTTTCTGCCGTGACCCAAGGCTTCACTCGGATTGGTTACCGCATCTCGCACATGGGTTGCTCACGTTGCCCAGAGTGCGCGAACGAGGACGCAAGAGTCGGGATTGAGTATAGCCATGCAACTGTAACTGCATACCCAGCGCAATGACTATACCCCATTGCACTCCAAAATTGGAAACTATTCAACAGCAAATTGAACTGGTTCAGAACTAGCAACGGGATAGCTGAAAACCTGAAAAGAGGACGGTACTTAATCTCGAAATATTTCGAATCAATAATTTTGAATATATTTTTTTTTTGTTTTAACATGACGATATGTATTACCGTCTACGCTCAAAGCTTCAACAAATCAGCAGTATTTTGTAGTCACTTCGAATTTGAACTTTATTTACTAGAATTGATTGATGAATAACGAAAAAAAAACCTTAAAATTCTGAATAAAAAGTGAAATTTGTATGAAACTTTTTTGTTTTATGTAATTTTTATTCTTTTAATTATATGGGCGATTCCACCGTCACGGGTTGGACATTTGTACAGAAAAATTTTCTTTCTTGTTTACATTTAAGTATAAAGTACTCAACAATTCTACATTTTGATAAAGCTACACCTAATTGACTATTATATGAGTTCTTACAAAATACGAAAAAAATTCCAGCTTAGTTTATATGGAAAAAATATGATTTATTTCTTCTGTCACGGTTGGGACAAAAAAAAGAACCTAGTTTTTGGAGCAGATATATTTTACGGAAACTCTGCGAATTTATTTCACTTTTCTGTGTGAACTTGATGTCTTATAACAAAACAAAGAACCAGGAAAACAAACAAAGCAAAAACTACAATAAAAATCATGGCTTTATTATAAAAAAAATCCGAAACACTTTAATTATGAATCGCAAATTATTTGACAGTGCATTCAACATAGCCTACTTTAAACTTAATCAAAAAATTTACTTAGAACTTGATTTCAAAACGTAAAGCAAGGTAATAAAAGTGCATTTAAAGCTCAAATTTGTTATTTTTGTGGTTGATGCAAGATTTTTATAAATGTCTTATCCACACGTTTGTTAGTTTCATATAGAAAATTATTTTTGCACTGAGGTCCACTTTCCCATGGAACCTCCCATATGTGGAATGAAGTATATTTTTGTAAATATGTAAGAAAATAAAATAATAAATAAATTAGTAGTCAAAACTTGTCAGTATGTAGGTGTCGTACTTAAAATTTGATTCGAATCAAATTCAAAATATATATAGAAACACATATGGGTTGGACAAACGGAATTTGTTTGATCCTAAATTTATTCAAGAATTCGCTTTAAAACTCCGATTTCTTTACTTTCAGAAAAAGGAATAGATTGTAAACACAAAATGAAGGTGAAAAAAATGCACTTTTATTCATCGAGCAGCATTTACCGAAAGTATAAGAGAGAACATGTGCGTCGCAAACTCCATCTTGTTTTCAATTCGTCTGTATACCACCTACCTAAGTTACATACGCAAATACATAATTACAAAAAAACATGTATCGACACGCAGTAATCATAAAACTTTGTGTTGAGTAAAAAAGTGAGTTGACTTTCCATACATATTACAACTATTACTGCGTTTTTCGTTTTTGTCTCCGAACAGAATTTCTTGGTTTTTAAAGGACTTTGAATCTTCAAAGCGATGTAGAATAACTGTATGGACATCCAATAAAGAGAAATGTTTGTAGAATTGAAAAATATTAAATTTTTTACATAGTTCACAAGAACCAATAGGTATGGAAAATGTCCTTTTAAATAATTGTTTATCCTAAATTAGTAATAATAAAAGACGATTTCAATACCCTCTCGTCCTTGTGTACCAACACATTTAATTTTCTTTCAATTTTGCACAGTTATCTATTTTATTTAACACCTATACTGAAATTCTACATTGTGCCGATTTTTTTTAATAATTTTTGAATTTATCACATCCTTGAAATTTTAAAGTCTTTTAAAAAAATATCCTGACATCAGAGAAAAAAAAAACTAAAAACGCAGTTGTATTATATTTGGCCCAGAGTTTCGAGAATATATTAATTTTTGTGTAGGTAAAATTGACTGTCGAACGCTGTCATATGGGGTCTAGTAGAGGGCTGCATGAATTCATTCAAAACGGCGTATGAATTATTCATATACAAAGCGAATTAATGATTTTGGCTTACATTTTTTTTTGAATTTGAGTTATATATGTGTCGACACAACAATATTCAAGCAAAGTGAAAATAAATTGAATTGAAATGGATGACAATTTTTTGTATGAATATCCAAAAATATTTTTTCTACGTACATACGTATGTATGTACAAACATACAATACGAAAAAACTTGTTTTTCGTTCATTCATTCACATTCCTCCATTTGAAGGTAGAAAATTTAAAACAAAATATATTTTCATAACCTAAAAAATTCCAAACGCTAAGTGTGTTGTATGTGAAGTAGAATATTCAAATATACTGTACTCTGTTTGGCTAGAATTGAATGAATTCATGCAGCCCTCTTGTGTCTATATTTATATAATACCGGGCAGGAGATAGCCATTAAAAAAAACGGTTTGGAAGGTCTAGGAAATATTTTTTTTTGTAAGCGTAATAATCTATTTAGTTTACACATATGTATTAATAAGGATTAATCAATCAACTACATTCAAATTTTGAAATAAAATTTTCGAAGGTTTTTTTTTAATCTACAGAATAATTTTTCATTATTTCTGTTATTTGAAAGAGTACCTCGCTTTTCCATTTCTTGTGTGTCATTTCATATGAATTTATATCAATGAGAGCTGCAAACAGGACTTTAAAGTTAATTTTTTTTTTATCTTGGGTAAATACATGATTTGAAAAAAAACGGAATACAGACCCCTAAACTACGATTCAATTTTAAGTTCACGTGTTTACAGTGTACTTATACTGCTGTAGTACTTTTTTATAATAATTTTTACTTCCAACAGGCGAAATTTGTTTCATGTTCTAATGCATGAATTTAGTACCACATAGCTCGGGATGAAAAATTTATATTATTACAAAATTAATAGATTGTTATTATATAAGCAAATAAATAAACAAAATTTTTTCTCATTTTTCGACAATAGAGACGTTTTTATCACCATGATTTAAACGCTACAACCTGTTAAATTTTTCTTTAATTGTTATAAACATTAAAAAAGAATAAATTCCTTCAACGCCCTTTTCAAAAATAAACCAAGTTGCTTATGTGGAATATAATGATACCCTTTTCTGAATCATGCTGATTGGGTAATTTTTTACTTCCTTTTTATCAAAATACATTTTTGTATGTAAATTTGTCTGATATATTTTGTCATTTGTTTTGTTCTTCCTATCAAAAGTGTAGTTTCTGTAAAACTACACCCCTCAAAAGTATTTGTTTAACCAGCAGAGAAACTCTCATGACATTAGGATTCATGTGCATTTATTTCTCAATTTATTGACCTTTCATGTACCTATCGATTAACTCTAATCAAAAATAAGAGTTTTACAAATAGCATTCTCAATAAACTATTCACTTAGTTCATTATCCACTCAACAGGATGAAGTGAGCTTATAAAAAACTTTTAATTGCGCTGATATCTTCATGTCTAGACTTTAGTAAATAATTTATGGGGCTTACGTGTAAAACAGTAAACGGATACTTGCAACTGTTTTGTTCTTTATGAACTTGCCTACGTACATAGGTGCGTATGTGCTGAGTATGCATATAACTAATAACTTCCTTGCAAGCACCCGTAGTGGCAAGCCAACATAGCCGCTGGCTGCAAAAATAACAATCAACAACTAAGACCATACACAAAGTAGTTGCAAAAGCCATAATTAAATCTTACTAATTTCAATTTTACCTCCATTGAGGCCGGAAGAACTCTTGACGTTTACGATGTTCAAGAAACAAAAACAACGACAACTAACAAAACATGAACAAAAACAAAAGCAATAACAACAAACGAATGCTAGTCGAACGTGAACAGCTTGAAAAACATAAATAAAAATGTTGACTTGTGGCAAAAAGGAAGCATTTAACACGGCAAATACGTCGAAAGAAGCGCTGCGCTGTTTTCTTTTTTTGTGTGATTGTTGTTGAAAAGGCAGCGCCTAGCAAAACTTGCGCCACATAACTCATGCATGCCGCAGACAAAGTAATAAATTTTATAATAACAACAAAGGTAAGGAAAGGTGCAGAGTAATACATGCACGATGAGAACAGTTGAAAAAAGCGCATTGAACAAGTTCAGAGAACAACGTTCTTAGTCCTGCGCCCGGCCAGCTGGTCAAGTGAATTTGCTATTGAATTCAAGTGAGCTGAATTGAAGCAACGTAGCACTGAAAATTGAAATTATGTTTTGCATTGCGAAAATTGAATTTAACGTATTTTCCTACCCTCCATGTGTGAATGTGTGCGTGGGAACGCAGTGGGAATAAGCAAATAACTGGGTAGTGAAGCAACACATGCAAGGCAGGGCGTATACGTAACATGACGGACGCTAGGAATGTGCAAGCGTTTCCTAAAGCAGAGTAGTTAGCGATGCCAGCGAGTGCACAAGCATTGGGGAATTAGGAGTTATATAAGGGGTATTGAACACTAAACGGACAGAAAGAAAGGGGCCGGTATTATGGATAACGGTTAATCTTAACAAACCGAAAGATGTAAAATTTTGACTAATTAAATAGTCGAAGGGTATTTTTGGTGGTTGGAACCAACCTAACCAGACCCACTTCAATGGATGGTGGTTGTAAGCGACCATCTAAAGGAACCGCAGAAAATGCCTGCCAAGTGATTGCCTACACAGATGATCAGGCCCTTATGGTTAGAGGAGGACTTCTGATACCTTTTCTCGCTCAAGGTTACCTGCACTTGGTAACTAAATAGGAGGTGTTGTTTACTATCGATCGAGCTCTGCAGCTCTCTGAAAGGGTAAAGTATTTGGGACAAAATAACATAAGGCTCGAAAACTGGACATCATGGAGTTCTGCAGGGCTTTGATTTCATTCCTGGGCCCTATTGCACCAACGAATTATTATTAGCATTTTAGCAAATTATCGAACTTGCGCAAAGTTTTGTGTTTCACCAACATGATAAGGAAAAGTCACTCAAATGAGTTTTGATAAGTAAAATATCACTCAAAATCATAGATAAACGTTGCACCAAAATCTGAAATGCTAAGCGAAAAGGCTTTAGCGGATAATTGATAAGTTATGCAAATTATCAAAATTTATTAGCATTTCATTGCACCAAAAATTTTTATTTATCACTTATCATCTTTCATGTTGCTAACTTTAGCATTATTTTGCTAAAAGTAATTTTACCTATCGTACAAGTGATAATTTACATTTATTCAGTCTGAATGAATTTATGTATTTATTTATTTATTGTAAAAGGATAATAGAATTATACCTTAACAATCTAAAAATTAAGCTCTAACACGTGATTCGATAAAATATTGACACAAAAAAAGCTTCGATTCGAACTATTAAATTTATTATAGGAGGAAAATCCGCAAATAATAAAAGGCGTGTCATAAAATAAATAAAAATCAGCTATAGTTTAGATATTGATGTAGTAGAAAAATTTCGACTTTCTCGTAGCCAAATTGAAGAAACTTTATTTAAAATTGGAGCGGATCTACAATATAACAGTGAGCTTAATGATGGCTTAAGTCCGCTACAGCAATTATTATCGACTCTGCACTAATTAGGTAATGGTAGCCAATATCATGGAATTGGTCAAATGCATGGGGTTCACATATTAGCGGTATGTACAGTAATCCATCCAAAGGCAAATGCCCTGATTAACAAATTGATGGATGAAACTATTTGTTGGCCGGAATTTACGAAAAATATTGCTACACAATTTTTCAACATTGGTGGATTTACTTAAGTCGCAGGGTGCATTAATACATATAGAAGCCCCTAAGGCTACTGAGTACCAATTTATTAACCGGTACGGAAGTCATTCAATTAATGCAATGTGGTTTTGTATAAACAAACATATGATAGTCAAGATGGACTTACTTTTTTCTTTAGTAATTTTTAAGGCAGACAATTTATTGCCTTTGCTTTGTGCGCGCGACATAGAAAGAAAAAATGATAAATTGAAAATGTTTATCAAACCGTACATGAGTTTGCTAAGCTTTCGTTTTCCATTGAGAAACGGTAATAATTTTAGCTAAGCACATTATTGGAAAAGTTCTCTATTTGAAAAGTAAAATAAATTGGCTGTGCAATGGCTATCAAATCGACTTATCAAAAAAAAAATTGTCAGTTATTCATTTTTTGATAAGTTGATAAGTTTTTTATGATAAGTAAAAAGTGCAACACTTTCCAACTTTAATTTTCAATAAAAAGGCTTATCCAAAAGTTGTAAAGTGATAAGTGATAAGTCGTTGGTGCAATTGGGCCCTGATCATACAGATAGCTCCGCCTACGAAAGGGCTCCCAACAGCTTCGTATTTACATACATTCCCTTAGGGCATAACTGGGTGGGGCGGGATGAATAAAGAAATATAGCAGTGTACTCTTTCATGTGGATCAAAATTTAGAAGTAGGGTTTAAGCGGGGTATTCGGCCGCAAGCTTCCGAGCTGTAGCAGTTAAGAGGTGAGCAGACATCTGTCAGATATTCGTCAGACTAGTCGACAAGAAAGTCCGAAATCTTAAAGATTTTTGGCCGTACCTATCAGCGAATCGTTGGTATGCAGAAGTTGACAATAAATTTCACCAATACGTCGCAATGGGGGTCCAGGTTTACAGAAAGCGGAAAACATTCAACAGTTTTTAATATATTGCACAATTTTTTATATATTTATCTGGATATCATTCTTTACTCGGGGGTGTTTGGAGTCGCTTATTACAAATTTTCATTCAGATCATAGAAGTTCAAAATGGGATACGCCAAACTGCGGAAGCGTTTTTGAAAATTCGCTGGATATTCTTGAAATTCGATGCTTGGGGGTTCTGGGGGAAACTGGTTACGAATTTGAAGTTAGATCAGAGAAATTGGAGATTCACTGGAGATACTTGAAACTCGTCACTCCGGGGTTTTTAGGGTGGCTGATTACGCACTCGATGTCAGCTTTTGAAAAATCTAAATCTCGAATCCAAAGGACTGACGGATTTTTTGAAACAGGTGGAAACTCCGTTTAAAATATTTTCATAGTAGAACCTCTTTCGTCTGACAACCATGGTGTGGTAGCCATACCAGGAACATCCACTACAAACAGCAATACAAACTTTATGAAATTTTTTTAAGTTTTTGTCTTTTTGAAATTTTTCTACTCAGGAACTACGATGCGGTGTGGGAACTTTTAAGTTAAGTAGCCGAGGAGTCTGATGAATATCTGGCATATTTAGGGTAAATGCCTGACAAAAATCTTATTCAACCTGTGGACGAAAAGAAAAATAAACTTAATTAGACATGACTGTCCGAAATCGGACGGAACTCGATGAGAAAATAAATAACATTCAGGCGGAATCTTAGGAATCTTACCAAGTACCTCTGCAGTAGCTTGCAGGATGCTGTGACTGTCGAACCTTCGCAAGGCTAATATGAAAACATTTTGGCTCGAACTTTCTGACCAGCCCTGAGTAGAAGATAAGAGGCATTGCAATAAGCTGCATTTGTAATTTTCTAATTGACTCGTGGCGCTTCGTTGACTGATCTAATGATCTTCGTTCAGTTTTGCGTGATTTCACAAAGTACAATCTTTTGAATACCCAAGTGCGTCTCAAATCAGGGACAACCACCGCAGCTTAATCTTGCCACGTATGAGCTACATTGAAACTGAAGGTGGCGCGTTGGTGCTTTGGGATCTTAAGGCATGAATGTTAACTCACACTCGATTTGATTATCTAATACAAATTTGCTCTGATGAGAGATGTTTGGTACCTACCTGTAGACGAGCAATGCACGGTAATAAAACCTAATAAATATGGACAAAAATTCTTCCTTCTTGGAAACAAACAACCCAACTTCCTTTTGGGCGCCTAGCTTTACCTTAAAGAAGATGAAACTCGGGTCACTAATGAAAGATTGACACCTCCTAGCTATGCATTCTGGATCCATGGTCGCAATACTATGTGTATAAACATCTGCGCTATTAAAACTTAGGCCCAAGAGCTCGCTAGAAAAGGAAAAAAAATTCTGAGAACACTGAGCAAAATTCGTAGACAAGTTCCAAAGCCCAAAGACAAGTTCAAAAAGCCCAAAGAGCTTTTACACAAAACTACCGTTATCGGTAAAAGCCTTAAAGTTTTCTAGATCATTCTGCCGCATAAATATTTTCATATCAAATACAAGGCCACATACTAATAACATAATCGAATATTGCCAAAATCGTAAACACAAACATTTTTTAGCTGAACATTTCACGTAAAATGACCCCAAGACTAAGCAGTAAACGAGCAATTGCACAAACATGTGTGTGTACATAATTTATGCCTTCTCCCATATCCTCCTGGCACTGGAAAATACTTCGTTTAAGAGTGGAAAATAAACACTCCCACTCACAAACATATTTGAGTGCATCAAGTGCGGCCAATAGTTGAGGTAAGGTCAGTTCGAGTGGTTTGCTTGGCATACCTGCACATAGCCGGCGGTTATGTTTAGAAAGTCAACGACTTTTGGTTGCGTTTTTTTTTTTTTTTGGCAGTGGCAAGATGCCGAAAGCTAAGATTGGTTTTTGGAATATTTCAGTTAGGCAGCTAAGAGAAATCCGGGAGCAAAAACCACATATCACGAAATGTGAGTGTTCACGCGAATACAAATGGTAAATGTTTTCATTCATAGACGTACGAGTAACTTTATGTTGGCGAGCGTTATTTTGTTTAGAGCCGAGATTTATTTTTCGATTGCTCCAAGAAGTTGCAGCCTTTCGCCTGGTGGCAAGAAATTATGTATTTATTTAAAGTTGCCTACAACGAGTAAAAACAAGTGTAGCATCTATACTTTATTTAACATAAAAACGCATTTGACGGCGCCAAGCTTTTCATAGCTAACTTTTAATAAGAGTACTCATTTAAAAGCTCAAAGCCCACGCAAACTAGGCAATGTCAAAATTTGTATAGAAAGTCATTTGCTCAAATTTTTATTTTTTTTTTAATTCAAATACGATTTCCCTCTGAAATCGACAGATAATGCTGCAAAGTTAGTTTGATAAAAACAAAACTGAAAATCAAAACAAAACCATTTTTGTATGTAGCGCTATGCGGTAATTTTTTCTAGGATCTCTTGAAACCTAGCCTATAAATGCATTGCACTCTCAGCTACAACCAGGATACTTAAAAATGTACTAAGAAGTTGAGGGAAACCTCAGGCTGCAGCATATAACAAATGGTAAACGATGATACCACTTCCTCTCGTGAAAGTTCTGAAGGACTACTTAGCTTTAGTCGAGCGGGATTAAGAACTACATATCACTGGGTACTAAAAATCAACCGGAATTTCAAGGAACGTCAGACTGATACTTTACTTTGCATTTTCTATGTGTGAGTGTAAGTCTTTGAGGGTTGCCTAACTGCAAAAGAAGATTTCGGGCTGCCTCCTGAATGGCAAACTCTTCTTCTGGATACCCCCCTTGACCAATATCCGTATGGCCCAAGATTTCCTTAATACACCTTAAAAAGGCATAAATCAAGGATAAGTCCTAGCTAATTCAAACTTGCACTTTATTATACTATAATTAAATGGGCTACAAAATTGCATATTGGATAAAAAGCTCGAAATTTTTACGAAAGTTGGTTAATTTTTTTTTTTTATATAGGACCAAATTTGAAACGTGGATTTATTCTGTTTTTGCTAAAGAATAAACTATATTTTTTATAAAAAACTAACTAAAATGAAATAGCAAAAAGATTAAAGTTGAAACTTGTCTATATGTGGCGGGCTTATAATTATGATACGCGTATATATGACCAAATCTCAAGAGTTGTTTTTTTTTTAGTGTCACTCCATTATCTCGCCAGAAAAAAAACGCTAAAGATTTCTTCTTGCATATATTTCAATCACTGGAGTTCCAGAAATAAGTTCAATAAAAAATAAATATTTAAATAGTTTTAGCCTTAAAACGTTTATCTAGGCGAAAAAGAACTGAAATTTAAATTTTTTTTCATAGGCACTCAAAAAAATCATAGCAGTGTTTTTGTAATAACTTTGGGAAGTTTTCAGATAAAATTTTTATATTAGATACAACGAAAGTTGCCACCAAATTAAAAAAAATGGCAGCATGCAGAATATCTGTCGCAACTATTTTGTAATTTTTGAAATTTGACAATTTTTTTCATTGTAAAAGTCTTTAAAGTGTTAACATTAAACGGCGAAATTGTTATTTTTGCCATAATGAACGAATCTAGGGTAATAAAACTAGTGTGCCACCAATTGACAAATAATTACATTGATTATAAAATTACAATGAATTATAATTTTTTTTTTAAATAATATGAATTATAAGTTAATGCGTGGGAGTAAACATGTTAGCTGGCTGTGTATGGTGCTTCGGGGCGTATACGTATACGGGTATATAGTTACAAATACGGGTATATGTATGAGCACGAGTTGTTATTTTACTGTTTTTTAGTATAATATTTTCAGTTTTCATTTAAATACAGTTTCGCAATGAAATCTTTTTCTTTATGCCAAACTGAAGCTAATAGGCAAAAACACGTTTTTGTCGAAAAATGTAACAACTCGTGAGATTTGCTCATATAGATAAAAACGAAAAAAATTTGCATAAGAACGTAAGAGAATATTTGTAAAAAAATATAAAAATAACATAAAAATTGTTGTTAATGGAATTGCCAATTTTGTTCTGCAGTTTAAAAACACTGCAAAATTTAAAGTTTTTAACAAAATTAACCTTTCCAAAATGTATGTATACAAATGTGTTCGTTGACGGGGAAATAAATAGGTACGCGACATTTTAAAAAATGTTGGTAATTTTTGTTTGTTCTATTTAATGTTTATTATATTTTTTATGAAAGTATATCTCGCTATATAACAAAAACCATGTAAGCCTCAATTAAAATTTTTTTTTTAAGAATTTAGCAAAATTCGAAAAATCGAATTTTAGTAAAAAATCTTGGTATGCAGCTTTAAAGCTTATTAAATTCTTGTAATAAGGGGCAAGTGTGTAGTAGCTAAGACTTACCGTTAGTTTTTGGAATTTTTTTTTGCTGACGATGTTAAGCATTTTTATCTGTACAAAGTACTCATATATTTTATATGGGGAAAAATGCCAAACTCCGTCCGCAAAAACAATCCACTTTATTTGATATGGGATTTGAAAAAATTTCAATGCACCCAGAAAAGTTGCGAAGCGTTGATATTTGATTAGGTAAACATTCATATTTTTAATAAGCTGCTGCATTAAAAATTGTTTTCTCGTATTTTTTTGTTTTCAAATCATAGTAAGTACATATTACATTAGTATTATTGCATTAACTTAAATTTAATCCAATCGAAGTTTAGCATATTTTCAATAAAAATTTACTTAAGTATTTCTATGCATAAAAAATGTATTATATGTAACTTCGCAATTCGCACTCCAGCAACTTTAAGCTGGAAAGAAAAAACAATTGCAATATGCAGCAACTTCTTCATTATGCATACGAATCGCCAGCCGCATACACTAAGTGTAAATGTGTTTGTGTGTATGTAAAATATGTATGTATATTTTTGAATGCGGGTCCAACTTATCGCCCGACACTTATGTATGTAGTATATTGCATCATGCTTGCAAACAAACCTGCATAAGTATACGCTTAAGTATACTAGATATTTGCATACATACACACTTATTATTTTCCATTCTACTCATTTCGATGCTATTCAATTCAATTCAATTTGAAACAAAATTATCATTTAAAGTTGAGAAAACTAACGATGAGAATGCTGAGTACTTGGCAAGTTGGTAGCTTGGCAGGCTTGATAGCAGCAGCCTGGTTTATATCCTGCCCTGCTTGAGAGTTGACTGGCTGGTTGGATGTCTGTCTGGCCTGCTGGCTTGATATGGAGTTTACCTGCAACTTTTCGACCCTCTTTGCTGTATCTACAAGTGCCTACCTTCCGCCAAGTTGTTGCAGAGTGTTTGTTTGTTTGTATATATATAACTGCTCTATAGGTGTGTGTTCGAGTGATTGTGTGGCATTAATGCAAACACCAAACAATAACTACAAATGAAAAAAAATAAAATGAATTGAGAAAAAACAGGAATCTCTTAGTACCGCGAAATTTCCATAAAAATCATTTTCCAGCGAATCGATCGAACCGGGGGTCGCTTGCTTCCTGTGCTGCGCCAACAAACTTGTTTCCTTATTTTTTGTATTTTTTGTTTTCCGTTTTGTTATTTTCTTAAAATCTGATAGTAGGTGTATGTCTGTATGGAAGTATTTACTTAGTCTGTGTATTCGTGTTTTTTTGCCACCTTACTACGGGCAAACGCTTCAGGGTGCAAATAATAAGCAACAAAAAAAAATTAACTACAAAAAATGATGTGCAAAAAGTAAAACAAACAATAAAAACAAAAGCGTGTAAAAATTTGTTAATGCTCAGCGACCAAATTGCGGTCCTGATAGAGGTTTCGTTTTTTTGCTACAAGTAGCGTATATTTACAGTGGCTTCCAAATGTGTATAGACGAGTGAACAGCGCTTTTCAATATGCCCCTTTTGTAAGCCATATAGTACATATCGACACCTCCAAACCATACCAAGCTAAGTCACCTTGGACTTAGTCAGACTTCATTGACAATTCACAGCTATAAAGAGTAACGGTGGTGCTGCGAATCCGTTCTTCAATATTTTGAATGCAGCTCCGTTTGAACTACATATGCCTGGGTGTTTCAAGGGCAATTTGTACTTTCTTGTGTATAGCAGAAGTATTGTTTTCTTTGAGTTAATAAGGCCTGAAATTCCCCTTTAGGCCAAATAACCCTACCCTTCGTCAAAAAAAAGCTCCAGTGAGTGAATGATTTTTTCATTCATGTGGCTCCTCCGACCTAATTTCCGTTGCTTCCGAAAAGTGTATGCTTAGAAGCGGATTAAGAGATAACTAGCCGGTTTCAGTCGAGCAGCCATCACGTTCTCGTAAGCATTCTGGGACCCTCTGGGCGGCACCTGAAAGCATCTCTTTTAGCATTAGTTCTTCTGCGATAGACTCCACCCAGCTACATGTGGTGATTTTTCATTTCCTTGTGAGTTTGCTTGTAAGCTTTTAAGCTTTATTGCCAACTTGCAGGCCCCTAATTTTCTTCATTACCAAATGCAAGGGCCTGGTTGAAATGTTTAATTATTTCATTCCACCAAGATGGCTTTTTCCTACCCCAGTGCTTCTTTTTGGGGTATGCTAAGTCTATAGGTTTCCTACAGGCCCCTGTCAAATTGTCGACCAGATATTCTAGCTCCTGTCGATTTGTTGGTATGCGCTTGCTAACATTCGACCATAAGCGTAGCCGTATGACAACTTCTTAAGAGTGTTTGGCGATGTTCAGCCGCAATCCGCGAATTTTCATACCGTTTTGTAACCGTGGATGAAACATGGATCGACCACAATACCCCAGATATCAAGAAATAATCAATACATTTGGTTTCTCCGGCTGAACTTTGGTGCATTTGGCCCGATTTGATATTGATTTGAAGCAAAAGTTACCACATTTGGCCAGGAAAAAAGTAGTTTTCTCCATCAAAGCAATGCATGGGTGCATAGGTGTGAAGTTGCCATAGAAAAAATTCACCAGATCTAGTCCCCCAGCGACTATTTTCTGTTTATAAACCTAAATAAATGGCTGGGTGGTAAGAGATTTGGGACTAATGTTGAGGCTATCACTTAAAAAAATTCTTATCTTGAGTACTTATGAGATGCCTATTATCTGGAAGGAATTAATAAGTGGGAAAAATTCTAGACTAATTAGTATATTGAGCTAAAAGGAGGCTTTGTTGAGCAATTAAACGCTTTTTTGCCGAAAAATATCTTTTTAATTCAAAAAGTCATTTGTTTGTGGAACTGCACTCGTTTATTGGCTTTTCAAAAGGAAATAATAAGGAGTAAATATAAAGCTCTAACTTAACCCCAGTTTTTGGTGTTGCCCGCATTTCTGCAGTGTTTTATACAAATTAATTTAGGCATAATTTTCTAATCCACTGTAGACAAAAATTTTCCGATCATTGTCCTCTTTTATCGTTGTTACAGTTGCACTTACATTTTTTTCGGTTCAATATTGTTTTAGTTGTTGTAAACATAAGCATTATGTGACACAAAAACACACAATAACAAGAATAAAAAAATTAATAAATAAAAAGTTGCCACACTTCGCACTTCAGCGCGCAAAAAAGTAGTACACGCAGGGCGTATGCGCAACACATGCACACGCACACATATACATACGCATACGACTTCTGCCGCTGCTATTCGCTCTTATCCCTGAAGCGCTTGAATGGCCTGCTTTTTTTTTTGCTTTTCAAGTATGCAAAACAATCGCCCACAATGGCTTGTAGCAATCTACAATACATACGAGTGTATCTATGCACCCACACACACACGCACACATGCATCCTTATGCTAATGGAAAAAAGCTTGTTGAACATTTTTGTTAATTTTTAACAGAATTTTCAATTACAGGAAGCACCAACAAACACATGCATACATAGTACATAAGTACATACTTAATACAGCAAACCAACAAAAATTTTAAAGGAAGCAAAAAAAGTATCGAGAACTCAGCTAAAAAGTAACGCAAACTCATTCAACCGAGTTGAGCGCGCGCTGTGTTTATGCAGGCGATGGAGGCGGCAGCGCCTGAACGCGTTTTGCGCGTTGTGGCAAGTACATATTGCAAGTGGCTCGTCTGGGGTTGTAAAGTGTCTGCGGCAAATGATGATAACAATAACAATGGATTTTGTGGCTGCCGTTGCTGACGCCAGTGCTACTTACTGTTGCTACTTGTATTACTTTTACTATTGCTCTCATAATTGTTATTGTCCGTGTTGTTGTTGTTGTATGTACTATAGTAACGTCTTTTGTTGCCACCAACGCGCTGTTGGCTATGCCATGTTGATGATTACGCCCGATGAGGTGGTTGTTCTTGTTGGTGTTTGGCTACATTGCTTTGCAGTGATGAGTGTGCTATTAATGTTGCTTGCTGTTGATTTTGTTGTTATTGCTGTTGATTTTGCCGCTGATTGCGTTGATGACATCGTTGTTCCCATTTGAGCTACTGCTCGCCAGCGCGAGGTGACTGGCATCTTGAAGTGCGCTTTCATCCGCTTTTGTGGTCAACGTTTCAACCCTTCACTCGCCGCTTGCGCCCACATGCACGCACACCCACACCCACCCGGCCGCACACATCGCCATTTGTCCCTTTTTCTTTTGCCGCGCATCTGCAATACAAACTTTGTGACTGGCGCTGCTGCGTTGGTGTTGTTGTTGTTGCAGCTCTTATTGCTACGTGGCTGCTGCAATTGTTGCGGCTTGGCCTGCCTCGCCGTCAGTCAACGATTCTTGTTCAGTTTGCACTTACTTGGGTTATTAGTTTTCGGCCACCAAAGTTTTGTAATGCTATTTCTTTATATTTGTTTTCTTTTTTTTAGTTTTAGTGTTTTGTTCTTTGTGGTTTTTTCTTCCATTTGTTTCTCTAATGGTTTAGAAAGTTTGCAGGCACAAACGCGAGCAAATTAGCCCGAATAGGTGACACAAACTCAGCTTCATCGCGCAACTTTCTTCATTTCGATCTGCTCTGGTGGGCGGCAGCAAGTGAAAGAAGCTGAAGGACAGTTGCGCGGTAGCTGGCGTACGCACGCAATGGTTGACATTCCAGTTTCAATATACATATTTAAGTACATACAAATACGTAGTATTAAGAAGTTGTTGGCCAAATGTTTGACTGCTTTCAACTTTTGTTTTCTCAGTGGCTACTTTGTGTGTTTCTTTGGGTTTTATTTAACCCTCAACTTTTATTGTTCTTAAAATTTAATGGTAATTTTTATAACAATTTTATGTATGTATTCCTATAGACCTACAAATAAACTAATAGCTATATGCATATACATACATTCAAAAGTATTTCGTGTTTTCATGCAGCAGCAAGCCTAAAGGTATGCAGCATTTAAGCGAACTGTGTGACAATCATTTAAGCTCTGTTCTCTGGTCAGCATTAAGCTCTGTTCAAAGTCACTATCACTACAAATTAGTTGGCTCTCAGACACACATCATGCATCTCCGTGTATTTAAATTCAGGGCGTATAATGGAAAATAAAAGATTTATGTACAGCTTTAGAGCAACTCTGAAGGCATTTATTTCTTTATTTAACAGGTCATTTTGCATCAAATAAAGAATACATGGCGAAAATCTTAGTTCATCGATCATTGTCATCAGGCTTAACTACCGATAGCCCTAAGAAATGTGCTGTTTGGTCGAGGTTGGAACAAAGGCAAAGGAGTGATAGTTTAGTTTGCAGGTGAACAAGAGGTTGCTAGGTGATGAGGGAACCGTTAAAGCCGAGTCTAGATAGATGTAAGTTTAGTCGACTGGAATATCCAGAACTTAACTTAGCTGGAGCTACGCATCTCCGTTCATGGGACGAGAGTCACCGAATGTGGTAACGGATTTCATGTGGCTTTGGAGGCTTTCGCCTTCCCGATGGCTGCCTGATCCTCACCGCTGGTGAAAACAAGAAGCGCACTAGGTTTTGGCAGCTTTAGCATCCTTCTGGTTACTCGACGTTTGGCTTTTTCTGCCAGAGAATGCAGCGTAAAATGTCGGCTAAAGTAGCTCGCGCATCGCTCCGGGTCTGTACTCAAATAACACGTGGTTTTAACCGAAACCACCCCTGGGAGAGAACAGTCCTAGTAGCGTTGGATTTGTCGTGGTGGTTGAAACCGTCAGCCACACTACTAACAAACATTGAGGCTTTCTCTCTGCCACAGGAACTCAAACGGTGGTCAGCGAATTATATGAGTGGTCGATATTCGTCAGTAATTTTTAGAGCCAAACTAACAAGCCAAGAAAAATTAAACAGGGGATCCCACAGGTTGGTGTCCTTTCCCCGTTATTGTGTAACTAGATATTTTAAAGCTCCCTCAATCACCAGAGGTAGTCTCGATTGTTTCCTTTGTTGGCGACTGAGAATGGAATTGATGACTTGTGCTCGAAAGTAAACGGCTACCTCTCCGAACTGTTTCGCTTCGTCACCGCAAGGAGCCCAACCCTCTCACCACGAAAATTTCGGCAACCGGCTGGACCAAAGAGGTCATACTAAAGCTGGAAATTTGCGTCGATGGCATACAAATTCCCGAATTTACTATCGATAGTCTACTCTGCTTCTCGGCGCATACAACCGCAACTGTCAGCAGAGTACAGAGCCGCAACGAGGTCCTCAACTCGCTAGCCGGTTAGCACCTGGGGGAAAAGACAAAAAAACGTTGCTGGCAACATACAAGGTAATCGGCCGGCCGGTTCTATGTAGGCCTATGTGGTTACTGGGGACTAGTAGGACGCAGTGGACGAAGCTAAAGACCTGACGAAATGCGGCACTCCAGTTAGCGGAGGCTCAAATTCGCCCCGATGCTCAAATTATCCCCATTAGTGAGCATAACACTCTGCAGGCAATTGCTAGTAATTAGTTATCGAACAGACACCTGCTTGGCGCCCAGGCACATCAGAAGGCATCTGAACAAACTGACGGACAAAGACCAGAGGGTCATAAAGCAAGCTTTAATATTGGCGATAGTCGTCGACGGTATTCCAATAACAATAATAATAGATTGGCGCTTGTAAATATGTTAGTGTTTGGTTGAGTTTCTACTGCGATTTGTATTGTGCGCCTTTTTGTTGTCTCATAAAGAGAAGGGACTTACAGTTTTACGCCGACTCCGAGGGGCGTTGCCGTTGCCTGCCGAGGGGCGACCGCTATTTGAAACAACTTTTTGGTTTTACTTTTTGTAGTTGGCCTCCAACTGGGCTCGAACCCAGGCAATGCAGAATAGTAGTTCGCACTGCTAACCACTACACGAGCGACCTACCGCTGTATGAGATATGCCGCTCATTGTATGCGCCTTGATGTTGTTACACGAATGAATGAACCTTTGGTCTTTCGCACGCCGGAGAACCATTTTCATGGCAAAATAACCCTCGGAAACCTGCCACTGCCTGCCCTAGGGCGACCGCTGTTTGAATTTTTTCTATGTCTGATATTGCTTGGACCAGGGATCATACCTAGGTACTACGGAGTAGTGCGAACACCTAACCACAGCGGCACATATTAATGCTTTGAAATATTCATATTTAATAGAATACTAACGCTAAGTAATAACATGGTTCTCTGGCTTTTATTATCTTAAGTTATGTAATTGTTAAGCTGTTGGCGTGAGTGTCGAACGGCAGTAATTTAAAAACCAAAAATATTTTATTCTGAAAGCAAAGATAGTTCTCATAAAAATAAGTTTCTGCTGAAGATTAAAGTTTCCAGTGCCAACATTCGAGCTTCCCCACCCTATTTCCACAACGGTCACACGCACTCGATTCACTCCACCCACTATTTATAATCGACTACAACTGACGGCCCATCCACAGGTGTTAACCGCGAAGAGTGCTAATGTGAGAATGACTTGCATCAAATGTCAGCGCGGCTACTTTTCGCCATTTTTAAACGCGCTCTACACAAAAAAAAAAAATATGAGATTGCGGCGCGCAAAAAGCACAAATGGCCACAAGGAGCAGCAGTAAGCGAATGTTGAAATGTGTGCGCGTTTCTACTCCCAGTGAATGCGCAAAAAAGAGACTTACTGCAAATTAATGTTTCCCCACCAATTGCTTAGCGCTTTGGTCTGCTCTCCACTTCGCCACACTTTTCTTACTAAGTATAAACTCTACATTTATGTACCTACAACTTGCTGTGCCATCTGCCATACAAGCATTTGCGCTAAGCGCGCTACAGTATGGGGTCGTCGTAGTATACGCCCACAAAGCGAAAAGTTAAGTGTTTCTTCAAGTTATAACGGAAGCATTTTACCTTACAACAAGTACTGCAGCGCCGCGCTCCCACCGCTCCAGCCGCTCATGCTCCCAGTATGCCACTTGCAACTAATTCCAGCGTTAAGACTTCCGGTCGATGGTTTTAAACGGCCGCTTGTGGCAGTAAATAACGCACAGCAGGTGCAACGCCCGCATGCGGCCGACAATGCTATAGGGTGTGGGTGAGTCAAAGGGCAAAGCAGCGTAGAGTCGTTTACTTGTGTAGTCCAAGGTGTTGCGCGCGGCAGCAAAAGACATTCCGTGTTGGTAGCAACGACAAGGTGAGAATGATGTGAGGTTGAGAAAGTTATGCTGTTGCACCATAAGAAATGAAAGTGGAAAAGTGAAGAAGTGCTAAAAAATTGCAAAGGAATTTGCCTCAAAACTATAGCAAGCAGCTTTCAGCTTATATCAGTGTGCGTATTCGTTTGTGGGTGTGTGTGCGTGTTAGCAGCTGTGTGGGTAGATAAGTTGGTGTAGTTGGAAATGAGCCTGCTGGATGAAATATTAAGCGGCGACCACTCATTTTCAAAATGCAATTTTCGTAAGAGCCATTTCGCCTCTTGGCGTTCACCAAGTGACTCCGCAAAACCAAAGAGCACGCGACCACCAACAAAAACATAAATATATTTACAAACAGCAAAAACTACAAAGGAATTACTTGAAATGGTGTTGGTATCTTAGAATTTCTAATTCAACTGGGATGGTATTTGGTGCAAAGGCTGTTTCTCTGCTGAAATACATACTTTTGATTTTGTTGGTTGGTTATGAGAAAAAAAATGGTTATTGTTGTTCACTTTGCTCGCAGTTTTTAAATTTGTCTCTTTTCAGTTGCTTGAAAAGTTTCTTGCAGTAAGCAAAGAATAATTGCTGTCACGGGCTAAAAAATATCTTTTGCAATTCATTCCTTTTCCTATTAGCGTGAAATGGAAACTGATGACTTTTGGCTGCGTGGAATGAAAAACAGCTGAAATTGGTGCAATATTTCTTGCAAATCAGCTAATGGGGTTACGGAAGCATTTGCTGCGATTTCAAAATTTTACTTTAATGAGTTTTTTAAACCATAAACCGGTAAATAAACTACGAATGTATCTCTAAGCCTGTATATTAATTTGGTGGTGTATGGCGCAGAAAAATGGACAATGAAAACACCCTTCGACTGTTCGAGCGAAAGATTCTGATTGAAGCCAATGACAATTGAAGCTATGTACGTCGTTCTCCATTTGGTCTTTGAATCACAGAGTAGTCCTTCCTCCTCCTCTGTTACCAGCACTGCGCCGCGCGTTATATACTTTACTAGTGAACCCGCATGGCGTTAAAACGCCCAAAAATGAATTTTTGAGGACTTAAAAAATGCTCCAAATGTTAGTCGGAGTTATAAGAAATCTAAGTGCCATATTTCATCAAAACCGTGCAGCCGTTTCTGACTAAAGAGCAGTCTCGCACAGTGCATGTTTTTATCAAATTTCGAATTTCAAATCATCCTATACTGATCAAAAAGGTTCTTAATTAAAAAACTAAATTTTTATCATACATTTACAGGCTAAGGTCTCTAGTTTGACCTCTCATTTTTGAAATTCCTTTTCAAAAGTATTCTCAAAATAAAATCTTCTTAAATCTCTTTCGTCTGACATTGTGATACACATGTACTTCAATAAACTGATGAACTAATTCGAATTTGATTGTTCGAACAAATGGCAAGCCTCCTAAATAAAGGTCAAGGATAAATCCCTTTCAAACCCATTTCGATGTATACCCATCTTTTAATAATTCATTCACCTTACTGAATATTTTAAATGTAACTTTTTAAACATGTGGCAACTCTCTTCAAATATTCGAAATGTTCAAACTAAAGATTCCTTAACATTCCTTCGTGTGACTATGGTATTTTTAGATTTCGTGTACTTTTTGAATTAGTTAATTGAGTTAGCCATTTCAAACAGGTGGCATCCCTTTTCAAAAGTATTTTTAAACTTAATCATTGTTAACTATTCTTCCGCGGACACTGCGATACATACTTTATTTAACTGATGAATTAAGTGGAATTTTAATTTCCAAACCTGTGGCAACCCCGCTAAATACACTTCAGAAATAAAAAATTTCAAACCCCCTTCGATTGATACCCATATTTTAACAATTCATTTAGCTTATAAAATAATTTGAATTTAACTTTTTAAACAGGTGGCAACCCTCTTCCAACACCTCAAAATTGTTGTTAGCGTTCAAACAAAAGATTTCTTAAGACTCCCGTCGTTTGATATGTCGTATAACTTGTGTATAAGTAAACTAAATTCGACAATTCTAACAGGTGGCAACCCTCTTCGCAATATTTTTAAACTACTACTTTCTGAAACCCCCTTCGTTTGGCAGCCATATGGTGATAAGTATTTCTCTTACCTAAAATGATGTTTTAAACAGGTGGAAACCCTCCTATAGTTCAGCTAAGAAACAAATCTTTTCAAAACCATTTCGATTGATACCCAGTTTGATTTATTTTTTTAAATAATTTGAATATAATTTTTTAAAAGATGGCAACTTTTTTTAAAAAGCAAAACCTTAGTGCACATCTACAGTCCAAGGCTTTTAGTTTGACGCCTCATTTTGGAAAATCGAAAGAACGGTGCGGGTTTAATGGCATTGATTATTAAATAATTTGAATTTAGTTTTTCAACAGGTGGCAACTCTTTTCAAAAACTAAAACCAGTTTGTACATCTACAGACCAAGCGCTTTAATTTGACATCTCATTATCGAGCCCTCGAAACCGCTGTATTTTAATCCGCTGCACTATATTTATAAAAGCTCTTAGAGACAATTGATCCATCGTCTGCAGCACTTACTGTCGGCAGGCATCCTTGATATTATCTGCTCATGATTGGTTAGTCTCGTCAAACCACTTGGACCTGTCGATTAATCTATTAATGTTTGTAGTAGTATTTTGAATTCCCCATAAGACTTTGGACTGAGAATCTCCTTAGTGTATCATGTCTTATACGTGGCAAATACGGAAAATTCGCAAAGTTATGTATGTAGGGCCCTTTTCTTTCTTTCTTGGAGGTGGCAGCTACAGCGCAACGTGTGTTTTTGAACACTCCATGCGAAATAATCGTAGTGCTTTCGACAGAAGCAACATTTTGATATGAAACAATATGGTTTCGAAAGAAAATGTTACACCCTTTCACGGAAAAATATTGGAATTGAACTCCTTGACCTTAAAAAAATGTATCAAAAATTGTGTTCTTCGAAAATAAAAAAAACATGCAAAATGCATCGCATTTGTTCAAAATAAATTTTTTGTATGTTTTATTAAATATATGTACTAATATTATTGATTTTGAGAAGAGAAACACGATTCGACTGTTTAAAAATCGAAAAAAAGTTTACCACTTCGATTTAAAGGATGTTACCGGACATCGCTTTCGGCGTGATCGACTAGGTCTCCGGATTAATCATATCCACTACTTTCAGGGCTTTTGCCATTCAATAGAGTGGAAAAGCATTCCCTCTATTTGTTAATTTTTGTTATGAGCATCTTTCCACTTGTTCGCCCAACTTTCTGATACAATTTCGGGTATTTTTCTTGCCAGCAAGCATTTAAAGCTTTTTCAAAACCCATATTTTGGTGTGCCACTTTATATTGCGAAATATACATACGTCCGGCTTCCCCTTCAGGCCCGTACATATATTAATCTCACTTATTTCACATTGTACTTGGTCGCAGCATGGCCCTGTAGGCGGCATCTTCTTTCTCTGTATCTTCTTGACCAATACTCGGTACCCAATACTTGAAAACAATTTCAGTACCCAATATTTCCTTCCCTGACTCTATAAATTAAAGAAGTTGATCACATGCTTTTAAATTAATACAATTTATGTATAAGGGCCCGTGATTTTTTCGTCCAGGCCCGAGTTTTCTCTCGACGGCCCTGCCCCCATTCCCATTTTTTATTGCATGGCTGGCATATAACCTATGTGAAAAATAAATATAGAATTATAGTTTTATTCGGCTTAAAAACCTATATTAGTCCCTACGTTCGGCTATTCATAAGTAGACGAGGCTCCCCTGAACTTCTTGTATTCCATATTTTTGGCTGTTGTGCGCTCTTATTAGAAATTGCAACATTTCGGTACCGGGTATCGAAAGTATGGGCTACTTTTTAACTTCGTACCGAGTATCGATCAATACTTAAAAGTATCGACTCAGCACATCACTACATTTCTGGCCACTGCCTGTAAATGGCAGTCAAAAGCCACAAATGTGTTTGTAAAAAATATCATCTGTATATTTTAATTCAAGTATTTCTACGGAAGACAAGTTTAACTTCTTTACATTTCTTTCTTTAAGTTGGCATCCTAATAAATTTAGTAGTAATAAAAATATCAAGTATATTACAAAAATATCTCAACAAAAGAAAGTGCAGTCCTTTATAAAAGCGCTATGTAGTGTTAAGAGCTGTAACTGGGAGAGTTGCTGTGTTTCCTGTTGATGCTGCTTGCTGCCACTGTGCTTAACGTACTTTGTAACAAAATGCCATAAAATTGTGCGGTAATTTCCTTTCGTTAGGCCTTCGAGCAACTTGTAACACTACACGTTGATGATATGTCAGCAAAGTAGCGTTGCAGCGCACAAACTTCAGCATGGACGAACATAAGTACATACATATGTAAGTATGTAAGTCTATATGTACCCGAACATACTTATGGAATGCATGCAAGGAAATACTCTCACAAATATGTACGTATTTGTAGGTATGCATGTACAAACGAGTAAGCGTTTTACGAGCAGCTTCCTTAAGTGGGCGCCAGGCAGGCTCCATGCGTTAACGTTCTTTGTTCTTGGTTTCCAAAATACCGAGCAGCATAAGATTTTCCATGCAGCAAAAAAAAACAAAAACTAAATAATAATAATAAAGTTGAAGAAGGGTGAACTTAAATATGTAGTAGCGGCCATGTCAGAAGTCAGCTCTAAGCGGCAAATTGCATGACACCACTGATATTAGCCAAGTGTGTGAGTAGTTATTAGGCGTGTAGCAACATTATTGGCTTTGCGTATACCAACGGTGAGGGTTCCGCGTTCGCAAGTGAAAGGACTCATAAAAATAAGCAACAAATTTTATTCTTTATTGCTTTTTTTTGTTCGTTTTTTTGTTTTGGTTGGCGTTGTTGGCTACGGCTTTGTTTTTTTTTTGCTCTTTAACGGCGGTTTATGTTGAATATTCGTTTTGCTGCTCAAATGGAGATTTCCGGAGCTGCCGACGCCAACGTCGTTGGGTTAGTGTCGTTTAGCATAATTTATCATGTAGTATGTATGTATGTATATATACAAATGTGAGTTTAAGATTCCTTATATTTTCGCACATACTACCCATGGGCAGTGTGACCGTTTTGATGCGAGTGGATCAAAACTGATAAGTACATTTTTCGATGAATTTTGGAGGGACATTTCCGTTTAAATTTTGATACTTTTCCCATCGTATAAAAAAATTCCCGTAAAAGTCGAAAAACTTTCCGGAGATGTTTACCATTTCTTCGCACATTGTGCTAATAAGGAGGATGAATTTACTGAGTTTCAAAACTACGTTGGTGTTAAAAATCATAAAATTTTTCGGATGTCCAACGTTAGCTGGTTATCTCTGAAGCTGTTGATCGTTTACTGTCGCAGTGGAGCGCGTTGCGATTATTTTTCATATCTTGTTTCGATGACGGTGTGCACCAAGCGCGAGCTATTGCCAAAAAAAAAATGATTCCGCACCAATACAAATTTATTATTTATATTTGTAAAATATTTTGGATATCGTCAATCGAATGGACATAGAATTTCAAAGTGAATCATACAGATTGCATAAGTCATATAACGATTTTAATAGTAACTATAAACTGTATGCCAAGTAACCCAGCTGATATAGACGTTTGTAACCCAGATAATCATTTACCTATTAAGAAAGTGTATATTACTTGTGCCGCAGAGACGCATATATATCAACAGCACATTTAATTAAAGTCCAAATTTTAAAAATAAAAAAAAATATTCAGCAATTTTATATTGAACTTTTTTTGCAAATAAAAAGATATTTGGTTTTAATTAACAGTGAAATTTTGAAAAGCCTTGCATGTATTGATCCAATGTCATATAAGGAAAGCGCTAATCCGACATTTTTAACAGTTTTAAACAATTTTCCTAACTTGTAAATAAGCGAAAATTTGTATGCAATGCCTTTTTTTGAAATTCGATAATAAAATAAATTGTGTTGAAGTAAGCAATGGAGGAATGCATAATGTTTTCGAAATGCCTTAAAATGATAATGATAATGAGTCCTATAATTACAAAAAGTATTTAAAGTAAAAACAAGATTATATATCAGACATTTTTGCCTGTTTTTATTATACTAATACCCAGTTGAACTCATACAATGTAAGACATTTTCTTTATTATTATTATACTAGTAACAGGCTCAACTGATACGTGTACCTTTTTTGCAATCAATAAACGTTGAATTGTTTTGGAAAATGGTTTTTCGTAAAAATTATTGGTTTTATTCCATATTGATGCTTTGAAACTGAAAATAAAAAATGTAATACATATTGATACGTTTTGAGTCTCTTCTCTGCTACAATTTTTCACAAGCCCGCGGTCACACTGCCCATGGGTACATATGTACATGTTCTTGCATACCTACATACATGTGTACGCCCGCCCAATACGCTTTCGCTTAATTCAAGCTTATTGGATATTTTCCGAATTTTATGAGTATTCTGGGTGGAATATGTTGGAATAGTTTTTTTCCGGTTATTATCTTTTCAGTCGCGTATAAACTTTACTTTTTTACTCTTCAGTAGAAGAATGGAATAAACGGTTTCACTTTCGACGCAATACATCCGCTTATAATCTTTCAACACATACACTGACTCAAAAAAGTCTTCACATTTTGATTTTTTAATACCTACAACATTTTTCATGCTTTAACCAAAACCGGGTAAGTCGATGATTCAAACTTTATAAAAAAAAATTTAGAAAAACTGAACAAATTTTCATCAAAATGTCAAACTTTTTATTTTGGGAATGCAATTGTCTGCATCTGCTAGGCATAAGGAGCTCCTTCGATGTTTCTAAGACCCTTTATGGCTTTGATGGCTTTTGTAATTTTTGAGCAGAATAATGCTTGTATATTTAGCTTACTGTTAGCGAGCTGTATGCCCAACCTTAGTTAAGCTATCTACTACAGTTTCCGAGGTATAAGTGATGCTGGATCAAAAAATATTATTTTACCCGATTGCTCCGATCCTTGAATATTCGGCTGATTCCTATATGATAGCAAGTCTTGGAAGACGCTACAGTGGACCGCTATGCGTATTCGAATTTGTTTTAAATTTTGGGTACATCAGTCTAAATTTGAATAGAATCAGTGGGTTCGGGAACGTCCGACATCCATTTCCCTCTCCTAGGGATTTCTACTTCATATTCTTTGTAAAGGGTTGTGCGATTAGCACGCGATAGTCCATTGTTCTTGGCGGCCGCATCCCATCAGGATGTATTTGCTCCTCCATAATGTATATGGGCAGTACACAGTATATAGTTAAGCAAAACATCACCAATATCCAAATTCTGATACCCTTGCAATGGGCGAAAGGGTCTACAAACCAAAAGGCTCGCAGTGCGGTCTGAGGGATCTCGATGTTGAGATGGCCATCGACAAAGACGATCATCCACTGTGCTCTCAACCCCAGGGGAGTCTAGTAGATACTCCTAAAATAAACGCTTTGAATACTTTCGGGGAGTCAGTGAGTCAGATATAGCCCATTACGCTCGTTCTACAGTGGTGGATAAGCTTGGTCAGAAGGGTCGCCTAAATTAAGTGAAGACCAAACTACTATCATTTTAAAATAAACTTATAAATTCCACACCGTAGCAAACGAATGTTTTCTAGGAATAAGGAACCTACAAATCATCTTAATTTCAATGACAACTACTCCGACATAAATCTACCTGCATATTGCTCTGTCAAAACCGGTCGGCCACACAATATTTGGGAACATTCACAATATATTCTATGCACGCGTTTACGGAAGCACGGAATAGAAGCGCCGAATTGAAGTATGCTTGTCGAAACTTTCGCTCCAAATATCACACCATTAAACAAACAGTATTTTTGTGTATGCACTATACACATACATATGTACATATGTATAAGCAGCTGCGAAAACTATGAATACCTTTCGTTGGGGTATCTATGCATGAACTTGTATGTTTATGAAAGTAGGAGTATACATACTAACATACATACGAACATATGTACATTTATCACGCACAGCCCAGCCGAGATAGTTAAATTTTTTATTAATTCGAAAAATAAGCGAAAAAAAATCGTAAGTCTACAAAGCGTGAAATTAAATTTTACTTATATTAACTTCGAATATTCCTAGTTTATTGTTAGTCGTGTCTAAGCTCGTGTGTAAGGATATAAATTCGAAAGATATTTCTTGTTGTTGCACAAAGTTTTCTTTTGTGTCTAGGCACGCAATAGTTTCTTTATGGGTTTTGTTTGCTTTTTTTCCTCTGTAATTTTATCGCATTTTTCCATTATTCTATCTACAAGTAGGTATGTACCACGTACATATGTATGTATAAACAAAAGTGTGGGCGGGATTTATGATTAAGGTTGATGTGCTACAATGATTCGCTCCTTTTTTATTTTTTATGATTAGATGTTCTTACGTACTACGTATTGGTTTTTAAATAAGTGAACGTTTTTTTTTTATTTAGATAGTAGATAAATAGCAAAGAATCGATTGAGTTATACTTAAGCAATATATATAGATAGAGAATAAATTTGGATTTCTTTCTTAAAAAATTCAAAAACTCGATAAAATGGTTTTAAAATTTTGAGTCGGTTGATTCTATTTGAACAAAATAAGTACATATATGGGTATTCATTTCTCAAAGCAATTTTTGTATTATTTACAATACGATATCTTATTTAATATTTTATCAAATTCAATGCATGAGACCTCATTTTGAAGAGGGGAAGCAAAAAATAGTAATGCTGTTAAATTATTACTATGTTAACATTTAGTTATTTCTTTAAAAAAGTTTATTTGAAGTTCTAAAAGCTATGTCGCCGGACAATCCAGTTTCATATATTTCATAATTCTTCTACCAAATTTAATGAGCAACATCAACATTTTAATGTCTAGCTTCAACACCAGAGCCAAAAGCGCTCAAAGGTTTGAAAAGTGTTGCCACATTTCTAAAATTTTATTGAATTAAATTTAAGTAAAATATTGCGACGCCTATTGCGAATGAAAGTATTAATTTTGAAGAGGGTTGCCAACTATCTAAAAATTTTAATCTCTGTTTACATACATACATACATACATTAAGCAGCGTTTCTTTCGCAAGACCGAAGGTCGCTCTGCAATGAATCATCCTATTGAACTGTATGTTTTGTTATGTTTATCTCTGCCCATAAAAACTATTAGACTTGAAAAAATCTCTGAAAATTTGAGTTTCACGGTGCAAAATTGTATCAGTGCAAAAAAATGTTGTAGGATAGGTTAGGCTAGAGTGCGTTGCAAATCCTTAGAAGTTTCCATTACAGTTGCTGGATACGAGAAAAATATACGGTCATGGTTTTATTGCTTCGAAAGAAGTTCGAGTTCTTCGACATTGTTCTTCCATTGTTTCCAAACCATTATGCTGCCAATGGGAAGATGAAACATTAGCTCAGGCAGTCGCTGTTCACAAAAGATTGGCAATTAGAGGATCAATAAGTCCCCGAAAAAAGCGTCCAAGTTAAGGAACAGTTTCGATTGCATTCGTCGCGAATTCATGCAGGACGAACCGAGAAACTTGAATCACACGCAGCTGCAATGGAATAGCAATGGAAGATATGCCTTCTGGCGTCAAAAACTCCATAATCAGAGCAGATAAGTGTGTGGCTGGAAGTCGGAACGTGAATTCGTTTTGAGAGCGTTGAACTAAAATTTTTTAATAAACTTACTGATTTTGCTTTTAAGGAGTGCTGGAAGTAAAACTTTCCAGAAAAATTTAGCGAGAAAATTATTCAATTCAAATATTTGAAATTACAGACTTTAACAGTTTGTAAAGTATTTTTATTTCACTGGTATAAATGCCATAGCAACGTATTCGAAATATATGGGAAAATCTAAAAAATAGGTACACTTTCAAAATAAAAATTTCAATTTTTAAATTTGTGAGCACACCTATGTTTTATATATCATTTTATTCGTAATCTTTTAGTAAATCGATTAATATAAGTGTAATTCATTTTCATCAAGTGCTTCAAAAGTTAGACGAGGAATAAACATGAAATAGAAAACAAAAGAATAAGCTGGGTTCAAACTACATTGTTCAAATTGTAAACTTTAAGCAAAGATTTTGAAAATTGAACTCACTTAACTGGGACGTTCTAAATTCAATGGCATGCCCCGTTTTTCCAGATTTTCTCCGATTTTCGAGATAAAAGTATTTGAAAATTTGATTAAATTTTAACTATTTTATAAATAACTCCCTCAGTTTTGAAGTTATTTTACTAAAATTTTGCACATAAGGGTTTTTTAATATTACCTTAAATATTTCCTAAAATTATCGAAATGGGTGCACTTTAACGTATAGCTCCAATACAACTGATTACTCAGATATGTGTTTTTGCGCTATAACTCTAACTTCATATCAGAATAATAAATTGTATGTGTGCTATATGTTAAATTGAACCTATACTAAATTTTAACCTGTTTAATTGGAGGAGTTATAAGGCAAAACAAAGTCTCTGATCAATCAGTTGTATGGGAGCTAGATGTTTTAGTGAACCGATTTCGATGATTTTATGGAATAGTTAAGGTAATATTAAAAAACGGTTATTAGCAAAATTTTAGTAAAATATCTTTAAAACTCAGGGACATTTTTATAAAATAGTTTAAATTTAAGAAAAGTTTCAAGTACCGCTATCTCGAAAAGTGGAGCCAATAGGGTAAAACTGAGGACGTCATTGAATTTAGAAGGCTCCAATTAAGTAAGAGCAACTATCAGAACATTTGTCGAACAAAATTTGCTTTGATACCACTCTCGAAATATTCTGACTAAAAGAAGGAGCATCATTAAAAATAGTAAATCAGGGTTTTTACACACTTCTAGAGAAAAATTTTTTGAAGCATTTTGCAGGTATATGTAATTTTATAAGGACTAGCAGTTATAGGAAGATTTTGATCGTTTCGACGTATTTTCCAAATGTGCCTTCAATTAAGGTGTTTTTGAAATAAAAATTTCGCTCAAGATCGCAGAATATTTTATCTTTAAAAGTTAGTTTATTCTGAAAGCACACCTCTTGCTAAGTTATCAAATTATTCGCTATTGTTTGTAGAATACAATACATACTTAAAAAGTTCATAAAATTAAATGCTTCAAAACCTATACGCAATAAACGAAAATTTTGAAAATTGTGAAATGTGGAGCTACAGACTTTGAGTTACTTGCCATTTCGTTATTTTTTAATGCACACTTTTCTTACCTACTACATTAGAAGAATGCACATAAATGCTATATGCCCATTAAATTTTAAGTCGGAATATGGTGTGCTTCAAATGTTATGACATAATTAATTTTGCCTCTCTTAAAAATTACATAAAAAATTCACTTGTTTTCATTATTTTTTTAATTTAAACACCGATATTTCAAAAGTTATGCAGCAAATTGATCCAATTTTTTTTTGAGACTTCCAGTATGCGTCAATGAATTATATCCAAAAGCAACCAGCTTGATTTAGTTTACAACAGTGAAAATAAAGCTAAACAACACAAAGGTTACCTGTTTTTTAGATTTGCCCATATGCACCTTATTTTGGGTTTAAACATTTTCTCAGCACTTAAACTTATAAAATTTGTTGTTTTTTTATTAAAATTTCCGAAAATGTAAAAACAACCTTCGTCAATAAATGCTCAACCTTAACAAAAATATGTATCTTTTCATTTTAGCTACTATTAACATTATTTAGCTCTTTTTTCAACCGTTTTAGCTCCAAACGAAATTTTTCTCTGGCAACACTGACAATGATTAAGCACTGAGTTACATAAATTATTTTACTTTTAATGATTAGGGTGCCTGACTACTTTCAAAATTCTACTAGTCATTCGTCGCCACGAGGGAGCTGCAATTTTGACTGTCTAATGACTGCTTTCATACAAAAAGTGTCATGAGAGCATCTGCGGGAAGATAGCAGCATTGGATATATAAATATTTGATTCGATGTCTAAAGAGATATAATTTTGCTGAAAGTTTATAGAGAAAATCACAAATCACAAAGACAAGGCAAACGACACACACTGTTCAAGAATAGGTGTAGGTATTTACGGGCTCAGTACCAATTATGCAATGACCCAGTCTTAAGTATTAACAGCCTTATTAAACTTTGCAAAAGTTTTAAAGGGTGCCATTCTAGTTATAGATTCAGATAGTCGGGCAACCTCTAACCGGTGAATGGCATCCAAACTTGTTAAGGACTTATTTGACACACTTCAAATTTTTACGGCAAAACATACGGTAACATTTTAATAGGTACCATGTGGGATCGACATCCAATGAGTTCGCCGACGAGTTGACACGAGATGGAGCCCTAACTGCCTTTTAAAACCCGGCCTTATTTTGTGGCATAAGTTCCACTACCCTCTTAATACTTTAACTCCGAGTCGGCCTCTAAGAAGATGGGATTTCGGAACATTTAATTAGACAAAAGATTTCTGCATTTTGAAACTCCAGTGGTCGAAGCCTCTGTAATATAAATGTCACCATCTACTGTCCTTTTAATATTCTCTAAAATATTTTCTGGCCGCAGTGTCTCCTATACCTACAAGGAATTAACTAACTATGCGTTAAAAACATGAAACCAAAACACTAAAATTTTAACTAGAATGCATACAACCTTTTCAGGCGGAGTCTTCAAAATAACTAATTTTCACATTTCCTGCCTGCTGATTAAAACCATTGTTTGCTATTGAGGCTAGACATACTTCGGCCTTTTATGATTTTGCGCAATGCAAGCAGTGTGGTGAGTTTCACAAAATGGAGAGCAAACAGGAGAACGCATTTAAGTTAAGAGGCAGAAAGCGACTTGTACAACAGGTGTTTCCTGGAAAATGCCAATACTACCACAATTTAGGCTGCCGGGTGCGAGCTCTCAAACAAATTGCCGCTACATTCAGCTTCGGGCATTGTTTACATTACGAATTGCATTGGTTTATTTTCACATATTTGCGCACATTTGCACACATTTTGATATAGCGCAATACAGATGTACTTACATGTATCTATGTACACTTGGTTTGCATTGAGTTTAATTTTTATGTGTATCGTAAAGCACTTAAATATACGTGCTCAGCTATGTAAATATGTATGCACATATGTACAAGTATATGCACGTACATATGAAAAGTGTTAGACAGTTGAAAAATTTACATTTGTATGCGTAGTTATACAAAATTCATATCTGTGAAAAGTTCTATTTGGCAAAAGTTGCAGTGACCAGGAACACTTCATACTTCCGTTGCCTTTTTTAATGTAAATTAAATATGCAACCCATATGCATATGGTGACGTGGCTATGTAAGTGTGCTTTAGGTTTTGATAAAACCACTGCCGCCCATACTCATGCACGATAGTCTCGCAACACTGGTGCAGCGGAAGTGGACAGCTAAACAGGAAAAAGGTTACATATGCAATCATTTCGGTCCCATTGCGACGGAAGCTTATCAAATGAAAGTAATTTTTTTATTTTAGTTTTTTCTTGTTATTTCCCATTTGATTGATAATTTAGATGGAGTTTCAAACGCAACGGTATATTTAGCTTGTTTTGAAAATGAAAAAAGCCATTTTAAATCTTTAAAACATTAAAAGAAGGAATACATTAAACATTCAATAGACAAATTTTACTGTTATATTTTTTTCATATCCTGTTAAAATGGTGAACAATTATAGGTCGCTAACCCCTTTAAGGCAAAAAATACTTTTCTGAAATTCCATATTGTTGCCCAACTAATAAATGGCTGTTGAGGTGACTACTAACGCGAAGCGCCCAAATGCATGCTACAGGCTCGATAAACTCGCATACAAGGGCAGCACAGATATGTGCACTGTGCACGTGAAAAATTTCCCTTATGTAGTTAATGAAATTTTTGCTTACGCACTTCTAAAGTGCCATATAAAAAACATGTCTAAAGTCAAAGCATGCCGAGCCTAGTCTGACGAATCCTCCGACAACTCGCCCGGAGTCTTTTTTGCAGACACTGCGTGACTTACAACCAAGCAGAGGTGTTAATTGATGATTGCCATTAGCCGTAGTGCCTAACCACCATTTTTTAATCGAATAAATATTTTTGTTTATGTATATCTATACCCTTTCACTAAGTTACTGAGTGGAATTAGTTCAAAAATGACTGACTTAAGACTTCTGTTATAAGCTCATTATGCTAACTATCAAATGCTACGACTGAACTTAAATTTTTTATACCAAACGCTATAGGCTTATGTAGATAATTTTGATGATTTTATTTAGACAATTGTTCGAATTGAGCCAGCCTCGATATTTCCCTTTCTTGGAAGCTCTGAGATTTAACTCAGAACATGATTTATTGGGGCGTATTCTTGTTTTCGTACGAATCGAAAATCAGGAAATTTTCCTATAAAATGTTTGTACGAAAACAAGAATTCGCCTTATGATAAGTTTCAATAAAATTCATAAAAAAATATTATAAATTATGTATAATATAGGGCAATTTATAGAACATTTGTAAATTAGGGCACCCCTTAAAAATATCATTCAACCCTTTATTTTGGTCTATTTTTATTTATTTATTTATCTGCTCCACTTATACTACCTGTTCAATATGCCTTGGGCCTACGTACAAAATAAACATATTCAGAAAATTTTAAAACATAAAATTTTTTTTTTTGGTTTAACAATTTTTTCAATCGCAAAAATTTGACAAAATGTTGACTAGAAACTTGATGAATTTGACATATTATTGAAACTTGTTCTTAAACTTTCTGAGTTATAAGTGGCTGGTCAAAGTCCAAATTTTGTGGAATTTTCGCGATTAAAAATATAAATTTTTTTTAACCCTGGCAGCTACTCTTAAATTTATTTTAAAATTTTCGTGGATGCCATTGTTTTGAACGTAGGGCACCGCCATAATTTTTATACTTTTAAGGACCACCCTAATGTATTGATATAAGTTTTACAAATTGCCTTTAATTTTACATATTTTCTGATATTCTGTTAATACGTAAAACAAGTATTGCAAATACTTTAATGCCGCTTAGGTACACTGTTCCTTGAAGAAGGTTTTTACGAGTTGTATTTAGTTGAAACTCTCATTCGTTTCCCACCAAACATCGCCCTTTTCCGCCAGCTGCCAGAACAACTGATGGCGATAACTTTTCTAGTGTTTTTTTTTTCGAGATGTACACCTGTATATATGTATACACATATGGGTGTACTTCAGGTTTTTGTTTTGTTCATTAGTTTTTGTTATGTTTTCGAATTGCAACTTGCTGGCTTGCAACAAAAGTTTTTGGAGTGAACAAAAAAAAAAGTGCCAGAGTTCAGAAAAACTCGTTCAATGTTTTGACTTTTAATTTTTATCCCATCAAAAAGTTTACATTGGTAAAAGCGTTTCTAATTGGCCATGAAGAGCACACAAATAATCGGCAGGTGAATGAGTGTAAACGAGTACCAATTTATAAGCGAAAAAAATCCATGTAAGTTAGCTTCGTAGTTTACGTAGGTACATACATATGTATATGTATGTAGATAGGCGGTGAGAAAAGAAGTGCAGACTAAGCAAAACTTTTGGCTTACGTATATGCCTTAAAGTAAAAAAAAGACATGTTAAATCGAGTTCCAGATGCTGATTGAAATTATTTCTAAAAATTAGAATGGCAACTATGGGAATAGAATATGGGCGTGCGTTATGGTACATACAGGACAAATCGAGCTAAGATAGTTGAAAGTATTTTGGGAGGCAATTGAATAACAGTCGGTAAGATAGTTGGAAAGATTTTGTTTATTCTGGCACGAAAGTCATACGAAAAAAAGCTCCCTTACCAACTGTCATGGCGAAAAGCTCTTTGGATAAAAAGCACTTATATCTATATCATTTTGCTCACGTTGGTTCAACTGTTGCAATGGCCGAGTGAGCTCAGCACTGGTGTGACATTCGAGGGAACCGAATTTAATTTAATTTTTAAATTTAAGCGTGCTTTATTTCACCGGAAATTTAAGATAGTTATTAGCTAATTACTTATGAAATGCTATCTTGACTTGTATATTGAACTACAGGCATTTCCATTCAGTATCAGAAAGCTTTCTGCTTCAGCCAATCAGAAAGAGGCAAAAGCTTGCGTTTGACACTACAGCGTTAAAAAAATATGTATATTCACAAAGATAGTAAAAATGTTCCTAAATATCAAAATTGTATGCATATTTAATGTCACTAGACAAAAATAATGGCGCGCTAGTATTTTGACGGCGAAGAAAAACGCGCAAATAAAAATTTACGAGGAAAGACGCTTCAAAAAAACTTCGGCGAAGTCAGACGCGTAACCTAATTTAGGGCGAAGAAAAACGTAGATTTATATCTGGCCAAGGACTTCGACTTCAGAAACATTCCGCACAAACTCTTTCGGGTATTTACATACATACTATCAAATAGGTTAACACGTATTTCTTCGCCGTCAACTATGTTAAGAGGCTTTCTTCACTGAGGAAAACAAACTAAGCATTTTTAAGTCCCTAAGGAACCGTAGACGCTGGAACGAAGAGCTGTATGAACTTTGCGATATGACCGAATGAACACCGACGCTCTAGCTCTGAATGTATTCAATTCGGAACCCGCTGTTGGTAGCAGTGGAAGAGGGAGGCCCCACTGCGATGAAAATATCAAGGATTTGGCTTCACTTGGCATTTCCAATCGGCGTCAGTTGGCACAGAAGAGGAGCGTTTGGCGTGCTTTGCTGAACTCGGCCAAAAACGCTTAGGCGGTTACAGCGCCAAATAAGAAGAAGAAGAATTTGGTTTTACCCAATACCGAGCAACCAAGTTTGACTTTATCGCATAGTGTTAATGTTTTAAAAAGAAAAAAATATCTATTAGAAATTTCATATAATTTTTATTTTTCTCATTAAGGTTATGATTTTATTGCTTAACATTTTTAATTCATTTAATTTCATTATTTTTTAAATGCAACTTTTTTCATTTTTATTTAAATTTGCCTTTATTTATTATTGCATAAAGAAAAATATTATTATTATTATTTGTTTAAAAAGAAACATATTTATTTTAAATTAGCTTGGGTTTAAGGAGTTTATTTTTTTAATTTAGTTTTCATTAAATTTGTTATTTTTATTTTTTTAATTCAATTTTAGATTTTTTAAAAAGATTTTTTTTTATTTTACTACGACTTTAGAAACTCATTTAATTTTGTTACTTTTAATTTAATTTTTAACTGACTTCAAAAAAGGAGAAAGGTTATGAATTCGTTGGAATATTTTTTTTTGTATATATGTTACCGCATGGACCACGTTATCCGATTTCTATAATTCGTTTAATTTCGTTTAAATCCGATCATTGGATCATGAAGGAATTAACGATAATCTTAAATTTTTATATGCAATTTGAATTCGGTTTTGTTTTTTGCTTTGAAATTACTTGTTATCTTTTAAATTCAGTTGTCTTTTAATTTTTAGATTATCTATGGGTATTATTTAAAAAAATATTTTTTTTTTATTTTTTTCTTAAAGTTATTTATTTTTTATTTAATTTTATTTTAATGTTTAATTTTTATTATTTTAAAAAGAAAACTATACATACACTAGGGCGGGTCAATGGGCGATTTTTTCGGCTATGCGCATATATCACAGAAGGATTCTGCGAGTAATTCTAAGCTATCTTGCGAAAGAAACCATAGGCCTAAATTCAATTTGGAGTTTGTCAAATCGCGAAAAAAATTTCCTTAGCATTTTGTAGTGTCGTAAAGAAGTGCTTAAATTTTGTACAAAAAACATGCTATAAAGGGTTTTTTGGTACGAGAAATCCATTTATGCACTTGTATTTTTCAACAACAATGAAAATTTTCACATTTTCTTCGACACCTACATATTTTCACAATTTGGCAATTTTAGACCCAGTGGGTCCATGAGACATTGAGACAGACATTAAGTGGAGATTTGAGGAGCATGATTGAGGAGTCTGAGGCTCACCCTCTAATGATATAAGAGCATAGTAAAAAAAAAACTGATCCGCCTTACTATAGATAAATGCATATATATTTTTTTAATTTAATTTTATTTTTAGAAAACCTGTTGATAAAAGGCAAACAGCATAATGCTAGGACCACTTCGCTAGCAGTTCTTACAATTCTTAAGACAGATAGAAAAGAGTTTTCAAAGTAGTTGCCAGAATTGGTAATTGTCTTACGAAAGACTGAATAACAGTTGCTTCTTGATAATGGTAAATGAGAACGAAAGTCACCATTTCACTTGAACAATTTTCAAATGAACCTTTTTCAAAAAAGTTGCAATTAATCACTGTCAAGTCTCAACTGCCTTTGAAACACATTTGTTCAGAACAAAATTTGTGTCTAAAGGGCAGATGAATTTTAAAACATAGTTGAGAAAACAACCCTAAGTATGTAAATTATAAAAAATTTTCAACAGAAAATCAGAGAAGTTTAAGTGCAGCAGTAAGGGAGCAGTAAATTGTTACAATTATCACTGCAGCTGCACTACGACGCGTCGCGATGCCCTAATATCATTAACATGCTGGTGGAATATAAGCGTTCTGGATATTTATTGTCAACACTTAACGCGGTTATTATCCTTTGAAGTGTTGCCACATTTTTTATTTTTATTTTTTAATTCGCATTACGGGCAATAATAAGCTTCTGGGCGTACAAGTCATTTTGTCGCGATGTAAAAACATAGCTTTGTAAAAACAGCTTTGTTATTGTTGTAGCTATTGCACGTAACCAGCAAATGTAAACACTTGCAAAGCAGCTTACGGCTGAGCAGTATAACCACACATGTACACAGAGGTTTACAAACAATTTCACTCACATCATACTTACAAACACCCTCCACGGTTTGGCTACTGCGGTTTTTAGTCGTATTCTGATGCGGTGCGGTATGCGGTGGTATTTTGCATGAGCGCCACAAACAATGCTGGTATTTACGTAATAATCACTTTAATTGAAACGTTTTGTCAAACGTGGTACGCGAGCTTATGTACGTATGTACGTACATATGCTTATGTGGGTATATTAACACGCGACTTGTCGCCTGTGATTCATATGCAAGCATACATACACAAGTGCCTTCAAATCCATATTGAAATTCATACATATGTACTTACATCATAGTATCAGAGTACATACGTAGAGTATTAAAGTCGCCGCAGTAAATCGGTTCATCTCCGGCGTAGTGCAGATAGCAAATTGGTATTAGTCGTTGTAAGTGTTAGTAGCTAAAATTATTACCTGATTTCACACAAATAAGTTTGTGAATAATGTAATCAGAGTTCGATAGCTGCGAAATGAAGGCTAATGCAAGCGTTGAAGGATCATTTATCGACATACATATATACTAACTGGTTGTTCCAGATGTGTCGTTCTGACAGGAGGTTTGACGCTACATCCACTGCGTTCCGCTGGCCCCTGCTAATCACAAGCAAATATAGTTTAGAATCAGCCAGACCAACCACTCGACTTGCATCTTGCTAACAACTGTACTTTGTCCTTGCTCCCCAAGTGCTGCCAGTAATCGCGGAGGAGAAGCGCAGTTCAATTTGACTTCTTGTACTCAGGCAGTGAAAGGCTTGCCGCTGATTTCGTAGCTAGAAGTGTTACGTTACGTGCATTGAGAGATAAGCCAACAATGTCATTCCCAGCCGCCAAAGTCAAATCGTCATCCGCGTGTGAAATCAAGAAAAAGCCAATTTTATCACAAACCAACCTCGATCAGTGTCGATATCTCAGATAATTAATTTGCAGACGACCGCTTCAGTTCAGCTGGAAAGCCAGTATTTTTAGTTGTATCGAAGTAGTGCTGTGTAACTGACAATTTCAAAAGCTTTCGCCAGGTATAGTGCTACAAAAAACGTCCTCTTACTTGGCGATTATGAATGGGCACGTGAGCTTTCTGATTGTTTCCGGCGCTAAGTGCCCGGGGTGGTACTTTGCACTTTACGGAAATCATGCCAAAGCGTTGCTGTGCTCCTCAGATGGTGTGTGATTGACTGGTGAAAAAAGTGTATACTGCCTTTATTTCTGGTCTTAAGAAAGATATCGGGCGATATGACTTTATTTGATTTGAAGGATTCTCGAGTTTCGGTATTGCACCATCCCACTTCTGTTCCACTTTTAAGATACTAAGTACCTGGGTGAGGAGCGACAAGGTTTGGCAATAAAGCTAATGGCCGGCAGAGCGTCTAATGCCAGAGTGAAATAGGTCAATAGACGGTGAATGTGATGTCTTGCGAGCTGTTGCGACTACCCCTTATTCTTGCGGGAGGCATCGAGATATATTTTTATAAATGATGAACCGGCTATCAGCTCTGTCGAAAAAAGCTGTTCTCTGACATTCTTTATTAGATTTCTGTGGTCGATATCTTTATCAATAAGACAATATTCTACTGTGTTTCTCGCAAACTTTTCGTATAACGTTGAAATGTGAACAATTCAATAGGTTTGAATTTATATTTAGCTTAGTTTATTGAACCGAAATTCGCCTTTGCTTATGCCGACCCATAAAAAAGTATCTCTGTAGTTTTACTTCGAGGTTCTTTGCGGTTAAGTTGAAGTCCAGTCGTTTTCTTGGCGGGATTTTCACGGGGCGTTGTTGCGAAATTACACAGATGGTTTGTTAGTACACGGAGCGATGTACGAAGCCCTGACTCACGTGTAACGCGAAGGACAGAGCAGTAGCGAAAATATCACAGATGTAACATTTTCACATATTCTGTACTAACATACAGATAAGGTATGCTGTCGGGGGGAACAGAAGCTGTGAGAGAACCCCAAATTATTACTGGTGCTCTATGACGAGATAGGGTGGATGGAGTTATCAGCAGTGTCAATGTTGCTCGGAAAAGCAGTGTAGCTCGAACTGTCGTCGTACTCCTATTCGACATCAGCTAGTGAGTAGAATAAATGTGTCCTTAGTAAAAACATACCATTGGAAGAATTTAAGGTTACAGAGGCAGTGTACTCCGGCGCTAGGATGTCGACAAAAATTAAAGTCTTGAACCTAAAATCGCTGCTTTGATTTTTAAGTCCGCGCTGAATATTATCTTCTTTACATCGGACTAAAACCAACGGCAAGTTGATTTACTGCTAACATGGGCAATTAAGACGATAGCCACCAAAGCAATTAACACCGAAGCCATAGAACTTTATATTATACGCCATCCATTCGCACTTCCAATACCAAATTCGTGAACCGGTATCTCTCAAAAGAAAAAGTGAAATAGAGGTCAAACTTGACAATGGAATGGGCGGTGCTGTATACTCGGAACAGTTAAGTTTGTGCTTGCCTGATTGATGTAGTGACTTTCAGGTGGAACTGATGACTATCTCAAAGATCCATTACTGGTACAGTGTTATAAGTTTGCTGGTCTCTGTATTAACATTTTCACTGATAGCTAGGCAGCATTAAATCCTCAGTTAGATGTTGCTGAGATCAAAAGCAGTTTATAAAAGCTGTCGATCTCTCAATAGGATGGGTGAGAAATTTCTCACGCACTACCTTAATGTCCTTGGCCATTGCAACATCGTGATGAACGTACTCGTCAGGGCGCAGCACTTCCTGATATACGGTCATCTGAAAATACGACACGACAAAAATCTTATAAATCTAAGTTTCAAACTTTGTAGAAGAATTAGAAAAATTCTACACAATTTTACAACAACAAACTTTGTATTAAGAATTTTTAAAATAAATCTTAGCATGCATTCGAGTTGATTTTAATATATCTTTTTGTGCATGGTGTTATTATTTTCTTCCGCACAAATAAAAACTGTCGAACATACTATATATGGAAGAAAATCGTAAGAAAAAAGAATTATCAAAAAACAGCGCGATTTCTTAGCCACTTGAAACTTTCACTTTCTTAAGCTTGAATTAAATGGGCTATAAAACTGCATACTTAAAGTTTTTCTTAATAAAAAGTTTGTTATTGTTCTAAAATGTTGTACAATTTTTCCCTAAAGTTTGAAATTTGAACTTATATGGTGTTTGGTTAGATAATGAACTGCATTTTTATAAAAAATAATAAGCATAATAATCAAAAGAAGAATAGCCAAAAATGGTCAAAATGTCGTGTCATTTGAATAGTTCTTCACATGACTATAGCTACGCTTGGATATCTTATTTAATAAATAACAACAACTAACGACTAATTCACTAATTCACGCTGTATACTTTTGGTTACGTTTGTAGTGCCAGTGTAAGCCGGCCTTTACTCTTTGCTTTTGAACGAAAATTATATTATACATAAAGTAGTCAGTAACCAGAAATCAAATACAACTGTTCCACATTTTTACCACATACATATGTATGTACATGCATGCATTTTTTACCAAAGCATGTTTATTTGTATGCGTTTATTGACACTTGTCTTTTTTATTCGCTGCAGCGCACAATTGTTGTATCAAAACCCACAAAAAATTATTACACGATGAAGAGTATGCAATAAAAAGCTTTATTAAATACAGCACAGAGAACAAAGAGATAGAGCACAAAATGTGTAAAAATAAAACAATGTATGTATGCGCGCATATGTATAACAAATTTGCTACATTGTTTATTGTGACGGCATAATTTTTTAATGAGTCGTTTAAATATTATGTAATTAACAATAAATTACATGTGGCACATATTGCTCACATAAACACGCACGCATACATGCCCACAAACTGAACATACCCACAAACATTGGCTACAGCGTGATTTTAAATTGTTTTTGTTAACATTATTGAAGTGATTTGCCACATTCCCTTTTGGCTGCGTCGTCGCCACGATGGCTGGCGGGCGGTTGTGGGTGTGTGGTCCTCAAAAGTAATTTTCCAGTTACCAGCTGCTGGCTGCCAACTGCCAAGTGCTAGCGGCTGCTGGCTGCCACTACTGTTGCTGACAGTCATTGTATACCGGCGAGATAAGCGACGCCAAGCGCAACATGACTCGAATGCGTATGAAATAATTTTCAACACTTTGCGGTCGTTGGCGTTTCAGTGTATACATAAAGATATGTATTTAGAGTATTAAACGTGCGGGTTAATTGTTTCTGGTTTGTTTTAAAATATGTATAGAAAGGGGAAGCGCTGAGATATGGTATAGATATCTATACATTAGGGCGCGTACATTTTTTTGACTATGCGCGAATAGGAGCATAGGACGATTCTACGTGTAATTTCAAGCAAATTTGCCGAAGAAACCGTGGGTCTAAAATCAATTTGGAGTTTGCCAAATTGTGAAAAGTGCTTTCGAAGAAAATGTGAAAATGTTTACTGTTTCACCCTCTAGTGGAAGTTTTAAGAAAAAGATAGGTGCGGAAATAGATTCCTCATACCGAAAAACCCTTTGCAGCATGGTTTTATATGAAATTGAAGGACTTTTTACGATACTACAGCAAAATGATAAGAAACCTATTTTCCCAATTTGGCGAACTCCAAACTGTTTTTTAACTCATGATTTCTTCGGCAAATTTGCTAAGAATTACACGTAGAATCCACCTGTTCGATACGCGCATAGTCGAAAAAATTCCCCAAACAAACTGACCCGTCCTAATATAGATACATATTTAGTATTTACTTTACGCTTGTTAATATTGCACTTATGTAAAAGTCTAATTAATATCGATTACAGCGACAATTGAATACTTCATGAATTAAAATGATTAACGCCATTTGATAAAATGATTTAATTTAATTTATTCAATTTTTCATTGAGTGTGAATTTGCCATTTAACAATTGCAATTTTTAAGTCAGAATAATTATTTTCTTTTTTACTTGTATAACTTAAATTAAACGTTGTGGAAGTGTCTTGGTCAACGCCTGATGTAAAAGGATTTGATAACTGGTATTCATGTTTGGCGCAGTGTTGTCGCAAGCGCATTTTTAAGGGAAGCGAAGCGCGTGAAAAATCGAAGTGTTTCGAAAACGATCGAAGTGAAGTGTTGGCAAAACAGTCCGAACGACTTCTGATATTTTAGCACAAAAGTTCTTTTTTAGCTTTCATTGTTTTAAAAAGAAAAATATATGTATTTTTAAATTTATTTAATTTTTTGCCACTTCATTTTTCTTTCTTAATTTAATTTCTTTAAACTTAATATTTTTTTAATTTTTGAAAAGATTTTTTAATTAAATTTAATTTTAAGAAACTTTTATTCTTTCTTTAGGGTAAATTTCTTTAAATTTTTAGATTTTGTTTGAAAAAATATTTTTTATATATAATTCAGTTTTTAGAAAGTTGTTTTGTTGTTTATTTTTTAATTTAATTTGGTTTTTTGTTGCTAATTTAACTTTTTTTTTTGTTTTTTTAGTTTCTTAAAAAAAAAAACGTTTTTTTTATTTAATTTTTTGTCGTCGATTTTGTTAAAAAAAAATACTTTTTTAAGAATATATTAATTGTTTCTTTTATTTTAATTTAATTGTTTTTTTTATATTAATTTTTAATTGTATCGTTAAAATAAAAGCATTTTTTGTTTTGCTTTATTTAATTTAATTTAATTTAGTTTAATTTAATTTAATCTAATTTAATTTAATTTAATTTAATTTTATTTTCATTTATTTTATTTTATTTTATTTTATTGTATTTTATTTTATTTTATTTTATTTTATTTTATTTTATTTTTATATAATTTTCCTCTATTTTTAAAATTTTGTTGTTTTTAAAACAAAAATATATATATAATTTTTTGTATATTTTAATTTTTAAAAAAACTTGTTGCTGAAAGGCCAATATCATAACGCTAAAACCTCCTCGCTAGCAGATCTTCCGATTAGTTTTTCGAAATACACTAAAGAGCTTCCAGGATAGTTGCCAGAATTGACAATTGTCTTACGAAAGACTGTGGTGAGTTGAAAGACAGTTGCTAGGATTGCCCAATAAATCGCGAGGAGATATCAAACTTTTATACATCATATCATGGGAAAAAACCTTTTTTATGTTAAGAACTCAATAAAAAATATATCCAGTAAAAGTTATCGCCAGTAACAAGTTATGATAACTATATCAGAGCTGTCGCTTTGTTCCGCGTATCAAAATAAAAAGACGGTCTTTTTTGTTTCTAAAACATCTTCAAGGAAATTTCTGAAAAAAAGTTTCATATCACAAAAATTTTGCTCAGTGTATGTGCCTGTACTGAAAACCCAACGATTCAATGCTCAAGGTTAAACATCACATTCACTCGCTAATAGATATGGATCAGTTACAACTAAATGCAGGTGAATGTTTCAACTAAAAGCGAATAAGTAATAAGCTACAAGCGCAAAGCTACGCATGCGCGCTTATGGAGCACAAAACCAGTCAGTCAGTCAGTCGGTGGAATACCAAAAAAAACTACGTTTAATGGCTGAAAAGTGTGAAACCCAACTGAATGCTCAAAATTCGAAGAAAAATAATAATTAAACGTCATAGGTGTGTAATTCAAAAAAGCCACAACGTCATCGCTGACGCCATTCAATGCATTTCAAGAAACAGCAGAGGAATATAAAGCAAGCAAAGCGACAACAAACATGCATACATATGTAAGTGTTGATTTCCATTATGCAACAACTGTGTCGGTTAGTCAACACAAAAGCACTCAAGTTGCACGTTGCAATCGCCGCCTTAGAAAAAAAACCCAGTTTTGCTGCTACTAACTGCTGTTGCTGGTTGCATGCATTCCGCACTGGCCGACTGACCGCCTGACTGCTTGAGTGGTTAATTGCATAGCTGCTGGAGCAACTGTCCGTCTGACGACTGAGTGACCTACTCTGGCATCTACAACGATCTTCGAGATTGCATTGAGTAGATTTATAGACTCAAGCAAAGCACGGCTCTCAGCAGCTTGAGAGTTTGGATTGAAGCGCGTGTTCAGGTTTATGCTATTTCACAGCTTTTCCAGGGCTTCTTGAGCATATATGTATGCATTTGGGGAGCGGCGAAATAGTTACTCCAGAGTAAACTTAACTCAACACAACCTAAACTATGTAGTTGAGTACAACTCCACAGCTGAAAGCATACATATTTACATAGGTGTGCATGTACGCAAGTATGTAGTACTCAAAAAGTACTTTGTACTTTACTAAATATTTGATGGCCGCATATTGCGCCAAGTTTAGGCGTTTACTTTTTCAACATTTTATTTTATTTTTTCAAGTTGTTAGTTGCTGATCGCGCGCGCATTGGCTTTGTATATGAAATTTGGCGAACGAACTATTTAGTCAGTTTGCTTTTTTTCATAGTACTGTATACGCGCCTTTTTTTTCGGCGCGTTTTTAATTCACTACTCTAGTACGAAAGCAGTGAATTTGTGCATATTTTTTTAAAAGTATTTATTATAGGTATGCGTTTATAAAAATTCATAAATTTTGTGAAAATAGTGATTTATGTGAAAATGCTTTGATAAGGGATACAAATTTATTAGTACAAGTGCCTGAAAGCAATTTAAATATTTTATTTTTGGGTTTTTACAATAAAACTAGTTTGAAAATAAAAATCAAGCAAATGATTACTATCAAATGTTCATATATCATGCACGTGCATGCAAACTATCGCCGCATTTAGTTCAAAAATTAGCCCGTAGTTATAAAAGATAAATGATTAGAATAATCGTTTAAAATTTGAAATAAGTTCAAATGTAAACAGATACATTATTCGTTGATGATAAATTAAATTACTTGATGTTCAAAAATTTAGTAAATAAGTACATACATAAGTGAAAAAAATAATGTAAATTGTTGTCATATGACGAAAAGTAAAGAGTGTATAAATATAATAATAATTAAAATGTTGTTGGACTCGAATTTAATAAAATGACAAATACGTATGTATTTGAATCGCTTGCAGTAAATTAAAAAGTTTTTAGAAAATACACCCCGTGTCAAAATTGTTAGCACACCACATGTTGATAAGTTTTAACCGGGGCTTCGGAGCGGAGCGGAGTAAGGAGCTAAGGAGCAAAGGGTTTTAGCTGGAGCAAAGGCCTAAAAAAGTGTATTTGCTCCTTAGCCCCTTAAAGAAACATTTTCAATATTTTGTTTTTGTTATTTTCTGGCCTTGAAAGTAGCTTGACGAAAGTGCATTTTGATAAATCAAGCCCGATCTTGCTTATCAGTTTCGCTGTCGTATCATAGGTCCCTCTCAAATAAAATTCACGAGTTACAACACCAGATCCTGTAAAATGTTAATTTTTGTGATATAAGGGAAAACTGGTATCTCATCATCGCTTAGCACGATATTAAGCTCACAGTCCCCTCTGTCGGTAAAATGGATTTCGAAGTTGCGATCAAAATCAACTTCCATGATCTGATAATAGCAATTACTCAACTCTGTTCAAAATAGCAGCATAAGCCCTGCCAGTTGCTTACAGCTTGTTATATGTATATCTTAAGTATCAGAGCGTTCTTTGTTGCGCCGCTTTTCACTTAGTTATCTATGATGCCCCATGCTATCTTATCTTCTGTGATGATTTAGTCCATTCCATAACCGAATTGGCCTGTTTCCTCTATATTACCTCAACCAGGGAAGTGGGCATCCATTAAATATTCGAATATTTTAAAACTGCATTCAGTATGCTGGAGAGAGCAGAATGCTTAGAAAATAATCTTGTCAATCGCGTGGCTTCGGAGGTTAATTCAAGGTATTCACAAAACTTGGACCACGATTCTTTTTTAGCCTTAATTACTCCCTCCGTCCTGAGTATCCATAACTCTGCTGTCCAGCCTTTTGCGTTTTGCTTTTTATAATCTTTCGAAAGATTCTAAGCTAGACAAGAGGTTAGAACCGGCACTACTAGTATGTACTAAAATGAAGCAAGATCTGTTGCTGTTTATTTCAAGAATTCGGTAAACACTTTCCGCTTACAATCATCAAACAATGTGGAGTTTACTTCTTATAAGTACTAAAACTTCTTATTTTTTTATGTTTCTCATTATAAGTTTAAATCTTTTATTTTTAACGTTTCAATAAAATTTCTTCTTTACATTATTTGGAGAGTAGCACCGGTAATGCCTGAAGCTGAGGTTCTTAATATCCGTGCTTTTCTCGGTCCTCACAATCTGAGAAATACTGTAATTCTGACCAGTTACCTTACACACCTTTATGCCAACGTGTTATGGAACTTTGATTTCATAAATTTTTGTATACAAATTATGTATGTAAGTTAGAGTTAGCCTTCGGCAACCAAAGTTCTACGTACGATCATTTCATTAGCACATTTGAAGGTAATCATGATTCGGTTGTGTACTTTGAGCGCTCTGTGTATCATACATACATATTTATATGCCCGGGTTATTTGCTTAGCTTGCATTTGCCGAGATGCCTCTGTGAGCATTCAGACATAACTGGGTCAACGAATTCCGTCAAGCATCAATAAAATAAAATTAAAAACTTGGAAAAATAAAAAAACTTAATAAAATATAAAAGTAAAAAATATATAATACATAAAAACTAGTAAAGCTGTTGTTGAAGCAATAAACAAATTTTTAAGTAAAGATGTTAGTAACCTGTTTGGTTTATGTTGTCAACAGAAACTGCTTAGGCACTTGTTTATAAGTAAGCCCTAGTATTGAGTAAATGGTTAATTAGATTTTCGTATTTTATAAACAGCATAGCTGAGCGCTCAGCAGTACACTGGTTACCAGTTTTACGTTAATGTCAATAATTTCAAACGTACTTATAAAAACACCATTACTATGATCCAGTACTCCATGAACTTACAGGTTTTTACACGAACTTGCAGGATGTTAAAGGAAAAATGATCCCGTACTCCAAATTCCTCCAAACTCCTGTAATCGAGAGCTATTTTTGGAGAGTTGTGTAGAGATTGAAGTTGCAAGATTTTACCCGAACTTTTTCTTCTGGTAAAATCGTGAAAAGTGTCAAGCGATCACTGGTTGACGTTTTTACAGGAAAAATGCTTTTTTTGTTCCCGTACTTTTTGTTGTTACTTACTTTTTACTCTCATTTCAGAAAGTAATTTGGCTGTTTGATATTTTTACAGTGGCGAAAATATAAATAAGGAAGAGGCATTTTAGCATTATTGAGCTATTTCCCTTTCGTTTAGTTAATATTTATAATTTTTTAATAAAAGCATAGCTCGTTATCTAGCCAAAACTATGTAAGCCCAAATTTCAAACTTTGTACAACAATTAGGAAAATTCTAGAAAGTTTCATCAAAACTTGTGGCTTTTTAATAAAATTTCTTAGAAACATTTTGAGTATGCGGTTTTGTAGCCCATTCAAGTTTAGTGTGATAAAATTCAAGCTTAAAGTAATAGAAATTATCTTTAATTATTGTGATATTTTTTTTTGAAGTTTTCGAGCATATGTACTCTGGATGTAAATGGGTCAAGAAAAAATTGCGAAAAATCAAGTCCTAGCTATTTCAAACTTGCACAAAAAATGTGAATGGGCTACAAACCTGCATACTCAAAAAAATTCTAAAAAATCTCAACAAATAGTGCAATATTTTGATGAATGTTTGTTAAAACTCGTCGAATTACTATAAATGTTCTACGATGTTTGAAAACTTTGATTCACATGGGTTTTTTAGACAGTATTTAAGTTATATTTTCAACAAAAAAAATAATAAACATTTTTAAACAAAAAAAAACTTGCTAAAACTTACTAAAATGTCTTTTCCCTATCTGCATTTTCGCCACCACATCGCACACGATCTTTAAAAGTGACGCAACTCAAAATTTGGCTTTTTTGAAATAATGCACCAAAAATGTGCCTTCCAGCAAAAGTTGGAGCAAATTTTTGAATTTTTGTAATAGTGCGTAAAAAAAACCTAATGTAAAGTCTCCCTTGCCCATATGATTAGCATGTGCTAAGAAATAGTTTTTCGAATTTCTGACGAACATGTAATTTTGAGTTGTGTCACTTTTGAAAATCGCGTGCGATATGTACATATGTACTGTTTCAGCACCTGATACCAGTGCAGTGCTGGTAAAAAAGAAGATATCGATCATTAGTTCATGTCATTAACTCTTTTGAGGCATTACTTTATTTACGTATCTCACTTTTTGTTGTATTTTTGCGTTCATTTTTTGAAGGTTGCACAGCTGTGACGCAAGCGGGTTCAAAAACCTAAAAAGCCGCAGATTCCACTCCACATACGAGAGTTTGGTCACATGTAGCTACATGGAGTCGCATGAAAATAAAGCAAATTTTTTTTTGCATAGTACTTACGTACATGCATATGTATGTATGCATATATGTATGTAGTTTATTTATTTTTCAAACAAACGCAATAACAAACCACATACATATGTACGTAACGTACGAGTATGAGTGCAGAATAACCTTGTGGTCACATAAAATACCAGCGCAAAATGCAAATTTCGAGTTTGCATAAACTTTCGGTCATATTTCATATTCATACAAATTTTAATGTTTTACCGGATTTTGTTCTCTTATATCTACATACTCGTATGTGGATATTTGTTTATTTTTACTATTAACTCTTTTTGCGTAAAACGTTTTACTGAAAAAGGATATTAGTTGAATTGTTATAAATAAATTTTGTGGTAAATTTTTAATATTGGGGAAGCACAGAAAAGGCACATAAAAATGTGCCACTACATGCATACATACATATGTATCGGTGATGTACAAAATTGTATTTACTTTTTAACTAGTATTTAGTTACTTGTATGTTGCCAGATTAAGAAGAATTCTTGCAAAGTCGGCATGTAACCTCCTCTTTTTTAATTGTCATGGACTACGACGAGCGAGGAATCTTTAGGTCTCCTACTGGAAACACACCTCCCAGAAAACAAGTCGGTGGAACTTAACGACCACACGAATGAAGGGGGGCTATCTAATCTGGGAAATCGACTGATTACTAACGCGAATGGGCTATTAAGACTTTTGGTCCTTACAAGTCACCGAGACTTGACGGCATACACCCGGTAGAGCTGCAGCAATCGCAGGATCTTATCTCTCCGTGTATTGTGGTTATTATAAGGAGCTGTCTTAAAATGGGCTATATTCCGCTTGGCTAGAGTGAGACAAAGCAGGAAGATAACCGCTAAGCTTGGCAACGCCACAATAAACAGACAGGTCCGAAGAGGCACTCTGTTTCTCTCCCCTTTTCTCTGGAATTTGGCAGTGAACTCCCTGCTGATGGCACTAGAAAGGGGGCCGTTAAAGGCAAATACCCAAATACCCTAATGGAGCTTTTGCGCTCTAACATGGCGACGCTTAGAAACTGGACAGAGAGTAGGGAACTCGGAATAAACCCGGAAAAAACACAGGCTTCCTATAGTCTCCCCGCTAATCTTTAGGGATGTGGAGATATCTTTTAAAAAGAGTTTTAAGTATCTAGGACTCATATTAGACAGGAAACTTACGTGGAAACCCAATATAGAGAAAAGAGTAAGGAGGCCGACATTGCATTATACACTTGCAAACAAGCGGTCGTAATCAAGTGGGGGTTAACACCTCGTATTACACATTAGCTTTACACCTCGGTGGTCAGGCCAATACTATTATATGTAATACTTGTATGGTGGCCAGAAACTCAAAAGGCAAATTACCTTAAACTATTGAGTAAGGTCCAAAGAACAGCGTTCCCATGCATTTCAGGTGCCTTAAGGACCACCTCAAACACGGCGTTAGAGGTGATAACCAATTTGCCCGCAACAAACATGGTGGGAAAATATGCGGCCACCGATTTCTTCGCAAGATCATCAGCAAACGAAATGACCTTGCCGCAGCTCGTTCTTCGCCAAATCCATAGAAGGGCTTCTGCCAGTTTCGCCCACATGAGCCAGCCTGCAAGCAGTTGTCGAACGAGTGTGACTAGCTAAAGTCGATGCCCAGATTCATAGGAGTCGACGTGATTGCCAAGGGGTTAATTTAATTGGGAGCAGCCGCGATGGCCAGGAACGCTATTACTGTTTCAGTGGGCTTCCTTTTCATAGAAGCATGCTGGATATCGTAGGTTTGTTTGCGACCAATACCCTGAAATAGGATTCAGTGCCTAAAAAATAAAATTAAAAAAACCATCTATTCAAAAAAATCTAGATCTTAGTATTCAGACACGTTTTAAAATACCAAGTATTTACTATCCAAATTTGAACACTAAATAAAAGCTACTTAAGTCCAACACTGATATGTTCTGCATACATACGAATATGTGTATATTTTTGTAGCATACGGCATTGAGGTGAAAAAAAAAAAAATGGCAATAAGGATAAACTAGAACACTTGTGTGCATTTGTGAGCGAATATGTGCGCAATTGTTTGTGTGCAACCTGTTCATAGTTTATTTTGAATTTTTATTTATTTATTCTCGGTTCTTTATTTAGTATTTCCACTGGCGATATCGCAGTGGGCTTTATATTGGTTTCTACCAATTTTTCCCAAAGTTTTTTTTTTTTGTGTAGTTATATATTTCTTTATGCTTTTAATTTCAGTCCGCATAGTGTTATTGTGTTTATTTTTTACTTTGCTTGTGGCAATATCTTATGCTTATGTTATTTTAAATCGTTTTTGCAAATTTTGTGCAACAATCGACTCTTTTGTGTAGTCAACTAATTGAAGCTTTAAACAAAGCGACTGGTCAACTCGTTCGTTGGTTTCTAGTTTATTATTCCGTATTTTGTTTTTGGATGGTGTTGCAATACGCGCGAATCGCAGAGGCGGTGTGTTTGTTTGGCAATATGCATACAATGGATATCTCTTTTATTGCAGTTGTTGCATGCTTGTGCAATGTTGCAGTCGACTTGTCATTTCGTTTTCGAATAATATCGAAATGCATTTCAAAATATTGCGTGCAGAGATTATTTAGTAGAGAAATTTTATTGTCATCGCATGACATAGAAATCAAAATGCGATCTGCATCTTGCAATTTAAGTAAAAAGTGCATACATTTGTGAAGGGGAAAATGAATAATTCAAAGCTTTGATTCACTAAGGCCTTCGAATAGTTTTTGAGCAGAAAAATGAGTAGTATTACACTACTTACTGTAATATTGTTTTCTAATTGTTTATTTACTAAATTGTGCTAATATAGGTAATAATAAAAATTATATTTAGTTTACTAAAATAACAAAACCTACGTTTTTTTACTTTTCAGGCAATAAAAAAAAAGTTAATTATATATTCCTCGGGTATAAAAGAACACAGAGACCCTTTTATTGTTTCCCTTTTCAGTTTAATGTACGAGACCTTCTCGGAATTCACATGTATACACTCTGGCTCATTACAGATTATACCGGAGTCTCTATTACAAAGGTCCATGTATATAATACTATCGTTGGATTTGTATAAAAAAATCGTCGTTAACAATAAATAAATCAATATACATCTAATACACAAGATTATTCTAAGTTACAGCCGATTTTTAAATAAAAATCCGTAAATTGGTAGCCAGGTACCCCGATTGGACTACTCGGTAACTTAATTTGGTTGGGCACACTAGGGTTAAGGAAACACGGTCGTTCTACCACACGGACAGTGAATGAATGGAATGGCATTATAATGTGCCTTATAGGCCTAAGTGAGCTACTATTGTCGGGAGTTCAGAGCGGCAATAACCGCAACTTAACCTATCTTTTTTCGATATATAGATCCATATTGGCAATTTTCTACATACATACATATTTCTTAATGGAACTCAAAACGCGAAAGGCAATGCAAAATGTTTCCATGACTGATCAGGCTATAATATATTACACAATATGAACTGTTACAATTTATTTCAGGCGAAAATTGAGCAAACTCATATTACTCATACGTAGCGTAGCTCCACTGTGGAATATTGAATAAAAAAATCATGTTTACTTTTATTTACCGAAACGTAAATTCCATATCAATGACCCCGAGATATCAATTAACATTAAAGCTTATCCAAAAATGTGCTTGTTTGCTAAATAGCCACAATCAGAATTAGCAGTTCACATACTGCATACACTTACATAAATAAGTATTTATATATGTACACTAGACTGCATCACATCCCATACAAAAAAAAAATCGATTCTGTGTTTCCATTGAAATTATATAATCTATTACATTTTAGGGTGTCCACCAAAATATTTCGGAAAAAAATTAATATTTGAAAATTTTAAACTTTAGAAATTTTGATTTGATTTGAAAATACCTCCAAAATTGGAGTTTTTTTTTAAATAAAAATAGTTTCTTAAAGATTCTTTTTTGGGCCAGTTATTCAAGTTTTTCGTAAATCAATCTTTGAAAAAAGTAAAAAAAAGCAGCATCAAATATCTCATTATTACGATTCCGTTGAAAAGATTTTTAAATATTTTTATGCAGATTTTTTACGCTTAATCTGTTTTGTCATCTGAAGGCTTTTTTTTCAAAAAATTCTTTAAGAAACTATTTTTATTCATAAAAAACTCCATTTTTGGAGGTATTTTCAAATATTTTGGTGAACGTCTTAAAATATAAAAAATTTTGTAACCGCGGCGGAAAAACCGTAAGCTTTTTTTTGCTGATGCAGCCTAATATACCTACATAATTACATTAGTGATGTTCGTAGTTAAATTGCATTTGAATTTCCAGTTGCAAATTATTTTAGTTAATTTGCTGCAAAAGATTTACTGGAGTATGATGGTAATGTGCTCCATTACTGAACACGAGATTTTGCATATATACATATATAAACAGCTAAGCTTTTCTTTATCGGGCTAACCTTAATACCATTAAAAAGGTTTAGCATTTGCAGCAGTTACGGAGCACCATTAATGTGCACGTGTCTTAGATGCATAAATAGCGCTACTGTATTTTTATTGGGCCTGCCCTTAAAAAGAGTTTCGATTTTGTCACATCTCACTGTCACTGCCATTGTTGGCTCATCGATATGCGCAGCGCTGTTGCTTATTTGTAAATTTTGCAATTGATATTAACAGCAAAGTGTTTGTAAACAAAGCGAGAAAAAATAGTTTGCTTACACACACAACCGCCCACGCACGCACACACGCACACTAGCATGCTGTCATGCTAATCGTTTGTTGACATTTACATACTTTCATTTGAATAGCCACTGAGTTAGTGTGGTCGCTGATAGGCGTCACTGTATGAAAATGCATTTTGGTTTTGCCAATATATTTAATTAGCTTTGCTTTGTCTTTATTTATACGTCATTATTCTTTTGTCGGGCATTCAACGGCTAAATAGGCAATCTGAACGCTTTGGCGTCCGTTGTGGCCTTCACTTTGCTGACATGTGGACATGCTATTAATATTAACAAATTTGTCGTTTGCATTGAGCTGCCGGTTTTTTAGTTTTGGCGGCAACACCTCTTTGGCAGCGCGCAAAATTTAAAAAGTCTGCATATTTTTATACGCATACGTTTGTATGTTTGTGATTGCATGTGTGTTTCTGTGTGCGGGCATGTGAACACACGCGCGTGCTTTGTTTAACTTTGCAATTTTATGCAAATTCTTCTGAGTTTTCTCTCCACAATTTGATTTACAAGGTACAACAATAACAATGGTAGACACCAAGCCAACATACGAAAGACATTGAGCATTTGATGGAGCGTACACAAAACTTTGCTTGAACTTCAAACAATGAAGACATATTTATATCGTTGGTTTGCTGGAAAAAAGTCATAACCCAAAAGAATTTGTTTTTTATTCTTCAGTTTGAGTCCCAGTCCTCCTTTTACATTGCACACAAAATTCAAAGCGGTAGCTGTCAGCTGTGTTAAGGTTATTTAGAAATACGTTGATATATTCAAAATAATGAAAAAAAAATCAAACAATTTTATACTAAAAGTGCCAGTTATTGTCGAAGTTTAAAAAATATATATATCTCGATGTAAATCGATAACTCGATAAACTATGGATACCTCTATAAATTTCGATTACTCAGTTCATTTTGATAGGTCCATTATTTTTGAAAGCCAATGAAAAACTCGATAACTTGTTACATTCTGGTAACACGATGAAATTCGATAAACTTATATAAAATTTGAAATTTTGATAAGTCGATATATTTTGAAAATTCTAAAAACTTCGAATAGATAAATCGACAAATTTCCGTAAATCAATAAATATCGATACCTCGATAAGTTGAAAGAACTGGATGCTTTACGATAACTCGATTAATTTTGTTAACATAAATATGATAATTCAATAAATATCCATAAATTTCTACAACTAAGTTTCTGTTTCTATTAATTTCGACAACTCAATAAACATTGGTCAATTTGACTAATTCGATACGTTGCCGCAACTCAATAAAATGCTTTCGAGCATCTTTACCTCCGCGTGACTCCCCTGATAAAGGCAATTGTTAATTCGTTCACTTGTTTCCTCTTATTTTTGAATCCAATAAGAAAGACCAATCGTTTCTCTTCCGCGGAAATTGACGCTAATCGCAAGTGCTGAGTGAGGCCAAATTTTACTCTACTTGGATCTTCCCCTGATGTAATGGGCAGGCCCAAACTATTCAACGGGGTACTAGTCCTCGATAATTTCGGTGATCCTGAACCTCTATTTCGAGATGAAGAATAATATTAATATTTTGGCGCTTCACTCTGACCAAGCTTCTCCTCCGATTTGAGGTGTGCATCTTGATTTTCATACAGAAATGGAGGGAACTGCAGCTTGATACCACCTCCGAATGGCGAATGGATTTTATGAGGATATTTTTCATTGCATAACGAAGGTTTGCCATTGCAGGCTGAGGTGCGACCGCTGCTAAAAAAAAACACTTTTTTGGTTTAAATGTTGCCCTTAACAGGGATCGAACCCAGGTCCTACAGAGGTAGTCCTCTAACTACTTAGCCACAGCAGCCGCCAGATGAGGTTCACTTTTTTATGCATGAGGCCTATTTATTATTTTTTTTATATGGCGTATGAGCCAATCTAATGTTCATATGTATATACATACATACATACAGATGTGCATGTGTTCGCTATATAAATGCGACACGACCAAGCACATGTCGAAAACAAGCATAAATGCATATAAGGAAAAAATTTTAAACTTGAGAAACCAAAATAAAACGACAAGTTTAAAACAAAGTCAAAGTGTAGTGAAAAAATTTAGCAAAACTTAAGAAAGTCAAGGGCAACATAAACGTAAAAGTTTGCATATGATATACATACATACATACATGCATATGCGTGTGAATATCATACCTATGAATATGTACATATGTGTGCATTTGTGCATATGTGCCACTTATAATGGATAGACATTTTTGTATTTTACTTTGCGGATATGTTTACATGGGCTTCTTTTATTAATTTATTTTAAACTTTCTCATATCAATGACATTAAATGTTTTTGTGCACATTTTACTTTAACAGTTTTGTTTAGCTTTGTAAAATTTGTCAGCTAGTTTTCTTAAATACATAAATATTTAGCAGAACATTTTCGATGCTCTTTAGCTAGCTTTCTGATGTACTAAATATACGTACACTGCCGGCAAAAGATATTGGCACAGCTGCTTTTTTACATTACATGCAACACTTTTTATAGTAATATTTTTCTGACAATTTTTTATAAAATTATGGTTCATTCCACAACAAATAAAAATATAATTTCAAAACTTTGTGGAAAACTCGCGAGAATTCAGCAAATTTTTCATGCAAATTTGTAACCCAATGAATTTTACTGTAATAAAGTAGAAGTTCTCAGTAGCTACGAATTACGGTTGGTTTGTGGCAATGTTTTTTCACGCAGCCTCTTCCATACAAAAAAAAAAAATTCGAAAATACTTTATATGGAAAAAATGCAAAACGCTTTCAACAAAAAAGTTCTCAATGTGCTACAAAACTGCTTACTCAGGAAAATTCGAAAAATCGGCTTAAAAAGTTGAAAATTTATTGAATTTTCGCGAGTTTTACATAAAGTTTAGAAATAATATTTTTGTGTTTTTTGTTGTAGAATAAACCATATTTAAAAAAAAAAATTGCGAAAAAAATATTAGAATAGAAATTGGTGCATATATTGTGCAAAACTCGCTGTGCCAATACTTTTTGCCGGCAGTGTATATATGGTAGTAAAAATTACGCTGCAAAGTATTGGCCTATTACAAAATTTGCAACAATTTAAAAATTATTTGAAATTATTGTTAACCCTAAACGGGTAATATTCGTCGATTTGACGAACACATTTGCTCTTTTTTCCATTTTTCTCTCTATTGGACTGAAGAGCGAATTGCTATAAAAATATATAAAAAAGCTCAAATTATAAGAAGCCGCTGTGTTTTCTTTCTTGTTAAGGTTCATCATTATTAAAAGCAGTTTGGCAATCTTGTATGCTACATTGTTCATACAGAAAATATAAGATGAAAATGACTTCGTCGATTCGACAAAGATTACCCTTTAAGGATCAAGGGATAGTTTATATTCTCAGTTTCCAATCTTATGAGCACACGTCAATATGATTTTTGAAGGGAAAGGTATACAATAACGAATCTTGCTATTTTAACTGATGATCGTCTCGCAAGTTTTAAGGCAAGCTGCCAAGTTGAAACTATCTTTACATAAGGTTTTCGTTGATAAACATCGTTGCTTTCCGTTTTCGAAATACCTTCAATATTGATGATGAAGACTCAGCTTTATTGCTATATAACAACAACAGGGTGCAGTGTTAGTGGGAGGATTTTAACTCTCATTCAAGCACGCCTGATATATCAGATTCGCTTTGCAGCATTAAGAAAGCGATACTATCCTCTCGCAACAAATGAATTACTGACATAAAGACACAAAATCAGCTAATGAATTAAGTTTTAGATCTCGATACTTAACAAACTCCTGGCTTTCGTGACTCGGCGCAAAAATTGAAAATAATGGTTCCGTACGTCATGCGGACTACGCCCCTCATGTGGATGGGCGGGAAAGAATTATTATTATTATTATGAAACCCTCTATGAATATCTGCCACTTTATTTCCCATTAATCAACCGTATCCCGATACCCAAATGAGCTAAACCCGTTTCTGGCATGTGATAAGTTATAAAAGCTGAGTGAAGTCCCACGCCAGCTTTGAGGTCGATGTCGATTGCTCTAAGAGCCGGGAATGCCACTCTGCTGTGATAGTATATGTGTCTATGTGCATGTATTTGCTCCACCTTTTACATACTGTCTCAGACATATCGTTACCTTAATCAACAAACGCCAGAACCAAAATTTTTTTATTTTACAGGCTAAAAACATTATAAAACGAATCATACTTTCTTAGGGGGCGTTTTAAAAAGTGGCATAACTCCGTTGTTTTTGTTACTAAAACTTTTAAATTTTAAGTGAAAGTGTATTTTAATATATCCTACCAAAATCGGTTAAAAACGCAGTTTCGAAAATAATTTTGGTTAGGGCCTTTGCCAATTAATGTGTCGATATGAACGTAATTCGAAAACATGCATTCCGGCTTAAAATACTGAGTTATCTTACACAATAGAGCTGCTGGGCACTATGCCGTAGACTCCTGCTCCGACGCCGTGGTCAGTCTTGGAGCCGTCAGTATACAAAAGGTGGTGGTTGTCTTTGCGGGCATGAAAAATCTTCTCCTTGTAAAGAAAGGGACTCAGTAGCTATAGTGTGCTCGATCTAATATTAGTCATGCTAATAAACTAACGGCCGATCCCACCAGAAATTTATTTGAAATTCCGTAAGTTTGCATATTAAATTCAAACAAATATTTTTTTCGCCTAAATTGATTCCGAGAAATTTGCTATCAATGCTTCCATATATTTCTAATAAGCTATGATTTTATTGAACTACTCCCTGTAATCGAATTATCTATTTAATTAATAATAATTATAATAATCGTTTAATTAACTAACAAAAATTTTAATACCAATTTTGCACTAAATTAAATCTGCAAGTAAATGCCTTAATGAAATTAAGTTCTAAAGCCTAAAGGTGAAATGTGTCTCATTAGTATATTAGCAATTATTATTATTTTACGACTTAAGAAAGAGCCAGCCAAATATAAATCCAAATGTAAATATGTAGTTACTTATATATGTATATAAGTAATGTAAACGAATAATTATACTAATATCTACAAATGTTTTCGAAAGACATATCACGCACGTTCACTTATGGCAGCACAAACATACAATTTGGATTTTAATAAATTTATTCTTTCTCACTTATGTACATTGTACATACATACATATATACATAGTATGCACATTTGTAAGTGAAAATTCACTTAGCTCAGCAGTGCGTATACGTAACGTGTGTCGTCGGTGCGACTTACGCTTGATAGCTCTGCCAGCAAACACTAACCTGAACGTGCTACCCAGTCGAACTAGGCGGTTTTGAATGATGTTTTTGGCTTGGATAGCTTTATACATTTTTTTTTGTTCTCGTTTGGACTTAACTGCCACAGTCAGAGCATCACAAAGTGCTTATTTTAGCAGCAAAGTTTTCACGATCTACAGATTTTTAGCCTTACATTATGGTGAATAAAGGATGCGATTGCTTTTCCATGCAGATATTCACCAACTTTTCATACAGAAATTAAATGCACTTCAATCTTCTCATAAAGAAATTTGTACCTAAAAAGGCATTCTTTTCGGAACCACATTCTGCACGGTCCAACTGGGAATACATAAATACACACAAATATATTATATACATACATACGCATTTTTGTACATATGTATGTATAAGACATTCATTTATTTTGTCTAATTCTGCCTGCGTCGCTGTTGCTTCCTACTGAGCGTTTGTTTTACAGCGTGTGTATGTAGAAATATTATGAAATATTACTGAAACTCTGATCACGTATATTTTCCATTACTATAATAATGTTAACATAAACAATTAAATATGTTCACTTGGCATTGGTTGATGTCTGTCAAATTTTACATGCGCGATTCATGCTGCTTTTCATATGAAAAATCTTTTACCTAGCATAAGCGTAGTGGAGAAACCTTATTGAGTTGCTTGAAGTGAAAAGCCAAACCAGTCAGTCAGTCTCGTTCTGAGAGGCTCCAATGATTGCTGCAGCTGAATCGGTGATGCATTATCTGGACCCGACGTTTTATTTAGATTAAAGGATTCTCTTTCCCAATTAAACTTTTCTTTTGTGGAAAGATAAGCCGCTATTGGCCGACCTTCTTCAATGGGTTGCTTATTCGACGCCTGGAAAGTGCGTGCTTGGAAAAAAATCTGGGCCATGCACCGTCGTATCTTAGCGATCATCCCGGTAGGAGGTTAACTGGAGAGTATTTTTATATAGACTTCACGCCACTAAAGACTTCCTATTACGTTTAACTTCTTGAAAATTCAGCGAGATTGAATTCTCTTTGACCCGACTTATACTTCCTCTTCTATCATATATTTAAGCCTGAGCCACCAAATTTACTTTTTTAATATTTAAGTCCTCCTAAATATACGCTCCTTTTTTACATATATACATTACATATAACTCAAAAATACGCGTTAAGAAAAGCAATTTTCTGCTCGATTCCATGGGTACAAATGCGTGCGTGCAACCAGCTCAGAACTGCGAAAAATCAGTTACATGTCATAAATATACATACCTTTACTTACATTTGGCATAGATACATATGTGCATGCATTCAGGCATGGTCCTTGCCCTTAGACACAACTACGGTGCCGTGTAATGTGTTGCAAATGATATATCAGTCTGGTCAAAGGTGAACGGTGCAAGTACTAGCTGCTGGATAACGGGAGAGGCTGCGAAAGGGCTAACTAATGGCTAAAGACAACACGGCTACCCTACAAGCTTTATTTAGCACACTCCCACAAATCTGCAGAAGAGTTTGATTATAGAGGGCTGGCTGTATGCTTGCGTGCGACAGTTATGAATGGCAACCCATTCACTTAATGGAAGATTCTGTTGTTGTTTAACGTTTGGCGAAATCCCGGCGTGCACAAAAGCAAACATACACAAGCTAGTTCATTTATATACAAAGCACGTGTTTGTTTGTACATATATAATATTTTTATTAACACAACTCCACCCCTACAATCTCATACTTATTATACACACTTACATTCATGTAGCAGGGCACACGCCAAGTTCAAGCACATACCTATGTACATACATACATATGTATACTTGTTAGCCACCAGCCACCAGCCACCAGCCACCAGCCACCAGCCACCAGCTGCATATTTGCTCATAAAGCTTATTAACATTTATTATTCAGCAGTCCCACGTTCCTCCACACAAGCACACACACACACATACGCATTCCAAAGATGGACACGCGCACATATTGCAGTCAAACCCCTGCAGTAATAAGGCGGCCGATTTTCTGAAAAGCACCAGTACCTCACCGGTTCGAGTTGGACATTTGTTTGCATCGAAATGTTAGCTTGCGACCAGTGCCTTAGGAACCGTTATAGAAATAGACACAGGTTTGTACACACAGAGTGGTGTTGTCTAGAAATATTTATCAAAAATTAGTGCGGCTAAATAAAAAAATTCAAAACAACACCCTTCTGTGTCTTCCAAAATGTTCAGCTGTACCGATCGTTCAAACTGAAAATTTGAAAACAAATTTATATGTCGTGCCGCTATTATTTGTTAGCTTTCGGAAGCGTCAAATGGCTTTAGATGGAGCATACAATTTTCGATCTTTTTTCATTTTTTTCTTAATTACGAAAAAGCGTCTGTGAAGTGCCGAACAAAATCGTATTCAAACGAAACAAAATTTATTTTCCAATGACACGCCAATACCAAAAATTACCATTAACAGAACCAATAATTGAAACCATTGGTATGGGAATTGTGAGTGACTAGTACTAGTAAAAATAGGGACTATCCGGGGGCTAACCTAGGTTGAGTCCAAACTGCTGCAGGGACACTATCCAAGTACCTAAGTGTGTATTCGTGTAATCCTAAACTTCCTATGCTCTGTTCTGCTTTGGCTTTTTACATTGACTTTTACGCAATTTACGTTTACCTCTGGCCATTATTTTTCACCTTACTCGTTCCTTTCCGCATTCCCGTTCTTTAATAAAAAAAAGGCTAACAGCTGCCAAACGGGTGAGAACTATGATAAGCAGCCTAAATCGGAGTAAATGGCGCGAAAAATCGTAGCAGAAAATAAAGTTTCGTAGTAGACGATTTATACAGAATGTTATAATACTAATATAGAATTTTTGTAGTGTTGAAATATTGCTGCCGATCCTTGTGTTCCCCGAAAAATGCGTTATCACTCAATTTTGTTCCTATAATTACGCTTTTACAAAAAAAAAGCCAAATTAAATTTTGATGAACGACATTTTAGCGAACAAGCGGAAAAGTTATCTTAAAAAATACCATATTAAAGTTATGCCGTTACCAAAAGATTTAGTGATTTTAGCAATGTGTCGATAAATTTTATTTAACAAGTAATTTAAGCAAAAAAGCAAAACCGACTTAAATTTTCATATACAAATTTAAGATTATCGTTAAATTCTTCATGATCCAATGATTGGATTTAAACCAAACTAGTACGCGACTACCTGTGAGGTAACACCTTTCCTTAAAAAAAAAGAATTGTAGAAGCAGATACTGCAGTATTCGTAGTATATTATATTTAAAGAAAATCGTAGTAGATCGTGGATAAACCGAAGTAGTGTAGTAAATTTAAAGTTTTCTCGAAAGCCGTATTAAATCTACTACGAACGTAGTACAGTTCTAACCCTGGCAGCTAACATTCGCGTTAACGTGTGGAGGCACGATTGGAGATGCAAACATACACACGTACGAGCACGCAACCAATAAACATTTTTGTTCAATCTAAAATTTTTCCGATGCATTTGAGAATTAGTCCTTTTTTCAAAACTCAAACGTTAGTGCTCAAATGTATATAAAATAACCATTGATAGCGTTCCTATAGTAAAAGAAGCTTTTCTAATATGTAATTTCTCTTTGTTATTAAATTAAGAAATATTGAATTCTCAACTTTGTCTTAAACGTGAGTGCCGCGGAACGAAATGAGTCCAGTTACAGTTTGTACAGTGTTGCCAATATTGCATGTAAAAGAAACACAGTTTTTACAGGAAAGAAATTTTTAGCTATGCAGTTTAACAGTTTATTTAATAGCTTATTTATGAAAGGCCATCGTGTTCTACGCGAAAATTCGGGCCACTCTTTCTACTTCCAGTGTTCGAGGAACAAAATTTTAACAATCAGTTGCTCATCATTGCTATCATCAAGAAAGCAACAATGCTGCAATATTTCGGTTATTGTTAGGTACATAGCATAGTTAGGTAACATAACTATTTTCTCAAACGTTTGAAAATTTTTGGTGCAGTGTTTGTTGGGTAGCCGCACATCGGAGGCACTTATTCGCCCGCTCGCACACTCCCATCATCATTCCGTTGGCAATTATGCTGCTCTCGCTGCGTTCTCTGTGCATGCTGTGTGCCTCGTTGGCAGACTGCTTGGCCAACTTTCACGTTGGCATGTCAATTTTCCACAACTAATGAGCTGCATGTATGACATAAACAATCTGCTAGGCATCTAACCCGCGGTTTGGCTATGCATTAGTAGGTTGGTATGCGTGCTTTGGAGTTCGGTTCTAAAATAGCAGGAATGTTCGGTGCATATTTCCACAAGAGGCGAGTTAGGTATGCAGCTAATTTAAAATGTTCAAGTACATACATACAAACATTATAGCCCACCAACAGGTTGTTTATCTGCGAAAGTAGGAATTTAATATTAGCGCTTAAGTTAATGTTTTATATGTAAATATCCGTAAAATACTGCATAAAAATTTTGCATGGCGAAGAAAAGATTTTGCGGTGGAGCTTTTTAGAGCTAAACCTCATAAGATTTTTCGAGATATTTGGAATTATAGTTTATTGAACTTTTGTAGTAAAATAACAATGCAATGTGGAATCTTTCATTCAGTAGATATTTAGTACCGGGCGCGGCCCTGATCGTAGGTGCTATTTAACTTTTCAACCTAAGTTTCTATTTATTTTCGCGGTTAAGGCCCGCTATGATAAAACGTGGAATTTTATCTTCCTTATTATTTTGGAGTGGATGAAAAAGTGGTTAGAAATTTCAACATACATACTTACATTTCTAACATTTGACAGATTAATTGACATCCTAAGAGAAAGTTTAAACAAATTTGATAGAATAAAGTTGGCATTTCTGAAAACAAAAGTTTAAGCTTATCGGAATTTTTTAATTTTAGTGATAAATGGCCAATAATTTAGCTTTAATTTTATACTGGAGAAAGGATATATTTCAAATCTACGTATATCTTTTTAAAAAAGTTGGAAAATAGTAAAAGTCCATTTTTGTACCATTCTATTAATCCCAAATATCTCAAAAACTAGAGCTAAATAACATATTGGTTTCACAAAAAAAAAAATCGTACAAGAACTAGTTGTAACAGGTACTCCTGGATGCCTTTGTTGGGCTCTGTAGTAGCTTATAATTTTTGGTAAGAATTATGTATGTAAGTATATCTTTTCTTTTTTATTTAATTTGTAAAATTTTTTAATGAGAGGATATATTTTTTTTCATTTTTGACTGACTTGAAATTTAACTTTGGGTTAAGTGGTGATTGTTGACTACTACACCAATTCCTTTCCTTTCCTTTCCTTTCCTTTCCTTTCCTTTCCTTTCCTTT
>NW_023458556.1:39956282-39957765 GCF_013731165.1 Rhagoletis pomonella | reverse complement strand
CCTTTCCTTTCCTTTCCTTTCCTTTCCTTTCCTTTCCTTTCCTTTCCCTTGCCTTCCTTTTTCACTCCCGGACTTAGCTGTCACACAACCCCTACTGGAGATCGGTCAGGCTCAGGGCCTTTAAAAAGCCAGTTAAAACCGGAGCGATCTGAATAGCGAGCGACTTTCGGACTGGCGACGCTCGTTCTCCATATGTATTGGGTTTAACTATGGATATAAAAACGAGCGCACACCAAAAGAGCTTCTCGAAAAGCTCTGTAACGACAGAAAACAAGTCACCGCTAAGGCACAGCAGCAGCTGCCGTTAGATCTGCCGCACAAGCATCGAGCGTCCTATGTCTTTCGAAAGTAGGGGAACAGCGTCTGCTCAGATTGCTGCATATACACATAATGCCAACTTAAGGACTACAAACAGAACATTATTCTTCAAAGGAATGCAGTAAGTTCGACCTATCGATCGTCTTCTGACCCCACCTCATCGATCACGGTAGATCCGGAGAATTTCGTGAAGGTGCCCGAAAATTCTAAGAGCGAAGTTAATAACTCGGAATCACCACATCTAATTACATATAAAGTGGCATTTTAGATAAAAAATATTGAGGAGGTAGAATCGCTAGGCACCAATCGACGTGGATCTAGCCCGCATAACAGCGGTTGGAGAACTACGTAAACCGCCTTTATCGTTAGTAGATCCGTGGAGCTACATACAATGGAGCTGGTTATAACTACTGGAATTTCAAGAAATGCTATTAGATCTTTAATAACTAAAAGGCAACTAAAACTAGGGTTTTGTCAGAATGAGCAAAGGAAATTATCTACAAACTCATGGCTGTCTGCTTGGAGCACTGGCCAGTGGGTGTGCATGCCGTAATCTTTGCGGTAGTTTTAACGAGCCGGACTCGAAGAAGGCAGCTGAACGCTTTCTCTGCGAGTGTCCAACCTTTGCAAAAGTGGGGCTTAAGACAGGCCAACCATTTCTGTAGAATATTTCACAGTTTTGCCGTCTTTCTTAGTATGACATACTGAAATTGATGAACGTCAGGAAACGTCTTGAAAAAGCTCAAGTTTAAAATTGTCACAAACCACTCTTACCAAGCAATTTTTAGTTGCATATAATATCGATTGGAATGAAGTATTCCAAGTTATGACTTCATTATTTATTTATTTTAAATACATTTCTCTACTCCTAAAACCAGGTATGTATGTATGTATGTATGTATGTACGTGTATGAAAATAAATTTATTTATGCATTCATTTAATTATGTCACTCATAGCAAAATGTCACAAAGACCAACAATTGGCCACAAAATGCGTTCTAAAAACTCTAAAACAACAACAACAACAACAGATGTAACAATTCCATTCAATAACCACAAATCAAATCGATTTTCACCACCAAAAAACCCGATTTGTATACAATCGAATTAAATTGAATTGTATGGCAGTGAAGTGGAATAAAATGGAAAGGAGGAGTGCAGTCGA
>NW_023458556.1:39940571-39956272 GCF_013731165.1 Rhagoletis pomonella | reverse complement strand
AAAAAAAAAACAGGTGAAAATATTCGGTATTTTTGCTGAAAATAATAAAAGTAAAGTCTTTTTTTTTTAAGTCGTGGAAAAATCTTATTTTTCGATAAGGCCCATGGTATCTTCAAACTCACGGTATGATTATGTTTTCATAATTTTTTTTATTTAGTTCAACACCAAGAAAATTTTAAATTCAAAATGTTTGTGCTCTAAAATTTTTGCTAGGCTTTACAAATAATAATGAATTCATTATGACTTTAGCGTAAATTTTTTCTGATTCATTTAAAAACCGGAAGCTCCCATTTAGTGGGCCAATGAGTTCAGCAGACATTCACATGCATACTTAATATTAGATTTATCTATGTAGTATGTATGTGCAATAAATGTATAAGTAAATATGTGTGTATGTATATACATATTTAGCTAGAAACAATTCCGGGTAATGAACAAAATTTAGTTAGTTCAACAGTACCTATGGTGGACACGAAAAATAAACGCCAAATTTACACTGCTTTATTAAATATTTATGTATAAATAAGTGAAGAAATGGTTTGGATTAGTTGTTTGATATTTCGCTTAATGTTGCCTTTCGTTCATTAATTTTAATAAATTGTTTTGGTTTTGGAAACAAAATGGTGTAAATTCAAATTATATCACATAAATATGCGAGCATATATTATTTTTACATGGGATGTCCGGCATGCCTAACCTTAGGATAATGTTTGGTTGTTACAACTACATTTAACTAATAGGCATGCGAATTTGGTTACCAACAAACAATTTAGTAAATAAAATTTCTTAAATGACTAAGCATTTTAGTGTAGCATCGAATTATATTGCTTTAATTATGTATATATCCGAGCATGTGTATGTGGTATGCTGGTATACATGTACATATATATATACATAGATATAATCGCCATTAAATACTTGTATATATGGTTAGGTTATATCGGTTTTGACCAACCATTTTTTGTTTGGACTAAGTTCTGTTAATTGCATTTGTCGGCCGCAAAAATTAGCTACATATTTTAAACAAAAAAGCTGATTTAAGCAGATTTAGTTTATTTATTAATTTTTTGTATGATTTTTAGTTTAACCATTGCCCGTAGTTTTGACTATATATAAAGTCTGAAGGAAAAGGTTTAAGCAAAATAAAAATAGTGATAACCATAAATCAATCCTGCCTTTAATCAGGTAATTGATCAATCAGGGCAATCATTTTTCCGGAACAATTCACCTCTGAAAGCAGTGATTTATCCTTAGTGGGATTTCGGTTGGAGTGCTGTAGGGTTGAGTTTATTTTCCAATGAGGCATCTTGCCTCATAATAGGGATTAAATGGGCCCATTTTTACCCACTCAAATACTAGTGTTGCCATATTGCAAAGCAGCAGGCTCTCGCGAGCTTTCTTGGTTAATAGTTATATGGGTCATATTCTTCTAGTTACGGTGGAGCTAGCTAGCGATGGCTGGACCTAGCGCAACTCCCAGTATTTTCAAATGCTTCATTATTCTGCGGTGACCAGTATGAAAGCCTGTAACAATTACGATGTATTTTGGCAAAATTTTCGACGTTGTGACATCTTCATTGTCAGTTTTCGATCTTGTAGAAGGATGGTGCTGGATTATCATAGAACGAAAAATCACACTGGAGATGGAAAAACACCGAAAACAAAAAAGGCGGATTGGCGGACATTCATTTCAAGATGCAGCATCTTCTAACCTGTTCGAAAGAATCAGCCAACACCGTACCTAGTATGATGAGGTAACACTTTACATAGTTCTTTTATTTGATATTTCCGGTATGAAGGGCTTAGCCTTGCTAGACAGAATTCCATGGAAAACCGATGAAGGATTCAAAGCCTTTGAATGCCTGCGAATCGCCTTTGGGGAAATATCTGTAACATAATTCCCCTTTTTGAGGTATACCCGGCTTCTGAATGCGATGAGTGTTAAGATCTGAATGCAATCCTACACCTGGTTCGATGCGATCTCGTGTCCGTTTAAGGCAGGAAACACCACCCTGCCGTCAGAGTTTATATACGCGCTTGTTGGTCGCCGCACTTTCTGCACAATGTCTTAGGCAAAGTTCAATGTCATGCGCCTCTGCTTGAAAGACAGAGTCAATTTCAAATGAGCCTTCTGTGTTGTATAACATAGACCCCTGCTCCGACAGAGGAACGATCGCTCCTTCCCTGTGGGCATCCTTTCGTTGCCGAGAAGCTTAATCTCCACTGTCTCAAATTTCTGTTAAATCCTTTAATCTACTATCCAGCGTCATATGCCTTGCACTCAGTTGTCTATCGGAAAGTGGTTCGCGGATTCAGGAAACAATCCGCTAACCCCTTTGTTCTCCATGAGACTCTCAATAGCGGGGGGCGGTTGGCCTAGTTAAATATTTAACTTTTTTTTATGTAAATGCTTTAAAAATGAAGTTTCGTTTCAAATATGCAGTAATACAAAAATAATTTGCTTTGCCTATGGCTTCAAAAACACCATATACATAGATATTTACATGAAAAAGGAATAGCCATTTCGGCTGGTCCAAATTGTCAAAGCTGCAAAAGCATTTTCTGAGCTTCGAATAAAGTGAAGTTAAAGGCGATTTGGAAAAATTAATTTAAAAAATGCTTCCAGACAAACACAAATATACATTCACACATACATAGTAAGTGCACAAATGCGCTGCTATAATCATAAAAGGGCGGATAAAGAGGAAAAGAAGAGTTAGGCCGCGAGCGCTGGTAGGAAAATGCGGCAGATAGGCAGTCAGGCTGTCTCTGGCAAAGGGAAAAGAAATTATTAAAGAGTATGTAAAACAGAGGCATAAAATGTCGGATGTAAAACTAAATTGTGGAAAGTTTAAAAGTTTTAGCGCTTTTTTGCATAGACGGTGTCCTGTGAAACCGGCAACAACTGTTGCTATATGGCAGCAGATTGAATTTAGTGTGGCGACAAACTGAAGATGGCAGACTTAGGCTTATAAGTTCACGTTTTTGTTTTTGTGAAAGTTGTTTTTGTTGTTTTTGGTTTTTATAATAGCAAGCATTGTTATTGCTTTTGAGGAAATATGCCATTTTAGTGGTTTTTATTTGCTACAATATACATATTTGTAATTATTTGTTGGTTCATATAGCAGCGCGACTTCAATTAAATATTTCAAGACAAAGCTTTTACTTAGTACATTTTAAGAGCACAATAGAAAATAATGAGCTAACATAATTAACAAATTTTAATAAAAATGTTATAATATTTTTAATTAAATAGATTGCTGTAGGCGCAACTCATAATTGAGAAATTTACAACTGAAGAGCTTAGAAATGTATGTTTTTTTTTGTTTTTGACTGTCATGTTATCAGTGCAGTAATATTACTGAAAAGCAGTTGACCATAAAGCTCAATGTTTTGTTGGCTGTTTGTGAATTTTTTCTACAAAGTAATTAGATGTCAATTTAAAGGAGCGTTTTTCTATTTTTGCATTTTCTGGTTTGTTAAACTTTATAGTTAAAAAGTAAATTTTCAACATTTTAAATTTGCTTTTACTTATATTTCAGCACACTGCTGAATTTCACCTACGCGGTGAAATAACAAAAAAAAACATATTGTACTTAATTTAAAAAATTCCTATTTAGGCCATTAGCCACTTGAGCTTGACACAATTATCTAAAGGTTAAAGAGCATACCATCTTGCTCGGAAAATTACATACATATCACTGGCCTCAGCAACTCTTTACTCTAAGCTAGCGATATAAATATGTACTGATTAAAATAACAAAATGTCCTATCTCTCAATTTGATCGCGTATTAAGATGGAATGAATATAATTTTGTTAAGGGAGATATTTTCTTCATAATTACGGGAGGATACATGGCGTATGAGTCACATTTTTTCAGACCACAAAAAGTTTAGTTGAATTTAACAAGGCATGCCGAATGGTCAAACAGCTTTAGTACCAAAAAATAAAAATAAGTTAATTTTAGATTACCTACGTACCTTGCGCTTAAAATGTAAATCAAATTGAACTACACATAAATACCAGTATTTGAAATGCTTATGTCGACACCGGCAGCAAGTACTGGATTAATCTATGCTGCCAGTTTCCAGTTGACTCTGTAAGTTCAATAGCAGAGTTACTTTAAGATCGGTCACCGTCCTGAAGAGAAGAAGTATTGCCTACATTTGTAAATACATTCCGGAAGTTAAAGTGTTTATAAAAATTTATAAGCAATTTCCATTGAATAACTTTATTCTCAGCTTAATTTAAACTCAGCTTTAATTTAAAATAATATAATATTAAGTTCTATAAATCTTATTTTAATTATTTCAATTATAAAAAATAAACAAAAAGAAAAATTATTAAAAAATTATATAGATATAACAAGTTCTAACAGTACTTATTTTCTCTTTGGGCACATAAATATGCAGCTGCTGTCAATGGGTTAGCACCAAAATTCAAAATGATATTGTTTGCAACTTATGCTTATTTATTTATTTTTAATAATTTGCGTTTGAAACATAAATCAATCTATAACAGAAACCACATAATAAACATTTCAAAGCTTTCACAAATTCTTAAAAATTAAACAAACTTCAAAAAATGTTCATCAAAATTTCAAATTTTTTAGAAAAATTTCGGGTATGCAATTTTTAAGAAATTTTTGTGGAAGGTGTTGCGCATTTTCATCCATATAACGCATGATAAAAGTGTATTTTTTTTTTTTTGAAGAAGACACGTTCCCAAAAAAAAAAATCAACGGCGATATTTAGCGACTTGAAGCTTGCTATTTATTACACTAAAATTTAATGCATATCCAAAAATTTTCTATGATTTCTTATAAAAAAGCTTACAATTTTGACAAACATTTTTTTGAAACTTGATTAATTTTTTGGAAATTTGTGCAAACTTTGAAACGTGTATTTATGTGGTTTCTACTTAAGATTAAATTAAGCATATTTTAAAAGAAATTTATGATAAATAAATAAGTATGTAAACATAAGTAAGTTGTAAACAATATAATTTGGAATTCCTGTGCTAATTCATTGACCGCAGCTGTAGGCACGTTTATGCGTGGGCTTACGTTTTTGCCTTAATTACTATTAATTACGCGTAGCAAAGCAAAATTCACACTCACTTTTCCGTTGCAATTTTGCTTTTTAATTCGCTTTTAATTCAATTACCTACTGCAATAAGAGATGCTTATTTAAATTAGTTTTGTAAATGGCTAAATGAGTGTACGTGATTGCGTATTTGTTTACATATTTGTATGAATTGTGATTAATTATGCATTAAATTTACGGCGATGGTCAATATAGTTTTGTAACGCAAGCGAATGCAAAAAATTTCCAGCACTCAATTGCACGATTATCTACCGTTGTTGGCTCAGCGGACTTCAAACTCCCAAACAAACGCAGAAGCACCACTTTTGTATACATACATATATACGCATGAATTTCACTGAATCACCAGCGATTTCCCTCGATTAATAATAGCGGCACGTGGCACGTATGCATGTATGTACATATGTATGCACGGGTTCAACATTTAGTAGCTATGTAAGTGTGTAGCCTATACAGTGAACCCAGCTAGAATTTATGTAAAACTGAAGCGCAGCAGAGCCATAAAAATTAAAAAATCTCGCCCTCTCGAATTTCTTTCAAAAATTCTTCTGCAGACCCACGTGCCTCATTTTGTCTGTTGATTACAATTGTTTTTGTATCGGTAAAAACGTGGATTAGACCTGTTCTGCCTTCTCGGGATTTGAGATGCAAAGCAAGTTGGTCTGGGGTGGTGAACGAGGACAAAACGAAGTAACTCCTCTAACTAACTTAATTAAAATTCAGCCACTGCACTGGCCAGCTCTTAGAGTATTCAACCCGGAACCCGCTGGCTTGTTTTATATTTCAAAGAAAAACTAATTGGTTTGTTAAAATTTTACTGTTTTCAACTCTAAATGCGAGCTATAAGAACCAAATGCATACAGTGACTCAAGCAAGTGTTGATTTTTTTTTTTAATATTCATAATGTTTTTTCGAGCCAATTTTTTTTTTGTGATTTCTCAATAAAAATACCATCCAAGCTTTAACCAAACCCATATAAATAAATCACAGTTTCAAGCTTTTTAAAAAAATTTAAAAATTTCATCAAAATTTCAACTTTCTCAATCTTTAGAACGTTTTTCGGTAGGCATTTTTATAGCATATAAAATTTTAGTCTAATGAAGTGCAAGTTTCAACCGGCTAAAAAATTGCATAGATTTTTGAGAATTTTTTTGCAGGCTGCGTTTACGGTTTTTTGTAGATAACAAGTGCAATATACAAAAAAATTGGCTTTGACTTTTTGAAATTGAAATTTTTGATATTGAAAAAAAAAGTACAAAAAATGTCACAAAAAAGATTCTTAAAAAATGAGATTTTTTACCTGTTTGAAACTTGCACTTCATTAGACTAAAATTGTATATGCTATGAAACTGTATACCTAAAAATATTCTAAAGATTCAGATTAAAAAGTTGAAGTTTCAATGAAAATTTGTTGAATTTTCTTAAATTTTTTATAAAGATTGAAAATGTTATTTATATAGTTTTGGTTAAAGCTTTTAAAGAAAAATAACAAAAAAAATTAGCTCGAAAAACATCACGAATATTTAAAAAAAAAATCAACACGTGGTCACTTGTTTGAATCACTGTAATTATGTGAGCCCAACAAATCTGGCTTTTTGAATCAATCACCCTAACCCGAAGCCTTTCTCAGGATGAGAAAAATTCGAATCCTTTTCTATTCCGACTTTGACAGCCAATGTGAAACAGCCAGAAGTAGTAATTGTGTATGTGTCACTTGATGTTCTATGTATTATCACTGATTGCTGATCGCTGCAGCTTGCCGGTTTTAGCCAGCTTATTGTTGTTGCTTAACATCTGCAAAAAGGTTGTGGTGCGAAGGGCAATATAGTCCATTGATAGTCAATTACATAAACATATATACATATGCATGTGCATATACATATATTTTAACCCACATTCATATGTTTGCTGATAGCTGGTGCGCCCCTCATGTTCTCATAACCGACCATGCCACTTATGTATGCTTATCAAATGCCAAAATAATGAGCCGCTCACGAAGGCGCATAATGCACGCAAATGGCTGCGATTACAAGGAAAATGGGTGACGGACCCCAGACAGCAAACCAAAAATTCGGAGCATATTTGTGTTGTATCCACACATTAAGTTGCAGCGCTGCGTTACTGCTTTATCGAACGTTTAATCAAGCATTATTGTTGTTGCTCATAGTTATTTGCTACCCATACTGTAGTTATAACTACCGCAACACTAAATGCAAGTGTGTTATTTGAAATGTAATACGATTTGTGCGCGTTGAGTAATATAACAAATTTATTTTATGTGACTAGCGGTACCACTATTCTGATTTAATTTACTAAATCGCCATTTTACATTAAGTTGCATTTTTTCTGTAAATATGCATATTGCTTACCAAATATAAAGATCATTGTATGTATACGCCCTTATAATTGTACCATTACAGTGCTAAATTGGTGTATTCTAACAAAATGTCATCGCGGCTAGTATTTTATCTCTGTCTCCTGCTGGCCACCATGGCGACTTTAACGGACTTCACACAATCGCTGGAAATATTTGAGACACTCGATATACCTGAAACAAGTAAGATGAACATAGCGCCAGAGAATGTTCCAAAATCACGTACAAAACGTGGAATCTTTTGGGATTTTTTTCAAAAAATGGTCACCACGAAGAATCTCATTGTTGATGTAAGTATAAGTAATTTGGAAAATATTTTCATTCATTTGAGTTTGTTATATCGTTGGTTGATGATTTATGAGGTTGATGAAAGCTCCAAATTAAATCCAAAAGTATGACGTTTACTTTACCGTGCTAGAATCGCATAATTATTTAATCGCTGTCGTCAAGGTCTTTTAACAGTAAGCCCACTAATAGTGCTGTTTCGACGGGGTCGAAAAAAAGGGAGAGAGTTGGGCAAGTGATTGGTGTCGGAAAAAGAACCTTTATATACCGGATATGCATTTAGTACGTCTGGATCTAGTATGAATAAGTAGAAATTTTACCGACAGCTAGTCCGTAATTGTGCCAGATTAGCAAGGGTCGCTCTTGTTAGCTGAAACTCTTCGTCTCCGATCGGAGGGGACTAAAATCCGATAAAGATGTTCTAGATTTCGTCCTCTCTGACGTTCTGGAGTTGATAATTCGCTTTCAGCAATTAACTGTCCTGTCGAAACGGATAAGGAACGGCTTGGTAAATAGTAATGCCCAGATGCTCCCGTACGGAAGTTGAAGTTGACTGTGCTGTTATGGAAGCTTCGTCCAATGTAACCTTTTGTAGCCGGTGACTAAAAATTTCATAGCGAAGTGCGGTTGCCGAGATTGAAAATCGAAGGCCCTATTTTGTATGCTGTCAAAAACTTTTATTTCCTTTGTATCATCAGATAATGGAAACTCCCTATGGTGATTGGGGAAGTTTCGTAGTGTAAATATTAAACAGAAGCCGGACGAGCGCAGCACCCTGTGGGACCACTTGCTAAACTTTTTTCTTAATTTTGATATTTGATCTCAAGATGATTGCCGTGCACTCAGATAATGCACTGCCCCCCATTTGAGGCCTTGTGTGAGAGAGGAAACCTCGATAACTGCCTTCTAGAAGTGTGGAATGACAAGCGGCGTTTTCTCACAGATCTTATTCTGATCGTGTACCATGCTGGGCAATCACAGATGAGATGCTCTAGCGTTTCTTCCTTTATCCAGTGTTATGACATTTAGAGAGTACTGAGGACCCATTGCCAGCGCTCTTTTGCTTTGCTTTCCTTTTTTTACTTTTCCACAGCAAGGTGTAGGGAAAGTCATTTCAGGCTCTATCCTCACGGCTTTTGCCGCTCCGGATGTAGTGTATTTTTTTCTACTATTTTGAGGAGAATACTCTTCTCTGCGATTTTGAAGTACTACACTGAATCTTGACAAAATGATTACCATACCTTATCAATATAAACCACGCAACAAAAAATTACAAAAATAGAAACAAAACCTTTACTACGGTTGAATGTCTCAAGTCTGTAGTCCTTGTCTAATACATATCTAGCCCTCACTACATACTTTAATTAGACATGAATTAGACAAGAGTTAGAGTCATGAAACACTTCACAGTATTAGAAATATGTGTCATTTAACAATACTAAGGTTTTTTTTTTTAATTTGTGTCACCATGATCACATGACCACATAAGGCAGCATTATATCACTTGATATACTAAATAGGCTTCTAACATCTCATAAATACCTAGAAACCGTTTAATTTTTTCAACGTGGTATGTACTATTACTTAGTTTACATTTCTTTAATATCAGCAATACTTTGACACCAGAGACACGCTTAGCGGTGTATATAACTTGTTGAATGAAGGATTCAGTGATCCTGCACCACCAAAGGCCACCTTACGACCACTCACAAGTACAGCGGTATGTTGAATATAAAATAAAAAAATACTACCTAACTACAAATACATTATTTTGTAAAATGCCAATTTAATTTTTGGGCATTCATCTTTCAGAAAACCAGCGACGAAGATCAGTCTGGCAGCAGCGAGATGTCGACTACAACAGAGGCCTTCAGCATCTCACGCTATGAATTGGGACGCATTTTAGGACGAAATTTTCGTGGATTGCAACGCTTGACAAAAATTGAATTTCAAGATGCATTTAATGTAAAGAAAATCTATGATGGAAAATTTTATGCAAATTTATAAATCTTTTCGAAATTTATTATTCACAGCAATCGCACTACAACGTACAAGAATATAAGGAAGAAGCACGCAAGCAATTTGCGAATAGTGTGGGTGTGGAGAAGGTCAACAAACTCAAAGGCTTGAAAACGGCTTTAAATGGTTGAGTGAAAAACTGATTTGTTAAGGATAAAAATATAATCAAGTCTTAGAAGCTGCGACGATGTGATTTTACATATTTTTATATATGTATCTACTTAGCTCTTTTTGTGCTATGTGATTTTTCTATAACAGTTAAATATTTTTAAGAACATATGTACATACAGTCGCGGGCAAACAAATAAGAATGCGACGTTGTAAAATATATGGGCTATTTTTCTTTGGTTTATTTTATGTTTATTATTATTTTTTCTTAGAAGTATGGCTCGCTAACTTAGAAAAGACATGGAAGTCAAGAATTCAAACTTTGTACAAGACTTAGCAAAAATCAATGAAACCCAACAAATGTTCATCAAAATTTCCAAACCTTTATTCTGAAATAAAAAATAAAATCTGGGTATGAAATATTATAGCCCATTAGATTTTGAAATAATAAAGTGCGATCTAGGCCTCCTCGATTAAAAAAAAAAAACAAATTATATAATTTTTGAGGAAGAAAATGCGCCAAACCGTCGGCAACAAAATAAAAAACTTAGTGGTATATAAGTCCTAGCTACCTTATTATGCTAATTAATGAGCGTTAAAACTGCAACCCTAAATTTCTGAATAAAAAGTTTGAAATTTTTCTGGAAATTTTGTCGAATTTTCCTTATTTTTGTACAGATTTTGAAATTCGGATCTATATGGATTTTGTTTGTTAGATAGGTATACTTAAATATAGAAAGTAAAAATATTAAATAAACAAAACAAAAATAGCCAAAATTTGTTAAAATACGCCCCCCCCCCCTTTTTATTTTCCCGTCAGTGTATATTGATAATATATTTTTGTAAATATCGTGTAAAATACTGTAGTTAGGCTTTTAATAATTTTGGATGAATATTGCATAAGTAATAGATAATTATTTTCGCTGTGATAAAAGCGCTAATCGATGTAGAACTAAAAAACACGATGCAACTGAAATTAGGTGTTTAAAGGTTTTTTAAGAAATATGTAATGTGAACAATCGGTTTGCTAAATTGAACAATTAAATTTACAATTAAAAAAAAAAATAAACAAAAAATGTTCCAAATTTCAGGAATTTAATACCCACAACTTTTTAAATTTAAAGTCCAGAACTTTTAAGAAAAAGTTTTGTATATTTTTTTCTATATTAATTTTTACACTCGAAGAACCTCTCATTGAGTCTTTGTTTAAGGCTGACAGCCTACTACAGTGTAATGCAAGCAGAGCTCGCGACTATTAAAGAGGCTGCACTTCGGCTTAACGACTCTTCTCCTAATCTACCATCAGTAACCATTTACTCCTTGTGGAATAGGCAATCTCCCTGTCTGACGTCAACTCTTCTCACCATGCTAGAACCCTAGTGTAGGACAACCCAGCAAATTTAGCCAGCTTCGTCAGGAAAAAGTCGAGCTCACTCGTTCGTCTAGACTAGCCTCTACTTCGTCAAGTGAACAGAATTATTACCGGTGACTGCTTGATGGGAAGGCATCCTTGTAGAATGACTTCTGCCTCAGCTGCCGTGACGATGAAGAAATTTAAAGCGTGGAATACTATCTCCGTCACTGCACTAATCTGTAGGGTGCTCATCACCTCTTTGGCTCTCTCGCGGAACTTAGCGTAACGGATTCGCATGAGTTCTCGCGTTTTATTAACTCCAATAACTGGCTGTACTTCTAGGTGAGCGGACGTCATCAAATACCTGCTCTCAAACGGTACTACAATTGGCCTCAGGTGCCTCTCACCTCTACTGCATGCAGGCAGTCACTTCAACCTAACCTAACCTGCGCTATCACCTATTCACTTAACGCTTTCATTGAATATTTACAACGACATACATTGGTATTTTTTTAGTGCACCCGTTCACTCGCTTTATGCCTTTTATATATCCCTTATCAATTTCACAATTGCCTGTCAATAGTTAACGTCGCCCTGTTACGATATCATTTTCCACCCAGAGGGTTAAGTGTTGTCACCTCTTAAACAAAGTTAAAATAAACTTTTAAAACTAAGCTATAAAAATAAGCCAACTTTTCATACTTTTGCATTTGTACATAAGTAAACTAGCGTTTATGCTCAGTTGCAACACATTAATACCCAAAAGCGTAAGTATTTTCTTAACAAAACTTAAACAACATAGCATACGGAATTTGCACATTTGTACATACATACATTTAGTGGCAACACATCCAACAGATAATAACACATCAAATTAAAAAGTTTATGTCAGAATTTTATTGATAAACTTTCTGTCGCAACAGTGCAATGCGCACAGTAACTGTTTGTTGTTGGTATTGCTGCAGATTGTCGCATGCCTTATTGGAGACATCATCATCGTGGTGGGCAACAACTCTGGTGCGGCGGTTCGGTGTAGTTCGGTTTCCCTGTCTGGGACATGCCCGTAGTCAAACAGTCAGCCAAGAAAAATTAAAACTTTAAAAACATATACATATATAATACCAGACAACGAAGCTGCAACAACAAATATAGGGCGATCAGCGCTAAAGATAGCAACAACACACAAATCAAATCACCAGTATTGGTTGTAAAAGTTTTGCGATTTTTTTAAAAACCACTAAAAGTGTCATAATTCGATACCCACGAGACGGCTGCTTTGCTGGCTTTCTGACTGTGCGCTCTCACGAACTTCTTTTTTTTTCTCCACCGCAACTTCTTACTACATTTCAACTTATTCTCATTGCGGACAGTGGTCAATTGTGGCCAAAAAAATTAAGTTAATGAAATGACACCAAAAACTTTCACGAACCTTTGTCTTTTTTACAAAACGAAGGCGAAAAACGCTGTGTATCAACAACGAAGCTTGGCAAGCGGCACCGGAAGGCTTGTCGCCTAGCAAAAGTTGTGCAGCTTAAGGGAAAATATAAATTAAATTAAACTCTCCACATCGTCCTCTAAATATCTGAGAAAGAGAGGACCTTGTGTTATATCCAGAGAATACCCACCAGAATCTCAGGTTAAGCCTTTGTGATCCCAAGAAGATCTTCTTCTTTCGGTGAGACCGACTCGAGGTGTGTTTTCCGCCAACTGATACGCAGCGCCGTTTCCTGTAACACCTACGACTATAAATACCACCATAAATCTGACTTGCAAATAATCAGAAGCAACCGACAGAGGTCAGGCATTATGCTCTGTGAGGCACTATTAGCTAGCCTAAACCCTTATTCCCGCATGGCTATCAGAGTATATGTTTACATTCCTTGCCGACGTTGCGCAATTGGGCAGCCAATGTACTGCACGCGGTGAGCTTAAGTCCTATCGCAGTTTTTGCCGCAGCAACCTTGCCTACGATGCCACTACGTAAAGCACGGCGTTAAGTTCTGCAGTGGGAGTGGTCTTGAGTGTCTCACTGATTCCATTGGGGCTACTCGCCTTATCCGCTCCGGCTTGTTGACCAGTGTAGCCTTCTCTAGTGATGCTAACTAAGTATGTTTACATAGAGCAAACAGGCAGATCCTATCTTATTATCCCCCTCTGCAGCAGCCAAATTCCTACAGGTGGCTTTTTCAGTTTGCCTTCTACATAGAATCAAGCGCAAGAACTGGACTTTATTATAAAGTATTCAATAGAGGAAAGAGTAGCATGGGGTATCTTAAACTTCTTAGTAGACAACACCAGCTCAGTTTTACTGAGATATGGAGAAAGTGCACTGTTAACAGACCACGTATTTAGTGATAAAATTATATAGGGTACTCGGAAATTTTACGTTTACAAAATGTACAACGTAATCTGCATAGAAAATTACTTAGTAATTTCTATTCACCAGTTCCACCAGCAGATCCTATACAACCAAAAAATACGTCAGAGCACACAACCCGTTTTACACATAAACTTACGTGTACGCTTACTAAAATTCTGAGTGAAACGGGGATCGAAAATCCACTTATAGTGCTACCAGCAGTCCTTAAAGAAAACGCCTTAATTTTTTTCACCAGTATAATAATTTTGAAATTTGCACTAATTTGTATCAGGCTGAACACACTGTGCGGCCAACTTGAGTGTGCTTTTACTTCATTTCACACAAAACTTTTTACTGTACAATACAAAAGAAACCCATGAAATGGGAAAATGTTTGTCAAGCGTCGAACAAAAGCACAAATGGACCCAAACTTAAGCAAACGACAAACGGATCATTGCAATTGCATGTGCAATTGCTGCTCGAAAATGGCTGCAAAGTTGAATTGCAGCAACAGCTGTAGTTGCAACTGTGTGAATTGGCGGTTGACTCGAGACAACGACCAACTGCTTCCACAACAACAGCAACCAAAGAATTGCTACAGCAATGATAGCGTCGGAAAGAGCTATGAGTTGCACATATTCTTACATATATGTGCATATGTATGTAGCATATTTTTATATCGTATATGAACACGAATAGATGTATAACTGAAGGCATGCAGCTGTGCTTTTTATATACAGTAACTATTCTGCAAAAATCGCGACTACTCCTTGCTCGCATGCAAAGAGTGTTCCCTCAGAATCTAGGAGTGCTCCAAAATTAACCGAAATGCCTATAAAAATGTGGTCCCATTGGCATTGCGATGTCCTTGGGCAGGACATATACTGCAGCTCTGCGTTATATCAGAGTAGCACAAAACTACGATTACGATCGTTAAAACTCCATTAATGATCGGGTAAAAATACGCTACTGCATGGCAGAGGAAAATTTTGTAAGTACTCCAATATGGACCACATGGTGACACGATTTTTGCAGGGTAGGTCCAACAAAAAGTTCTACATTAACAATTGGCGAAATAAAATCAAGCGAATGGCAGCGAAACCAACGCGCGTGAACAACCAAATATTGCAACGGTGGTACGCTTTCGGTTCACCAAGCGAAGTTGTGCTATGCCACGTTGTGGTGTATTGACATTGTAAGCTGATTTTGTGGCAGCTATGTCAGTTGCGTTGGAAGTTCGAAAGTTCCCAAGTGACAAGCGGTAGCGTGACGTTGCAGTGCGCCATTCGCAAGCCGGCATAGTGGTACATAGTAAATGTGAATGTACGTTCGACAGATGGAAGGGATTGGAAATTTTCTTTCGAAAGCAGAGGAAATAAGTACTTGAAAGTGATGTAACTATACTTTCTCGTATTTCCCGAAAATTTTAATTTGTCACCCACCTTCTGCTTCTTTCATATACATTTTTTTTTATTTATTTGCATTTTGTATTTATTCGCTTAACATACATATGTGCACCTTAACCCCGCGATGTTGGGAGTATTACAATCGGACTATGATAAACCGCTTGATAATTAAAATGCGCCGTTCGGCTGAGTAGCTACAGAGGAAAAGGGGAGGGAGCGCGGATACTGACGTAGGACTTAGTCGGCCGCTGATTGTGAAGCCTTATGGACGGTGTCAATATACTCGGCGGCTGAGTTACATCCACCGTAAGATGTTGCAAATGTACTCAGAAGGATAACTCAAGTCTGATTAATTATTATAAGATAGAAATAGTTTTTCTTACTCACCTAAGAAAATGTTTCTGATTCATGTTTTTTTGTATGTTATTACAACGTAAAAGATAACTGGGTACACTTCAGTTTTAACTTGGTGTATTTATTTCTTTAATAAATAAGTAAAACTAAAAAATTTTATTAAATCAAAATTATGCTTAGGATTCACTAAAAAAATATAAATTAATTTTCATAAAAAATAAACTCCGAAACCTTGCGAGTTTTGCACACCCACCTTACACTCCGTTAATATGGAAAATTCCATGTCAATGGTATTATGACTGTGATTCAAAATTGGTAAAAAAATTGTTTTTTTTT
>NW_023458556.1:39937904-39940561 GCF_013731165.1 Rhagoletis pomonella | reverse complement strand
TATGCATTACTTTTATGAATTTACTCAGCAGTGATAGCTAAAATAAATGACAAGTAAATTTTTTCTTTATTTGGTTATTGATTTATGATAAACTATCTAATTTCTATTTAAGTTATTGGCAGAATTTTTCAGCCGAAATAGCTTCATTTCAGCATGATTTTCTTATAAATTACCAATGAGCCGTGAATTGCTACAATGTGAACATGCTTTCGAGCGTTCTCAGAAGCGCGAGATGGCGCACAGTGTTTGAAAAATCGAAAAAGCTTGCAAAAATATAAAGGAAAAAATGGTCAATATAAAATATCTCCCGAAGAGAAGAGATAGCAGATAATATATATATATGGGATTTCGAAGATTTTGAGATGGAAAATTTAGGCAAAAAGATCATCTTGACCTTTAACATGACGTTCAAATACAGAAGGTTTCAATTCAAAGTAATTTTTCATCAAGCAGACCTATAAAGTAAAATCTTACATTTTTTCCTGGCTCTTGACCTAAAAATAGCTTGTAAGAAACGTAAAAAAAAAATAATTGCAAGAACAGCAAAAATATGTGTTTTGTGAAAAAAATAAATAAACTTAAAACCTTATGTGTTTGAAGGTCGCCCTGAAAGTCAATTTAGTTCTTTTACCCAACGACACTATTTTTCTACATTACAAAATCTTGAAAATACTGTTACATCTATTTCAGGATTTTTTCCCCAAAATAGAACACTGTGCGTCATACCAGGTATTGAGCTGGTAGGTTGATCTACTAAAAGTTTTACTGGCTTCTTTGGATTTACAATGCAGGGAAATATTTGCGGTACATGAACATGTACCTATGTAAGCACATATACATACCTACATATGTATAGAATGCGAACAAAGTACACAACACAAACATGCATTGAGCAAATATGTATGTAATCTGTTTGTTTGATATGTAATTATACCTCTTGCTACCGTCGCTTTTCATATTTATAAATATGTATGTATATATAATAGGGCTATTCTCTGAGTCTTGCAAAGCCCTTGCACGGTGTACAGATTGCACGGATTGCACGATAAAAACCGGTTTTCGTATGGGATAGCTTTGCAAACCGTGCAATCCGTGCACCTTGCAAGGGCTTTGCAAGACTCAGAGAATACCCCTAATGTATCTGTCTAGCATTTGAGCTCAGCTTGAGCAAACAAGTATCACAGATAACCTTTTCGCGTTGTTCACAACAAATGAGGCAAACAAGAACAAAAGTCGAAGTGATGGAGCAAAGAAAAATACAAATATTTTAATGGAAAGATTTAAATACCCAAATGTATATATATTAATCGTTATGTAAATGAGTATGTAAGTGTGTATGTTTGCACATGCATATAAATAAGTACATCCTCAAAAAAATGTTTAATCTTTTTATTGATTTGTGATTATCAATTTAAGACCAGTCAGCTTTATCAGTATTTACTTATGTATTTGAGAGAGAAAATGTATCTGTGTTTATTTGAACGCAGTTAAGAATTACGAGATCTTTCAATGCGAAAGAATGTATGTATGTATGTAAATAAATTATTCATGCAGCTTTCGCTTTGTCACTTCTGAAAGAATATAGGTACTCCGATTAAGTGTTAAATTCTGGAATGAATTTACGATTAAATATTATAGACATACATAGGAAATAATCACTTCCGACACTTAAACAATTTTGCAATTAAATTGTGCTTATATTATTGCAATAAAAATTTCATTTGCGAATGCGCAGCTGATTTATGTACTACAATACATAAGGCCATACTTATGTATCTACACACGTATGTACGTTGATTTATCACCAATATTCTGCTTCAATTGATGAGATATGTATGTATGTATGTATGTACTACATATAGTATTTAAAATGACTAATTGATTATTGAGATGCCAATTGCGGTAATAACTGCTAATTTAATTGAGTTCATTTCAGCGACTAACTATGTATGAAACTTTTGCGTCGCATTTGTCGCGAATGGTAATTACTGAGTAACTTTTTTCTCGAGTTCAAAAGCTGAGAAGCGTAGTAAAGCCCAGGAAAATGTATGATTTAAAGTTAAAATAATAAAAATAAGACAATTAATTCTGATATGTTCTATTGAGTTAAGTCTGAGTCACGTTTAGGTACCAGGAAATGTTTATTCTGCGATTAAATCTAGACCATGTGTGCGTAAGGTACGTAATTAGCTATGACAATATTAAAACGTTTGTACACATATGTGCATATTTATTACTTAAAGTCAGGGAGCGAACATAAAAGTTATTGATGAAAACTGTCTTGGAAAAATTCACTATGAAGGAAATGTTCTACAACTAAGTGATACATACCGAACGCTTTCTTTTTTCACCGAGACTCAAATATGAAAATAAATTTTTTTTGCAAAATTAAAAAAATAACAATTACTTTTGATTTTTATATTATCAATCCAAAATAAGAATTATTTTTGATTTTTATTTTATATGTCTTAACTAACAGTTATTGAAGACTTTTATTTATAAAAGTCATAAATAAAAATCGGTCAGTGACTTTTACTTTTAAAAGTCATCAATATAAATCAGTCACCGACTTTTATTTTTTAAATCATTCGTCATTAACATTTTTCGCTGTTAAGAAGATGTCGGGAAACAAAAGTTTACTACGACTTAAAAAAAAA
>NW_023458556.1:39934873-39937804 GCF_013731165.1 Rhagoletis pomonella | reverse complement strand
AAAATAATTGTTATTTTGGATTTATAAAGTAAAAGTCAGTAATAACGGTTATTTAAGGAGTAAATAAATAAAAGTAAAAAAAAAATGTTGAAGAGCGATTTTTTTAATAAAAATTGTTACTGTTGCGCTCCCTGCTTAAAGTACTTATTTTGTGAGTACTAGATATGATTTCATTTGTTTTGTATTATATTATAGTATGAGTTAAAACGCATTTTATACTTTAAATTGAATTAATTGCTCAGTATTTACATATTTGAATCATACACACATATGTATACATACATATATGTATTTAGTTTGCCATACTTAGTATCAGCATTTATAGATAACTTAATTATACAAAATTTTCTAGTTTCATCGAATAGCGTGCGAGCCTTATAATCATAGATAATGATAAGCGAACTTGTAAACCTCTTTGTAAGCGATCAGACAAAGCTGTGAATAAACCGAGGCCTATAACAAAAGCACAAAATACAAAAAGTAAACAGTACCTTCAGACTTTATTAATTCGCACATACCTTTACATGTGTACATAGATACATACATATATATGCATATATTACATATATTAATATCAAAACCAAACACACTAATTACAAGTAATTTTTAGCAAAAAAAAATACCGACTTCAACTCCCATATAAAAAAAAATATATATATATACATCTCATGATCCGCTGATCGGGACCACCTCTGAGATACTACCTTTCCGATGCAAAAAGAATTATCGAAATCGGTTGACGTGGTCCAAAGTTATGCGGTAACATACATAAAAAAAAAAAAAAATATATTCCGACGAACTGATAACCTCCTCCTTTTTTGGAAGTCGGTTAAAAAGTAACACTGTGCAACAAGCTTGAAAAGTGCGGTAATTTTAGCAAAATTCTTTAGAAAAGTATTAGAAAAATATTACTTTAAAATGCATGAGATAACTTACATTCATTTATATTTTGGTTTGAAAAAAAATTGGTAATTCGTAATACAGTTTTCGGGTAGGCCCCACGGCCTTCTCCTCTTTGTACGACATCGTTAATGTTTCTGCGAAAAAAGGTTTACGATTTTAATTTTTCTACCGATTTCCAAGCGCTATCTGTTGTCAAAAGTTATTCTCAAGGCTAACATTATTGTTAGTGTAAAGGGTAGATGCTGCTTCTTTCTCTAAGCTGGTAGACGCGGCATCTTTCAAACTTATGAAACTTATTTTCAAGGGTTGTGTAGTCCAAACAGTGTGTTTATTTAAAATAAGTTTTGGCCGACATTAGGCTCTCACCGCGTATGCTTTTCACAGGTTTACGCAAAAAGTTCGTGAGACTGGCGTGCTAGTGGGCAACACTCAGAGTCTTCGCCGTCGTACGGTGCTTACTAATGAGAATGTGATTTTCATTTCGGCGGCCATGTTAACAGGTAATACTGCCATATCTGGGTAACGAAACGAGCACATGATCGTCGAGAAGCCAATGCATTCTCATAGGGTCACAGTTTGGTGCGGATTTTTCAGCGGTGGCGCATTTTTCCTTGAAAATGCTGTTGGAAACACCATTTCGGTTAATGCAGCAAAGAAATGATAAAGGATTTTTTTTTACCGGAAATGTAAGGCATGGACTCGGACGAACTTTGCTTTCAGCAGAATGGCGCGTAATGCCACAATCGATATCTTGCGCCCAAGTTCGGTAAGCGTGTTACAAGCCATATCGGCGATGTCAATTGGCCACTTCAGGCCTGAGATTTGATGCCATGGGACTTTGATTTTAAGAATATCGTCAAGGACCGATCAATTCATTAACGATTCAAGCCCTTAAGGTAGGTGTCTGTTTTCTTATCGGTGGTATTTGCCAGTATTTGGAGCACTGTGACAATCTGGTAAACTCATTTTAATCCACCGAGCATCAGAAAGGGCTGACTGGTTTTTATAAAATATTATTGATAATACTTAAAAGTTAGTCAATAATAAAAAAAAATCATGGAAAACAATTTTTTTGAATACTAAATCCATGGAATTCTCAAAGGTCTTTATTTAGGTGGTTGTTACCGAATTTTTCTGAAAAAAAAATATCAGTTGTGGAGTCCACACTGAGCAGCAATCACGATACCAAAATCTGTTTTAAATATTTTTGGTTTGAACCTCTCCTCTTAACTATTTGGTTGCGCGTAATTATTTATTCATACCATTTCTTAAAAAAATTCAAACAATTGAATTAATTTATATTCTAGTTGTTTTGAAGTAGTAAAAACGATGCCACAAAAAAGCATGTAAACTGGTTTTTTATGCGGGAGCAATATTAAGTAGCTTTAGCGGCTTTCACGCGATCAATGTCAGTCGTTCATGCATATATTCATACATTTGTCCGACTTTTTGTCAAACATATATACTTACGTGTTGGTATATTTATCTAGAATACGTGATCTCAGCGTGGATTGTATGCATTGCACAATTGCTATAAATAATAAATATTTAATGACACCAAAAAATTGCCGCTAAATATAAATGTCAATAGTCGGAGATTTGGAGAAATACTTTTAACGATTTTTAACGATTTATTTATTAAGAAAAAAGTATGTTTTAACCTAAATACGTAAAGCACGCCTTCAATGTACATGATACTCAGGCGCCTTTAGAGAAATAGAGAAAATTCTTCTGATAATTATAAAAAAATTTTAATAACTGTAGTCTGCCACAAAAATATTTTTTTGCTAGCTTAAGGTTAACAAAAATGAATTTAGCATTTTATCAGCCTAAGCTAAAGTCATGTACTTATATGTGTGTACTTATGGGGCATTCCAGCTAGTTCGGGCACCATTTGGTATTTGCATCTCTGGTTTTTTCGTAATTTTTATGGGCCCATAATATTGCGAAAACTGAGCCGATTGAGATCCTTTTTATTTTGAAAATTTTTGACTTTTATAATAATTTTCGAATGTAGAATTGAATGAA
>NW_023458556.1:39923437-39934773 GCF_013731165.1 Rhagoletis pomonella | reverse complement strand
TCCCAGGGGGCAATCGCTTGAGCTGAGCAATGAAATTTAACGCATGGAGATTTAAACGGTGTATTTTTAGCGTAAACACCTCAAAACAGATGACTGGCATGAAAATTAATTATTAACTCATAATTAACATATACAAAAATAACAATGAAATTTTGTAATTGGTAAGACTAACACATGTTGAAAATTGGCAAAGTACTTTGAGGAAATACACGTACATTCACACACACAAATGAATTTTGTGGATAAACATTAAACGAAAGTTTTTTTCCTGTAATCGCTGGGCTTTGAAATTAGAGTTGACTAACTAAATACATAGATCAAGCGGAGGCGCAAAACATTTCATTTTTTTGCCAGTATTGTATACCTTGAAAGTCCGTATACAAAAAAAAAAAATATTTAATTCTGATAATCCATATCAATGAGATTATTTGTGACGAAGTATAGATAATAATTAATCGTTAATCGGAGACTAATAGAAACACATCTTTAAAAAAAAAAATATGTAGATTTTATGTAGTTGCAGTCGCTACTGAAAATATCGTAAAAGCGGTACACTCTACACAGTTTTTAAAATTCTTTAAATTACTTTTTTTCTTAAAGCTCTGTTATGCAAGACCTGGACTTGACTTGACTTCAAACATTTATATCTGGATTTTGCATGTCAGAGTATCTTTCATAATGGTGTACCTTATTTAATGGTTGTATTAATAAGTAAACATAAACTCGATTTTTGAAGCACATAGATATGTAAAATGACGTTCAAAAGTGAATGCACTCACTTTGTTAAATAATTGTAATGATTTTCAAATATTAAGTTATTCCTTATATAGAATTAAGAAAAACTCAACAAATTTTCATAAAAATTTGGAACTTTTTAATCTGAATTTTTAGAAAAATTTTGGGCATGAAATTCTAGTAAAACAACTGTAAGAATTATGTAGCTAAAAAATTGAGTTGATTTTTAATTTTTTTGTTGACGGCTTTTTGCAATTCTTAGGTGTCATATAAACGTAAATTTCTTGTAGAATAAATTGCGTAAGTTTGATAAAAAAATTAGAAATAAAAAATCAGCGATAGTTTTTATAAATTGTACATGATACATGAACAAATTCGCAAAGCCATCAGAAAAAAAAACTTTAAAATCAACGCGATTTATTAGCTACTTTAAACTTGCATCTGTTTTACAAGAATTTCATAAGCCATGTAACTGCATACTCAAATATTTTTTTGTTAATTCAGATTTGAAAGTTCAAAATTTTGATGCAAATTTGTTGAATTTTTCTAAACTCTGTATAAAGTTTGATAGTAAATCGAGTTAAAGTTTGAACCATTGTTTTATAAATAAATAACAAAAAATGTTAACCTGAAAACCATTCCAAATATTTAACAAAAACCACCATACACTCAGTTTTGATCGCCAGTGTAGGCAAATATTGCTCATTTACTTCAATAGACTCATAATCCAAAAAATAAAAATTTTGAGTTGAGTATGCAGAAAACTTTCCCCTAGTTCCTCCCCCCCGTAGATCCGCGCCGGTCTTAAATAGAGCACCAATAACATATGCTGCACAGGGAGAACGCAACCATAAAAACAAACAAAAAACAATTAGTAAAAACAACAAGTCAGAAAAATAGATAGGCGAACCATAGACGTCCTCTGTGATTGGAAGGGTAGGTATCGCCGATCAAAACAAGGTTTGACTGCTGAAAAGCAGCCTTCGGTAGGACAAAACTCAAGTTATACTGGTACGTAGGTGCACTCAACAAAAAAAAGTAGCACTATTGGTTTTATACGCGTAGTGTTAGAAAGAAACTTTAAAGAGTATCCTGGTTCGGTATCAATATATAGCCATTAATAATATAAAAAGTGTGCAGAAAAATATTAGATTTATATTTTGGTTATTAATTTGATGAGGAAAAACACAAGTTTTAACTTTAACAATATCAAATTGAGACCTGTATAGTCTTTTTGGTTTCAATGTATGTAACAACGAAAAATATTTCAATGTTACAACAAAAACTGTCATTTAGATAAGATGATTAATGAGGTACTGATGAAAATTTTTTTGAGTGTTACTATTGATAGATATTGGGATCTGGCATTGATGACCCGTATTTGAAAGTACTTACATATATACGGCTATCTCAATGATCTTCTTCGCTCCTTCGTTGCACGGAGTATTACACTATCTATATATTAATACGCTAACATAAATTTTGTCTCCGTTCGTTTGGCGATTCTACCGAACCGATTTCAAAACCAAGAACACCGTTTTTATGGTTTTACAATTGATTGAAAATTACGGTCAAAACCGTCGTTTAAACATTTTCGAACTGTGTATACATGTTGCTGCAATATGTTCAATTTGACATGTTTCGCCTGTTGCTTCACTACAAATTTGAAATTAAGCTTTGAAATAAAGATAAATATGAAGATGAAGAAATAAATGATAACGATGAAGTCAAAAAAAAAAGAAAGCAAAAGTGAAGATAAAGTCGAAAATGGAGACAATGACCAATACATAAGAATTAGGGTAACTGAAAGGGTAAGAACATTTCTTGAATTTATGAAGTGAAACTGCTTTAGCGGCAGTTGGTTGGTTGGGAGTAAATTGTCAAATTCAAGGGGAATAATGCACTTGGAAATGGTTCTCAGCGGTTTAGCGGATTGAGAATAAAAACAAAAACAAAGATGCCTAGAGGTACAGGCAAAACGAAGATCAAAGTAAATCTTAACAATTTAAGGTAAAGGTGAAGAGGAATATGCAAAAATGAAGATAAATATGAAGAAAAGGATGAGGATGAAGATCGATATAAAACTCGATATTTTTCACGATATAATAATCGATATTGTTATCGATAAAATAATCGATACAGTTATTGATTTAATAACCGCTATTGTAATCGATATAATAATCAATATAATAATCGATATTGTTATCGATACAATAATGGATATTGTTATCGGTATAATAATCGATTAAATAATTGATATTTAGATCGATTTAGTCATTTATATTGTTAAAGATATATACAATAATCGATACTGATGATTGTTATATTTGTCGATGAATTAATCGATTTTACAATCGTTGTATTTTTCTATATGTTTATGGATATTGTTATCGGTATTTTTATCGACACAGTTATCAACAGGGTTATCGATATACTAATTAGAACATGGAATGCGATCACATTACATGACATCACATCACATTTTATCACATGATATGAAGAGACATCATATGATATTACATCACATAATATGATATCACATCTCACGATATCACGTGACATGACATTATATGATATGACATCACATTATATGGCATGACATCACATGACTTGACATCACATGATATGACATCATATGACATGACATGGCATTACATGACGTGGCATCACATGATATGACATCATATGGAATGACATCATATGACATGACATCAGAGGATATGAAAAAACATGACATGACATCCTATCACATCACATAAAATCACGTCATCGCACCTCATCTCATCTACGTGAATACAAAAAGAAAAGGATAAAAGCAAAGATGTGAAAGATAAAAACAAAGATGAAGACCAAGGTAAAGTTACCGATTTCAAAACCAAAAACACCATTGGAAAGGTAGTTTTCTGTAGATGAGGAGAGTTTTTATAGTTTCGAAATTGGTTGAAAATCGTCGTTTAAAAATTTCCATATTTGTGTATGGTTGTTTTTGCAACCTGTTCAATTTAAGCTGTTTAGCATTTTGTTTTACTTCGTATTTGAAATTAAACTTTGAAATAGAGATAAATATGAAAATGAAGTCACAAGTGATAACGATGAAGACAAAAAAAGGCAAAAGTGAAGATAAAGATGAAAATTGAGGTAAAGGCGAAAATGGGGACAATGAGAAATACATAAGAATTAGGTTAACAGAGGTGAAATTTTCAGATAGGAATCAAAATAAAATCAGCCATAAAGGTTACTGAAATTTATCCAATCATCGAAGTTTATAATTATTGAAATTTATCCATGCTTATTAAGTTATCGCAACGTATCGAATTATTCAAACTGATCAATGTTTACTGAGTTGTCGAAATTTATAGACACAGGAACTTAGTTGTCCAAATTTACGGATAGTTATCGAGCTATAAAAACGTGTGGGATTAACGAAATTTGTCAAGTTAAAGAAATGTATCTTTTTATCGATATTTATTGAATTATCATTATTTTAGGCTTAACGAAATTTATCGAGGTGTCGTAATGCATGGAGTTCTTTCAACTTACAGAGTTATCGATAATTATTGATCTACTGAAATTGGTTGGTTCAACGAAGCGAAGTTTATGGAATTTTCAAGATATATCGATTTATCGAAATTATCGAATTTAATCGTCTTAACAGATTGTAACGAGTTATCAAAATGTTTATATAATAATAATATAATAATAATAATAATAGATTGGCACTTACACATATGTTAGTGTTTGGCCGAGCTTCTCCTCCGAATTGTGGCGTGCGCCTTAATGTTGTCACACAAAGCGGAGGGACCTACAGTTTTACGCCGACTCCGAACGGCGATTGTATTTTTATGAGAAGCTGTTTTTCATGGCAGAAATACACTCGGAGGTTTGCCATTGCCTGCCGAGGGACGACCGCTGTTAAGAAAAAACTTTTTTCTATTTTTTTGCGATGTTACTTTGACCAGGGTTTGAACCCAGGCGTTGCGGAGTGGAAGCGCGCACTGCTTACCACTACACCACAGCGGCCGACAAAATGTTTATATAGTTTTCGAAAAATGTGGAGATGTCAAAAGTAAAAATTTATAAAGGTATCCAAAGTTTTTACATTTTTGAGTTATCGAAATTTATCGAGCCATCGAATTTTACAGTTATCGAAATTAGTCGAGTTAACGAATTTTGTTGAGTTATCGAATTGTAGTGTTCTTGAAATTCATCGAACTATCGATATGTATCAAATCATTGAAATTTATCGATAAACTTGAATGTATCGGGTCAATTCCAAGTCCTGCCGAAGTTCTCCAAAGACCTTCTCAGTTCTTAGTTACGTTCGTATAAGCTTTGCTACGTGTTAAGTTAGAAAACCTCTCCAAGGCTTCTAAAACTAGAAAAACCGTCGAATTTCGACAGTAACTGGCACTCTAGTCTCTATAAAAGGACAACGGCGCCCTCACGAATGATCAAACTGCGACTAATGCCGAATTTGCACTAGGCATTCAAATGACAAAAAATGTATGCCATTTAAAAAAATGCCATGTTGAAATGAACTTAATGAATTTTATTTTTAATGTAATGACACAACTATTTTTAAATGCCCGCCTTTGTCATTTGTCATTTTTGCCATTTAATGCCTAGTGGAAATCCAGCATAAGAATCCCCATTGACGGCCCAAAAATACCTATGGTTAGTAACCCGAAAAGTTTAAGCAGGCAACGGAATGCGACCTGATATCGCGTGGTAATGCATTGGAAATCCATGAACACAATTCATCGGAAGACCTCTCTGGGCTACTCCACTGCGAACATTTGGCTTCAGAACTTGATCAACTTTGAAATATTACTATGTATTCGGAATATATACAATATCTAGTGAAATAAATATATACCATGCTATGGAGGTATGCCATAAGTCCTAGCGTAATTATATAGAGAATTTCATCCTCTGCATACAGTGTAATATCACTTTAAAATTACATACTTGCTTACATGTTCTTTTGTAGGTGGTTTCATATTTGAATTCGATCAGACATAACATCAAAATGATAATATAAAAATTCGACTTTTATTTTACTTGTCTTGAATACGAAAAAGAATCTGCGAAGTGCAGAAGAAAAATGTTTTGAAAGTAATTTTGGTATGAGGATATTAAAATAGAAACTTGTTAAGAAAACAAACTCCCGATAACGTCTGCATGACTCCTGCACGACTTTACAACTAACTTAAAGTTAGTATTGCCATAGCTAATTAAAAGTTAGTTATTTATCGAAATCCCGAAAAAAGCTAACTAGAAGTTGGTTATTTTAATCAATTGATAATTTTTTTCTGCAGGGATCTTTATTTTTTTGATTAATGAATTTGATTTGACGCAGTTAGAGTTCTTGCCGTTAAGTGGGACAAAATTTGTTAGTCTTGCATTAATTTCAAAATTCAAAAAAAAAAATTATCGAATTGTTATCCCAATATCGGAATATACTTAAAAGTTTCAGAATGAATTACAGTTTTTTCGAAAATTTTTCAAGAAAATCGATCAGTACATGTTTTTTGGAAAACAAAATTTTATATTGAAAATGTGAAAATTTTATGGAAATAAGGTTTTGAAAATTAATTAAATTCTACAATCAAACAGTATTTTAATAATTAAAAATTTAAAAACGAAAATGAAGACAATCGGCCCAGTTTTCGCATGAGTCCATAAAAATTATGAAAAAACCAGAGATGCAAATACCAAATGGTGCCCGAACTAGCTGGAGTACCCCATAAGTGCACATATATAAGTACATGACTTTAGCTTAGGTTGATAAAATGCTAAATTCATTTTTGTTAACCTTAAGGTGGTAAAAAAATATTTTTGTGGCAGACTACAGTTATTAAAATTTTTTTTATAAATATCAAAAGAATATATTCTATTTCTCTAAAAGCGCCCGAGTAGCATGTACATTGAAGGCGTGCTTTACGTATGTATTTAGGTTAAAACATACTTTTTTCTTAATAAATAAATCGTTAAAAATCGTTAAAAGTATTTCTCCAAATCTCCGACTATTGACATTCATACTTAGCGGCAATTTTTTGGTGTCATTAAATATTTATTATTTATAGCAATTGTGCAATGCATACAATCAACGCTGAGATCACGCATTCTAGATAAATATACCAACCAGAGTTGGGCAAAATTTATTCGAATGACGAATAACAAATGAATAAATTGTTTTTGTTGTTATTCGTAGATAATAAATAATTTTGTTTATTCAAAAAAAAATTATTCGAACGACGGATAAATTATTTTATTCGCTATTCGAATAATTATTATCTTCATTAATATTCGAATAACGAATAAAATAATAATATAACAAGTAATTTATGTATATAGATATGTACATATATTTATGTATAAAATGATAACCGTTTTCGTTAACCCCTGGATAGATTTAAGTCAAATTTTCGGAGGTTATTCCCTGCGCATTAAGTCCTATTAAAGGCTACTAGAAAACTCCTTGGTGGCGATGGAGCCGAGTTATTTATAAAAGCCGTATTTATGAACCCATTGCGTTCAAATTCGAAATGTGTTCTTCCTGCATGATGAAAAATACTTATGCGAAAAATGGGCCCGCTAGGTGGCGCTGCAGTTGAGTTATTTAGAAAATCCCTATTTATTGTACAATCAGGTTGCAATTCATAATAGTGCTGCTGTCGAAATCATTAGTCATATGTCTGCACTAATTTGTTTTTTATGTTTATATTATATGAATTTACGATGTCTCACGTCGTCATACACCCTAAATGTGACCTTGCATCTACCTCCGCTTGATGAAATTGCTCGGACGGCCATTGCTGCAGCAGTAAGACTCAAGGAAACCAGCTCTTGGATATTTTAAAAGTGGCGAATCAGCAAGGAAAGTTTCGACCACATCCTTCCAAGAAAGACCACTGTTGGTATATCAATGGCCAAATTTTACATCGAGGATTTTTGGCTCTCTTATAATATAAAACGCACATCTGTGCTCTTCAGCTTCCCTATAAGGACTTGTGTTGGCCTACATGACATAAGACTAGAGGTAGACGCATCGGACCAATGTTGTAGTTGCAAGATCATAGAAGAAGATTACGCACGCTTAGAAAAGATCTCACAAGTGGAAACAAAACCATCGGTAAAGCTCATGATATTGAAAGGGATTTTTTCTTGCATATAGCATCAGAGCGCTATTTTTTTTGGCAGAAATATGTGTGAGAAGGGTTCTGTTCTTTAGTTGTTCAACCTAAATTAAGAATTTTTACTTTACCCATATTTGGTTTTCAACGCTAATCTTGCATTGGCCAACGCAAAAAATCTTATCAGGGGCCGCGAAACCAGAGGGAATGGGCTAGTATTCTTGATAAAATAGTAAACAGGATTCAGCTAACTCACAATCCTTGACAATAGAAATAAAAGTAAAAGGTGGCTCAATGTGTTAAAAATGAGTTTTTATTCATTATTTAAAATAACGAATAAAATAACGAATAAATTATTCGAAAGCAATTTATTCACGAATAATTTATTCGTGAATGAGTTATCTGCGAATAATTATATTACGGATAAAATTTTATTCGAATAATTATCTAAATAACAATTTATTCGAATAATGCCCAACTCTGATACCAACACGTAAGTATGTATGTTTGGCAAAAAGTCGAACAAATGTGTGAATGTATGCATGAACGACTGACATTGATCGCGTGAAAGCCGCTGGAGCTACTTAGTATTGCTCCCGCATAAAAAACCAGTTTACATGCTTTTTTGTGGCATCGTTTTTACTACTTCAAAACAACTAGAATATAAATTCATTCAATTGTTTGAATTTTTTTAAGAAATGGTATGAATAAATAATTATGCGCAACCAAATGGTAAAGAGGAGAGGTTCAAACAACGAATATTTCAAAAAGATTTTGGTATCGTGATTGCTGGACTCCACGACTTACCCTTTTTCAGAAAATTTCGGTCACAGCTAACTAAATAAGGACCTTTGAAACAGTCAGCCCTTTCTGATACTAGTTGGTATCTTTCTATACGATTAAAAAGAGTTTACCAGATTGTCACAGTGCTACAAATACTGGCAAATACCACCGATAAGAAAACAGACACCGACTATTCCCATTATACTATATGTATGTATGTATATTTAAAGCAATTTGTTTCATATGGCTGCATCGGGGTCCATCTTAGGAATGAATGGCTTACTCGATATTCGCCTTAAGGGCCTGAATCGTTAAGGAATTGATCGGTCCTTGACGATATTATTAAAAGCAAAGTCCAGCGGCGTCAAATCTCAGGCCTGAAGTGACTAATTGATATCGCCGACATGGCTTGTAACACGCTTACCGAACTTGGGCGCAAGATATCGATTGTGGCATGGCCGCCGAAATGAAAATACGCTTCGTCGGAAAATTTGATTTTTCGAGCAAAATCGTTGTCCATTTTGAGCTGTTCTAAGGTCCAAACAGAGAAGCATTAACGAAGCGGATGATCGTGTGCTTCAATTATTGAATCAATTGTAACAATGCTAATTCTTTGTGCAAAAATCGCATCAGGCTGGTGCGTGAAGTGCAGAGTTGTTGAGGTAGACGGCGAGTCAATGTTCCAGGACTCAGTCTCACACTCTCGGCTACGGCGGCCACATTCTCATTAGTAAGCACCGTACGACGGCGAAGACTGTGAGTGTTGTCCACGAACTTTTTGCGTAAACCTGTGAAAAGCATACGCGGTGAGTGCCCGATGTCGGAAAAAACTTCTTTTCAATAAACTGTTTGGACTACACGACATTGACCTTGAAAATAAGTTTCATAAGTTTGAACGATGCTGCTGTGGTATGTAGATGACATTGACATCGTCGCGGCCCCACGGCAGGGGCGCCGCGTCTACCAGCTTAGAGAAGAAGCAGCATCTAGCCTTTACACTAATAATAATGTTAGCCTTGAGAATAACTTTTGTCAACAGGTAGGCGCTTGGAAATCGGTAGAAAAATTAAAAACATTAAGCTTACAAAACGTTGATTTTTTGTTTATAAAACGCTTGAAAGTAAGCGTAATATAATCGAAAAGGAACATTGGTTATAAGCGTAGAAATATAAACTTGTAAAAAATTTTCAAAAGAAAGCTTTTTGTAAGCGTAAGAGCGTAAACTTATAATAAAGGTTCAAAAAAGATTTTTATAAGCGTATGAATATAAACTTACTAAAAATTTTCAAAGGAAAGCTTTTTATAAACATTTTTATAACCCTTTATTTAAAGATATTTCATTAAAAACTCATACATAGATTGCTTAACATCTAGAAACTAAACGAAATGCGAATTTTCGGCGGACTCATCTACAGTCGCGAAAATATAAATAGGGAATAGACATTTTAGCATACAAATTCACAATAACACACAAAAATTAAGCATAAAAAAGTTAATTATTACATCTAGTTGCGTGCTTTCAATTACATGCGGTTATTGGCAAATTGGAAAAGCGACTCCGATGCAGCTATATATTCCGCTTCATCGCCGCCATTCTTATTGATGAACTTTTCTGAAAAAAATTTAATACATTTTTAATTGAATGTTAAACTAGGATAAGGGGAACTCATCATTTGAAGACTCGAATGCTCCACCGATTAGCGCAGCGGGTCCTGGGTTGGATTTTCTTGTTTTACCGCATTGGTTTTATTTAATTTTTTCTTTTAATAATATATTTTAAAAAACGTAAACACGTCACTTACGATTGAAAAAATTTTATATTTACTACTTCATGTCGTTGGCATTTACATTTCATTTATAAGTTTAAGTTATTTACAAACATTCGCTCTCAAAACTTATTAAAGGTTTATTTGAAAAAACTTTTAATAAGACTAATATTAAAAATGCGTATTTAACGCTTATTATAGCAAACTTAATTTAAGTTATTTTTAAAAACGTTTACTGAATTGCTTGTTGGGCAGCTTATGTACAGATATATGTATATGTATGTATGTATGTATGTGTATACTGCAGCCCATGATAAAAACAAAAAATTGTTGTTGTTTGAGATTAAAAATGAGAATGTGTGTGTGAGTTTGAGTTTTGATATTAAAATTATATTGTTGGCAAACGTCAGACTGCCTCTCAATGGTTTTACCTTGTTATGTTTTTATCATGCTGCAGCCTGCCACCCTGACAATTGCAAATGACTAGACCGGAGCAAGTTTAGTTGGTTATCACAATATAGTATACAAATGTCAACGCCGACTCATAACTTGAAAAGCTTGTTGTGGCACGAAGCAATTTCGTCTCACACAGCTGCTTGGCGGTTGACAGCTGCATGCGAGAAATTCAGTAACTTCGCGACTTTTGGCAACACCAGTTCGATTTCTTTAGAACGCACTATAAAAAGAGAAACTTCAAAACAAATAAAAAAAAAAATAGTAAAAAAAAACATTTAAAACGTTAAACTTTTCGTAATTTCAAAACAAAAAAATTTAGCTGCATTAAAAACACACTGAGAAAATTGTTATAAAAATGAAATCGCTATCTCTGATCGCCATTTTGGCTCTCGCTCTTTGTGTTGCGTACGTGCACGCCGACTGCGGTGAAGATTCCTCAAAGACTTCCGAAGAAGGTGAG
>NW_023458556.1:39911633-39923337 GCF_013731165.1 Rhagoletis pomonella | reverse complement strand
CTCACCTTCTTCGGAAGTCTTTGAGGAATCTTCACCGCAGTCGGCGTGCACGTACGCAACACAAAGAGCGAGAGCCAAAATGGCGATCAGAGATAGCGATTTCATTTTTATAACAATTTTCTCAGTGTGTTTTTAATGCAGCTAAATTTTTTTGTTTTGAAATTACGAAAAGTTTAACGTTTTAAATGTTTTTTTTTTACTATTTTTTTTTTTATTTGTTTTGAAGTTTCTCTTTTTATAGTGCGTTCTAAAGAAATCGAACTGGTGTTGCCAAAAGTCGCGAAGTTACTGAATTTCTCGCATGCAGCTGTCAACCGCCAAGCAGCTGTGTGAGACGAAATTGCTTCGTGCCACAACAAGCTTTTCAAGTTATGAGTCGGCGTTGACATTTGTATACTATATTGTGATAACCAACTAAACTTGCTCCGGTCTAGTCATTTGCAATTGTCAGGGTGGCAGGCTGCAGCATGATAAAAACATAACAAGGTAAAACCATTGAGAGGCAGTCTGACGTTTGCCAACAATATAATTTTAATATCAAAACTCAAACTCACACACACATTCTCATTTTCAATCTCAAACAACAACAATTTTTTGTTTTTATCATGGGCTGCAGTATACACATACATACATACATACATATACATATATCTGTACATAAGCTTCCCAACAAGCATTTCAGTAAACGTTTTTAAAAATAACTTAAATTAAGTTTGCTATAATAAGCGTTAAATAAGCATTTTTAATATTAAGCTTATTAAAAGTTTTTTCAAATAAACCTTTAATAAGTTTTGAGAGCGAATGTTTGTAAATAACTTAAACTTATAAATGAAATGTAAATGCCAACGACATGAAGTAGTAAATATAAAATTTTTTCAATCGTAAGTGACGTGTTTACGTTTTTTAAAATATATTATTAAAAGAAAAAATTAAATAAAACCAATGCGGTAAAACAAGAAAATCCAATCCAGGACCCGCTGCGCTAATCGGTGGAGCATTCGAGTCTTCAAATGATGAGTTCCCCTTATCCTTTCTTAGTTTAACATTCAATTAAAAATGTATTAAATTTTTTTCAGAAAAGTTCGTCAATGAGAATGGCGGCGATGAAGCGGAATATATAGCTGCATCGATGTCGTTTTTCCAATTTGCCAATAACCGTATGTAATTGAAAGCACGCAACAAGATGTAATAATTAACTTTTTTATGCTTAATTTTTGTGTGTTATTGTGAATTTGTATGCTAAAATGTCTATTCCCTATTTATATTTTCGCGACTGTAGATGAGTCCGCCGAAAATTCGCATTTCGTTTAGTTTCTAGATGTTAAGCAATCTATGTATGAGTTTTTAATGAAATATCTTTAAATAAAGGGTTATAAAAATGTTTATAAAAACTTTCTTTTGAAAATTTTTAGTAAGTTTATATTCATACGCTTATAAAAAACTTTTTTGAACCTTTATTATAAGTTTACGCTCTTACGCTTATAAAAAGCTTTCTTTTGAACATTTTTTACAAGTTTATATTTCTACGCTTATAACCAACTAGCAACCCGCCCCGGCTTCGCACGGAAATAAGATATAAGGCCTATGTCACTCACTGAAAAAATGATTAAAATCGAGCCCGTAGTTTTGATTTATTCATTACTGCCCGTGGCCCGCACGCGTTACATTTGGAGTAAAACAATTCCCCTTTCTTTATACCATGAAGATTTCCTGCTATCTTTGGAATATCTAAATTCATACCCTACATTTTAACATATTTACTTTTTGCATTTTTACATATTTATTTTATTTTTACAACAACAATTAATATATTACAGAATGTCTTTATATACAACGTTCACAGCTTTCCACCATATGTACCATATGTTTCTTAACGATTTCGTACAGGATAGGATCTTCATCTTTATCCGGTAATTCAGCTGAAATAACCCTGTCAATTTGGTTTGGTCTAATTTTGTTCACTAACCACACCAGCAGGTGTACATGTGGCAAGCCACGCTTCTGCCATTCTATTGTGTACATATGACAGCGCGGCGGACCGAATATATGAGACTTGTTAATGAGGTGCAGGAGTTTCTGTACTTTTAAATGGAAGACTCTGTTAACTATATCGTATCTGTCTTGTGGATTTAAATTGGTGTTAATATTTTCTTTGATTTCCGGCCAATTTGGGTTACATGTTGCAATTATAAATAAATCAGGTTTGCCATAATTTCTGACGTAAGCCATGGCGTCTTGCGATTTTTCGTGTAAATATCTAGGTCCACCTGTGAATGATGAAGGTATTATAACCAACTGCCCAATGCCGTTGCGGTGTTCATTCGCTTGTAAAGCATCCTGAAGATGAACGTAATTTTCGGCTCTCAATTTAGTTTGATTATTACGGATGTAGGCCAATCTCTCAGATTCTTGGATCTACCAAGTATTGGTTTGTTAGCATTCCATATCTAAGCAAAGTGTTGAAATCGTTACGTCTTGTCATTATACGGTAGCAATAGTAGTTCATACATGAAACTGTTTTACGCAGAGGTGTACCACCGATTGGGTCAACTTGAGAAATATTAATGGCATAACCATTGTGGGTGTAGTCGTTGGAATCGATAGCAAATTTAACGCGCTCCGAATCAATAAAAACTATTCAAAAACTGTATTTTAATTATGTGCGATTTATTAATATAGAACGTGAACAGAGCGGTTTATTTCGCTGAAAAAACACTCACAACTAAAAATTTTTCAAATTTGGGTTTTCTGTATAAAAACCCTCAATGCAATGGAATTCAGTACGGCAATAAAGACATGCATTGAAAATACATACATACATACGTCCGAAATTTAATTATGCGAGAGATTCGTACATATGTACTTACATACATACGTACCGAGTTCTTTCACCATACGATCTAATTCAACATGAATGAGGTGGGGTGAGATTCCCGCATAACTTCTAATGTTTCATTCGGTTGACAGCGAACAAACACACAAACAGCTTTTTTTGGAAAAAGTGCTGCTTTTGTTTAAACAATTTTTGTTAAATAAGATATGAATCAACTATTTTTTTTGATGCAGAACGAAAGTAAATATTTCAAAGTTTAACTTCAAGTAAGTTTCATTTTAATCGGTGGATTCTTTTATGATTTATGGCTGTGTAAACAAAAAATTTATGGGTTTTTACCACATTTTGTCCGATTGCCACGCCCCCTTTATATATTTCTTCACATTGTAATGACATAAACCTTCCTCTTCAACCAATCCGCATCAAAATCCGTTGCTTAGTTTTCAAGATTTAAGCACTTAAGGGGACATAGGGACAGAAAAAGTGACTTTGTTTTATAATATGTAGTGATGTTCCTTTTCGATTATATTACGCTTACTTTCAAGCGTTTTATAAACAAAAAATCAACGTTTTGTAAGCTTAATGTTTTTAATTTTTCTACCGATTTCCAAGCGCCTACCTGTTGACAAAAGTTATTCTCAAGGCTAACATTATTATTAGTGTAAAGGCTAGATGCTGCTTCTTCTCTAAGCTGGTAGACGCGGCGCCCCTGCCGTGGGGCCGCGACGATGTCAATGTCATCTACATACCACAGCAGCATCGTTCAAACTTATGAAACTTATTTTCAAGGTAAATGTTGTGTAGTCCAAACAGTGCGTTTATTGAAAAGAAGTTTTTTCCGACATCGGGCACTCACCGCGTATGCTTTTCACAGGTTTACGCAAAAAGTTCGTGGACAACACTCACAGTCTTCGCCGTCGTACGGTGCTTACTAATGAGAATGTGGCTGCCGTAGCCGAGAGTGTGAGACTGAGTCCTGGAACATTGACTCGCCGTCTACCTCAACAACTCTGCACTTCACGCACCAGCCTGATGCGATTTTTGCACAAAGAATTAGCATTGTTACAATTGATTCAATAATTGAAGCACACGATCATCCGCTTCGTTAATGCTTCTCTGTTTGGACCTTAGAACAGCTCAAAATGGACAACGATTTTGCTCGAAAAATCAAATTTCCCGACGAAGCGTATTTTCATTTCGGCGGCCATGCCACAATCGATATCTTGCGCCCAAGTTCGGTAAGCGTGTTACAAGCCATGTCGGCGATATCAATTAGTCACTTCAGGCCTGAGATTTGACGCCGCTGGACTTTGCTTTTAATAATATCGTCAAGGACCGATCAATTCCTTAACGATTCAGGCCCTTAAGGCGAATATCGAGTAAGCCATTCATTCGTAAGATGGACCCCGATGCAGCCATATGAAACAAATTGCATTAAATATACATACATACATATAGTATAATGGGAATAGTCGGTGTCTGTTTTCTTATCGGTGGTATTTGCCAGTATTTGTAGCACTGTGACAATCTGGTAAACTCTTTTTAATCGTATAGAAAGATACCAACTAGTATCAGAAAGGGCTGACTGTTTCAAAGGTCCTTATTTAGTTAGCTGTGACCGAAATTTTCTGAAAAAAGGTAAGTCGTGGAGTCCAGCAATCACGATCGTTTTGAAATTTTCGTGGTTTGAACCTCTCCTCTTTACCATTTGGTTACGCATAATTATTTATTCATACCATTTCTTAAAAAAATTCAAACAATTGAATTATTTTATATTCTAGTTGTTTTGAAGTAGTAAAAACGATGCCACAAAAAAGCATGTAAACTGGTTTTTTATGCGGGAGCAATATTAAGTAGCTCCAGCGGCTTTCACGCGATCAATGTCAGTCGTTCATGCATATACATTCATACATTTGTTCGACTTTTTGCCAAACATACATATTTACGTGTTGGTATGTTTATCTAGAAATGCGTGATCTCAGTTGATTGTATGCATTGCACAATTGCTATATATAATAAATATTTAATGACACCAAAAAATTGCCGCTAAGTATGAATGTCAATAGTCGGAGATTTGGAGAAATACTTTTAATGATTTACTCAATTTGTTAAGGAACCTAAATACATACGTAAAGCACTCCTTCAATGTACATGCTACTCGGGCGCTTTTAGAGAAATAGAATATATTCTTTTGATATTTATAAAAAAAATTTTAATAACTGTAGTCTGCCACAAAAGTATTTTTTTACCACCTTAAGGTTAACAAAAATGAATTTAGCATTTTATCAACCTAAGCTAAAGTCATGTACTTATATATGTGCACTTATGGGGTATTCCAGCTAGTTCGGGCACCATTTGGTATTTGCATCTCAGGTTTTTTCATAATTTTTATGGACTCATGCGAAAACTGGGCCGATTGTCTTCATTTTCGTTTTTAAATTATTAATTATTAAAATACTTTTTGATTGTAGAATTTAATTAATTTTCAAAACCTTATTTCCATAAAATTTTCACATTTTCAATATAAAATTTTGTTTTCCAAAAAACATGTACTGATCGATTTTCTTGAAAAATGTTCGAAAAAACTGTAATTCATTCTGAAACTTTTAAGTATATTCCGATATTGGGATAACAATTAGATAATTTTTTTTTTTGAATTTTGAAATTAATGAAAGACTAACAAATTTTGTCCCACTTAACGGCAAGAACTCTAACTGCGTCAAATCAAATTCATTAATCAAAAAAATAAAGATCCCTGCAGAAAAAAATTATCAATTGATTAAAATAACCAACTTCTAGTTAGCTTTTTTCGGGATTTCGATAAATAACTAACTTTTAATTAGCTATGGCAAAACTAACTTTTAGTTAGTTGTAAAGTCGTGCAGGAGTCATGCAGACGTTATCGGGAGTTTGTTTTCTTAACAAGTTTCTATTTTAATATCCTCATACCAAAATTACTTTCAAAACATTTTTCTTCTGCACTTCGCAGATTCTTTTTCGTATTCAAGACAAGTAAAATAAAAGTCAAATTTTTATATTATCATTTTGATGTTATGTCTGATCGAATTCAAATATGAAACCACCTACAAAAGAACATGTAAGCAAGTAAGCAAATATGTAATTTTAAAGTGATATTACACTGTATGCAGAGGAGGAAATTCTCTATATAATTACGCTAGGACTTATGGCATACCTCCATAGCATGGTATATATTTATTTCACTAGATATTGTATATATTCCGAATACATAGTAATATTTCAAAGTTGATCAAGTTCTGAAGCCAAATGTTCGCAGTGGAGTAGCCCAGAGAGGTCTTCCGATGAATTGTGTTCATGGATTTCCAATGCATTACCACGCGATATCAGGTCGCATTCCGTTGCCTGCTTAAACTTTTCGGGTTACTAACCATAGGTATTTTTGGGCCGTCAATGGGGATTCTTATGCTGGATTTCCACTAGGCATTAAATGGCAAAAATGACAAATGACAAAGGCGGGCATTTAAAAATAGTTGTGTCATTACATTAAAAATAAAATTCATTAAGTTCATTTCAACATGGCATTTTTTTAAATGGCATACATTTTTTGTCATTTGAATGCCTAGTGCAAATTCGGCATTAGTCGCAGTTTGATCATTCGTGAGGGCGCCGTTGTCCTTTTATAGAGACTAGAGTGCCAGTTACTGTCGAAATTCGACGGTTTTTCTAGTTTTAGAAGCCTTGGAGAGGTTTTCTAACTTAACACGTAGCAAAACTTATACGAACGTAACTAAATTTTTTTTTATCTTAGAAGGTCTTTGGAGAACTTCGGCAGGACTTGGAATTGACCCGATACATTCAAGTTTATCGATAAATTTCAATGATTTGATACATATCGATAGTTCGATGAATTTCAAGAACACTACAATTCGATAACTCAACAAAATTCGTTAACTCGACTAATTTCGATAACTGTAAAATTCGATGGCTCGATAAATTTCGATAACTCAAAAATGTAAAAACTTTGGATACCTTTATAAATTTTTACTTTTGACATCTCCACATTTTTCGAAAACTATATAAACATTTTGTCGGCCGCTGTGGTGTAGTGGTAAGCAGTGCGCGCTTCCACTCCGCAACGCCTGGGTTCAAACCCTGGTCAAAGTAACATCGCAAAAAAATAGAAAAAAGTTTTTTCTTAACAGCGGTCGTCCCTCGGCAGGCAATGGCAAACCTCCGAGTGTATTTCTGCCATGAAAAACAGCTTCTCATAAAAATACAATCGCCGTTCGGAGTCGGCGTAAAACTGTAGGTCCCTCCGCTTTGTGTGACAACATTAAGGCGCACGCCACAATTCGGAGGAGAAGCTCGGCCAAACACTAACATATGTGTAAGTGCCAATCTATTATTATTATTATTATATTATTATTATATAAACATTTTGATAACTCGTTACAATCTGTTAAGACGATTAAATTCGATAATTTCGATAAATCGATATATCTTGAAAATTCCATAAACTTCGCTTCGTTGAACCAACCAATTTCAGTAGATCAGTAATTATCGATAACTCTGTAAGTTGAAAGAACTCCATGCATTACGACACCTCGATAAATTTCGTTAAGCCTAAAATAATGATAATTCAATAAATATCGATAAAAAGATACATTTCTTTAACTTGACAAATTTCGTTAATCCCACACGTTTTTGTAGCTCGATAACTATCCGTAAATTTGGACAACTAAGTTCCTGTGTCTATAAATTTCGACAACTCAGTAAACATTGATCAGTTTGAATAATTCGATACGTTGCGACAACTTAATAAGCATGGATAAATTTCAATAATTATAAACTTCGATGATTGGATAAATTTCAGTAACCTTTATGGCTGATTTTATTTTGATTCCTATCTGAAAATTTCAACTCTGTTAACCTAATTCTTATGTATTTCTCATTGTCCCCATTTTCGCCTTTACCTCAATTTTCATCTTTATCTTCACTTTTGCCTTTTTTTGTCTTCATCGTTATCACTTGTGACTTCATTTTCATATTTATCTCTATTTCAAAGTTTAATTTCAAATACGAAGTAAAACAAAATGCTAAACAGCTTAAATTGAACAGGTTGCAAAAACAACCATACACAAATATGGAAATTTTTAAACGACGATTTTCAACCAATTTCGAAACTATAAAAACTCTCCTCATCTACAGAAAACTACCTTTCCAATGGTGTTTTTGGTTTTGAAATCGGTAACTTTACCTTGGTCTTCATCTTTGTTTTTATCTTTCACATCTTTGCTTTTATCCTTTTCTTTTTGTATTCACGTAGATGAGATGAGGTGCGATGACGTGATTTTATGTGATGTGATAGGATGTCATGTCATGTTTTTTCATATCCTCTGATGTCATGTCATATGATGTCATTCCATATGATGTCATATCATGTGATGCCACGTCATGTAATGCCATGTCATGTCATATGATGTCATATCATGTGATGTCAAGTCATGTGATGTCATGCCATATAATGTGATGTCATATCATATAATGTCATGTCACGTGATATCGTGAGATGTGATATCATATTATGTGATGTAATATCATATGATGTCTCTTCATATCATGTGATAAAATGTGATGTGATGTCATGTAATGTGATCGCATTCCATGTTCTAATTAGTATATCGATAACCCTGTTGATAACTGTGTCGATAAAAATACCGATAACAATATCCATAAACATATAGAAAAATACAACGATTGTAAAATCGATTAATTCATCGACAAATATAACAATCATCAGTATCGATTATTGTATATATCTTTAACAATATAAATGACTAAATCGATCTAAAAATCAATTATTTAATCGATTATTATACCGATAAAATATTATATTGATTATTATATCGATTACAATAGCGGTTATTAAATCAATAACAGTATCGATTATTTTATCGATAACAATATCGATTATTATATCGTGAAAAATATCGAGTTTTATATCGATCTTCATCCTCATCCTTTTCTTCATATTTATCTTCATTTTTGCATATTCCTCTTCACCTTTACCTTAAATTGTTAAGATTTACTTTGATCTTCGTTTTGCCTGTACCTCTAGGCATCTTTGTTTTTGTTTTTATTCTCAATCCGCTAAACCGCTGAGAACCATTTCCAAGTGCATTATTCCCCTTGAATTTGACAATTTACTCCCAACTAACCAACTGCCGCTAAAGCAGTTTCACTTCATAAATTCAAGAAATGTTCTTACCCTTTCAGTTACCCTAATTCTTATGTATTGGTCATTGTCTCCATTTTCGACTTTATCTTCACTTTTGCTTTCTTTTTTTTTGACTTCATCGTTATCATTTATTTCTTCATCTTCATATTTATCTTTATTTCAAAGCTTAATTTCAAATTTGTAGTGAAGCAACAGGCGAAACATGTCAAATTGAACATATTGCAGCAACATGTATACACAGTTCGAAAATGTTTAAACGACGGTTTTGACCGTAATTTTCAATCAATTGTAAAACCATAAAAACTCTTCTCATCTACGGAAAAATGCCTTTCCAACGGTGTTCTTGGTTTTGAAATCGGTTCGGTAGAATCGCCAAACGAACGGAGACAAAATTTATGTTAGCGTATTAATATATAGATAGTGTAATACTCCGTGCAACGAAGGAGCGAAGAAGATCATTGAGATAGCCATTTATATGTAAGTACTTTCAAATACAGGTCATCAATGCCAGATCCCAATATCTATCAATAGTAACACTCAAAAAAGTTTTCATCAGTACCTAATTAATCATCTTATCTAAATGACAGTTTTTGTTGTAACATTGAAATATTTTTCGTTGTTACATACATTGAAACCAAAAAGACTATACAGGTCTCAATTTGATATTGTTAAAGTTAAAACTTGTGTTTTTCCTCATCAAATTAATAACCAAAATATAAATCTAATATTTTTCTGCACACTTTTTATATTATTAATGGCTATATATTGATACCGAACCAGGATACTCTTTAAAGTTTCTTTCTAACACTACGCGTATAAAACCAATAGTGCTACTTTTTTTTGTTGAGTGCACCTACGTACCAGTATAACTTGAGTTTTGTCCTACCGAAGGCTGCTTTTCAGCAGTCAAACCTTGTTTTGATCGGCGATACCTACCCTTCCTATCACAGAGGACGTCACCTGATTCTTAAGTTGAAATAATTTAAAAATCTTGCCTCCGATTCTATGGTTCGCCTATCTATTTTTCTGACTTGTTGTTTTTACTAATTGTTTTTTGTTTGTTTTTATGGTTGCGTTCTCCCTGTGCAGCATACGTTATTGGTGCTCTATTTAAGACCGGCGCGGATCTACGGGGGGAGGAACTAGGGGAAAGTTTTCTGCATACTCAACTCAAAATTTTTATTTTTTGGATTATGAGTGTATTGAAGTAAATGAGCAATATTTGCCTACACTGGCGATCAAAACTGAGTGTATGGTGATTTTTGTTAAATATTTGGAATGGTTTTCAGGTTAAAATTTTTTGTTATTTATTTATAAAACAATGGTTCAAACTTTAACTCGATTTACTATCAAACTTTATACAGAGTTTAGAAAAATTCAACAAATTTGCATCAAAATTTTGAACTTTCAAATCTGAATTTCCAAAAAAATATTTGAGTATGCAGTTACATGGCTTATGAAATTCTTGTAAAACAGATGCAAGTTTAAAGTAGCTAATAAATCGCGTTGATTTTAAAGTTTTTTTTTTCTGATGGCTTTGCGGATTTGTTCATGTAACATGTACAATTTATAAAAACTATCGCTGATTTTTTATTTCTAATTTTTTTATCAAACTTACGCAATTTATTCTACCAGAAATTTACGTTTATATGACACCTAAGAATTGCAAAAAGCCGTCAACAAAAAAATTCAAAATCAACTCAATTTTTTAGCTACATAAATCTTACAGTTGTTTTACTAAAATTTCATACCCAAAATTTTTCTAAAAATTCAGATTAAAAAGTTCCAAAATTTTTATGAAAATTTGTTGAGTTTTTCTTAATTCTATATAAGGAGAAACTTATTATTTGAAAATCATTACAATTATTTAACAAAGTGAGTGCATTCACTTTTGAACGTCATTTTACATATATATGTGCTTCAAAAATCGAGTTTATGTTTACTTATTAATACAACCATTAAATAAGGTACACCATTATGAAAGATACTCTGACATGCAAAATCCAGATATAAATGTTTGAAGTCAAGTCAAGTCCAGGTCTTGCATAACAGAGCTTTAAGAAAAAAAGTAATTTAAAGAATTTTAAAAACTGTGTAGAGTGTACCGCTTTTACGATATTTTCAGTAGCGACTGCAACTACATAAAATCTACATATTTTTTTTTTTAAAGATGTGTTTCTATTAGTCTCCGATTAACGATTAATTATTATCTATACTTCGTCACAAATAATCTCATTGATATGGATTATCAGAATTAAATATTTTTTTTTTTTGTATACGGACTTTCAAGGTATACAATACTGGCAAAAAAATGAAATGTTTTGCGCCTCCGCTTGATCTATGTATTTAGTTAGTCAACTCTAATTTCAAAGCCCAGCGATTACAGGAAAAAAACTTTCGTTTAATGTTTATCCACAAAATTCATTTCTGTGTGTGAATGTACGTGTATTTCCTCAAGGTACTTTGCCAATTTTCAACATGTGTTAGTCTTACCAATTACAAAATTTCATTGTTATTTTTGTATATGTTAATTATGAGTTAATAATTAATTTTCATGCCAGTCATCTGTTTTGAGGTGTTTACGCTAAAAATACACCGTTTAAATCTCCATGCGTTAAATTTCATTGCTCAGCTCAAGCGATTGCCCCCTGGGA
>NW_023458556.1:39897171-39911533 GCF_013731165.1 Rhagoletis pomonella | reverse complement strand
AAATATCGAAAATACATACACCAGTTTCTTTGATTTTGGATTTCTTTTGATAACTAAATTTTTTATCAGAAAAATTCTACATTATGCTTTATTTAAAATGTACGTAAAATTATCTTTCCAGTAAGCTTGGAGTGCAATGATTTTTGCTGGGTATACGTTTGAGTTGCACGGCTACATTTAATCTCGACTCTTGCGTTCTCGTTCATGCGCTCTGTGCGACGTGAGCAACCCATGAACCAGATGCGGTAACCAATCTGCGTGGAGCCTGCAGTCACGGCAGAAAGAGAGGGAGCTTCGCTGGGGCCACTCCGACTTATTCGCTTTAAGGGCTCACTGACGTCTGCAGCGTCTGTTCTCCAGTAAGCGCGGCTGCAAGCGGGCATCTATCTTGGAGCAAGCGGTTCGCTATATAAACGGGTACTCGGTTGCGAAACCACCTCCGCTTCCAGCAATGGGTGGGCGCTGGGTTTTGGGTCACAAAATCATGGATTTTATTTAGCAGATAATTACACTGGATAAAAAATTTTAGTTTTTTTTTTTCCAAACGCCCATATCCAATTTCTATGTAGAATTGCTCGGTTATTCCGAAAATCGAGTTAATTTTTTTGTCTATGGATACATTTTCGAGATATTTGCAATTTACCGTTATTCAGCTTAAAAAAAATGAGTGGTTTCACTTATTCACGTATATCTTACGAACCAATTTAACAATCTTAGAATGAGATACGGCAAATGAAACCAACTAAAATTCTTCATAAACCATATATACATCACTTTCCGATAGGACTGATAGTTTCTGACAAATTAATTAGTCATTCCAGTTTTTTTTTATTTTTGCATTTGTGATAAAGCCTGTTATGTTACAATGAAATTAAGTTACTAATGAAGAAAATCGATCGTTAAATAAAGGAATAATGAGTGGTCAACTGAAAATATGCAAAGATTTTTTATGTGAAAAATGAGCTGGAAAGAATGTTACTCATACGCCACGTACACCTGAGAACATTTTTCTGAAAACCAGTGTTATCAGCAAGGAGCAGAATGGGAAAATTTGGGGATTCTTCTTTTCGCTTTTGCATTTTTATATTTTTATTTGTCTGCTGCGAATTTCGATTCGATTCTGTTTTACTAGGCGAAATGTTGCGGCGAATATCACCCAAAGGCAATACTCCGTCCGACGAAATTCACTCAGCGATTTGACTCTGTTTATACTTTACGGCCTTTGCAATTTTGTGGTGTTGCGTTATTTTAGCCAATTTGAAATTTTATTGACACTTTGGAAAAGTGATTCCATGAAATTTTCTATAAAAAACCACACGATAAAACTTTACCATCTTATTATTAAAAAATATTAAAATTCATACAAATTGATTGCAGTTTAGTCATCGTCCGTCCAACCCGGAACCCCTTAGAGTCACCAGCAGGCTGTGAAAATAGTTTCATATTTATTTCAATATCCACCCTCATATTTTTCCGTTCGAAAACCTTCTTTTTCGAAAATCGGTCCACTAAGGCCACTCTAATGTACATACCACTATCAGGTTTTTCAAAAAATTTAATTAAATTATTAAAAAAATAAATTCGCCAAAATCTTGACTTTTACCTCAGCGTATTGAAACTTAGTAAAAGTTTTTCTTGAACTGTTGTGATTTAAGTTTTTTCAAGCCCTGATAGCGACGTCTAAATTTTTTTATAAAATTAGAAAATTCCGGGGAAGTTTTTATTTGGTACGTAGAAAAAATTGAAAGAGTGCCCAATGATGTTGACATTTTTAAGAACCACCCTAATATATACATAAATAAATATGTACATATTCATTTAAACGTACATACATATATATTTGTATTTACACCGGTACCGAATTGCTGATTTCAAAGTTTACATTTTATCAGTAGCAAATTTTTCCTGCCTATTTAAGTTATCACAGTAATTTTACTACTATACTATCCGGAAGTAGTTTAATTAGGCATACAAAAGAGAAGCGAGTAATTAGGTATGATTTTGTGATAATAAAAATTTATCAACACAATAATTTAATTAGAAATAGTTGATACTGTTTAAAAGAATGTAAGAATGTTTGTACTTAAAGAAATAGTGGTGTGTTTCCACGAGCTCCGAATTCCACAATTTGTGCACCTTTCTCAATTGTAAAACGATTCACAATTAGGTCATAAAATAACAGCCAGTTTAAATATTTTTTTTTTTTTTAAGCAAAATCAATTCAGGGCTGATAAACAAAAAGAAAACATTAAACAAAGTATTCTTTAAAAACAAGATGATCTTTTGGAGAAAGGAACACAAACTTTTCATACTTGTTGTGGGGATGGGTAGTGATACGTTCGGTTTGTTTTCGTACTCTTACTTCTATGCAAATTATGGTGTGACAAAGGCATACCAGCTGATCACAATTGAAGCCCGCTCTGCCCAGTCCACAAGATATGCGCCAACTAGCATGCGACCAGTCTTCTAAATAATGGCAATAAAAGACTGAAGCCCACCGCCACAAACTATTTGGGCCATATCACTGTGGCCTTAGACCTTCAAAGTCGCTTTCGTTAGCCCAATGCCACTATGTTTGAGATCAATTGCTCTTGTCAACAAGTACTTTGAACTTAGTGGGCGATTGGGCAAGTCCTATCTGAAATCAACCCCTTATATGTACGTCTCTCATCATTTCCGTCCTGATCTATGACCGAGCAGCGTGGATTTTTACATAATTTTTTTCTGAAGCCCTTGGAGTGAGAAAAATGCCACGGAAGATATATGGCCCTTTATCCATTCATGACGGCGAGTACCGAATAGGATGCAACGATATAGCTGAAGGCTCTCTTTGTCAGATGGAGAGGTATTAACTTCGCTCGGTATTTTTAATGGGCGCCAGCTAGTGAGGTATAGTAATGACTGGCTTGCTACGGTGAAGTTGATCTAAATCGCTTAATATAAGTGCTTCAAGCGGCAATCACGAAAATGTGGAGCGATAGCAATAGTAGTTCTAGCGTTGGTATGATCTTGCTTAATTTTTTTCTTACCTTAGTGCAACTCCGTGCTGCTATTTATGAATTTATGAGTTGATAACGCGATTAAATTATTTATTTAGTAATTTTTAAATAAAAAAATTTAACTATTTCTCGTTACGTATTTATAAATTAAATAAGATATATCAAGTAATTACCGTGTCACTAAGATCTTAGGTTAATCACAAAATCGACTTAAAGCTTCAGCCTTATGAATAAATAAATAAATTTCGTATGAATTTGCATACAAACACACTAAATATACATATATATGTATACCAAAAATTATATATGTAAATCGCAAAATTTCTCTCATCTTTAGCCATTAGTTTTGGCTTGTTGATTTGCTATTGGTATCGCTCGCCGACGTGGGTTATTTGCCGGTGGTATTGGTCTGGTATCAAAAACTCTCGATTCTGCTAGACCACTTAACAGTGTGGTGATGATTAAGATGCAGCAGGTGAACAGCAGCAGGTAACTGAGTGAGAAGCGCATCTTTAAGCCTTTAATTGCCTTTCACAATAAGCGTTCTTTCTGGCGTCTCTCTGAACGTTTGTGAGTTATTATTTTGCGGTCAGTAGTCGCAAAAACTGGATTCCGTTATTGTTGATTCACAAATGCAAATAAATAATTAATCGATTAGTGGTGGTAGCGACCTGTTGTGAACGTTACGGCCACTCAAAGTAAACTGGCAGATATTCGTTTCATGCCGCGTTTGAGCCTTTAACTCGATTTGCAATTTGCAATTTTTGTGAAAGCAGAGTTTAAAAACGTCACCAACCTGTCATCAGATCATTCTACACAGTTAAAAGCAAGAACCAAAAGTTCTTAACAAACACATACATACATACGAGTAGTATAAGGTCAAAACGAATGGTAAACACTAAACAGCTGTTCAAATCTAGCACGCGAATAAGAATTTTGGTTCTTTTCACTCACAGCTTTTGCGTTTCTTATATATTTTGTCTAAACATGCGAAATTAATGCTAAACCACTTTCAAATAATAATGTATGCGTATGAATGGCAATTTGCACGGAAAGGTGACCAGAAAAAAGTCTGCGGAAGACATTGCAGATATTCGTACAGTGCTGGATAAAAGCATATCTGAATTATTTTTATTTTTAAATTTATTTAATTGTTGAAAATTTAATGAAAAATAAAACCAGATAACCCTATAACCAGGCAGCTGTGTATGTACTAGCAATATTTATCTCTCGTCGACTACCGTCTTTTAATAGACTACTTAAATGTGTTTAGCAAGCTATCTCATATAATTTTGATTGATGGTTATGAAAGTAGACAAACTAGTAAAAATTAATAAAATAAAATAATATATTTCGTGTAGTCATCAGGCTCTATTTTTTTGTAAGAACAGACTATCATCGAAACCAATAAAGGTCTGATAAATACCCTGGAGACTCCACAACGTCAACTTCATTGTAAATGCTTTTGATAAACAAGTTTTTGAAAGTTGTTTCCTCGTATCACCCCTTCTTTACATCACCAGCACCAGTATTGTACACCCTTTATTAACCCTTAATTACGCGCAGGGGTCAAGATCATTTCAAGTCGAAAAAAATGTATTGGAGTGCTTGGAGCGCGCTCGCGCTCTTTCTAGCTTCCCAACTCCCCGCGGGGTACGTAAATTAATCATGACCGGAACAACAGTATGTACACATGTGTCGCTACTCTCTTGTGTTCTGACCCCATGCGACCACTAACGTAAACTTTTTTTACGGAGGTAGGTTTTTAATTTTCTTTTAAGTTTATAGTCGAAAATATATGTATATATATTTTTTTAATGGTAATAGATTACTTTAATATTTTTGATAATTCACACTTCTTTGTTCAACATTTTTATTGGTGTCACTCGGGACCCCGTGCGACTAATTGTGTGATTTTCTATATGCGCCTAATTAAGGGTTAACTAATGGCATTACAAATTAATAATTTTATCTTATTTGAATGTTAAAAGTAGCTTAAAATAATTATGATTCTCGTTTTTTTTGATTTGTTTACTTTTCGATTGCTTTCCAACGAAAAAAGATAACGTGTGACCTACCAAAAATCGTTTTTTTTTACTGTCTTTATTCTGCGTGATCTGGTGTATATTAATGAATTTTAAATTCATGCTGGGTAATGAAATTACCGTAACATAGTAGATAGAAGAATTCAACACAAACATTCATGTTTTTTCGTGCTGTCCAAAGCGACGTTGTAGAGGCATCGTGGCGCGGAAACATGGACGATATCGAAAAATGATGAGAAGGCTTTCGAGAAGACTATCGTATGCAAAGATCCCCTTTTCGCATAGGCGACGGGTACCGAAGAAGATCGAATGACGAACTAAATGAGCTTTTTAACGACGACGACATACATTGACTCACGGAAATACTCGTAAAATAGTTTTTTCACAATATGCAAAATTTTTTCCATTATACATCTTTTTCGAAAATTTTTATTTAAAATAGAGCACTAAATTTCCTTTGTATCCAAAATTTTAGAAAATCTAACTGAATTGTAGCCAAAATTTATTTAAACTTCCAATTATAATTAGAAACTGCTACTTGGTTTAATTTGTTTATTTTATCAAACATTCAACCCTTTCTGTGCATAGCGCTTGTCAAAATAATAGCGCCACAACAAACTGAAAAGTTTAGATTATTTATTGTATTGGTATTTAATTATAAATATTTTTCTATAACGAACTCCGTTTATGTAAGTCCTAGTTTCACACTTTATACAAACATTAAAAACATCTAAAAACTTCATTCAAATTTCGAGCTCTTTAATTTTAATTTCTGTATTACGGCGAAGTTAATTTCGAGAAAAGTAAATGGCATATTCGAATTCTACGTTCGCTTCAAAGCAAAACTGCTGAACAAACTACATATATACCAAAAATGGTCCCAATTTTTAAAAGAAAAATCAATGTTTCATAAGTTTTTCTGAACCGAATTAATTTTTCATCGCCGTGTAATTTCTTTGAAAACTTTGCTCTGAAAAAATTACTCCGCCCTAATAGGTACATATATTTCGATTCTGGGTGCATATGTATATTTTTAGCGAATCAAATTAATTTTGTTTGTCTTACCATGAACAATATTATTTCACTTTTTTCCTCAGGTTAAATTCAGATTTCAGGCTGAACTATTTTGTGATTCGGTTATTGCAACAACCGCAGTCAACGCAACTGCCCGAATTTTTACCGGTTGCTTTTATCGATGACATACTGTAGATATGTATGTACATATATATGTAAATATATGCAAATGCATATGCATCAGCTTTGCCTCAGTGAAACACAAAGGGGGTAACATCACCCACTATACTGAAAAAGAATCTGATAAACATTGAAATCGTTCGATAGGATGAGTCATTGTGGTTGGGGAACTCCGTTTAATGTATAAATTAAGGGGTGAGTATGTTGGTAATAAAAAGTACATAGTAAGAATATAACTGCACTTGATGTAAGAACGATGTAAGTAAGGACACGTCACTACACATTTCTCGTATACAATATATGTAGATATTTATTCAAATGACACACTTTGTTTCTGATTTAAACTAAATAAAGATAAATTACTTTATTGTACTTAAATAATAAATACACATATAATGAATTGCATAAATATTTCGAATTATTTTATCATGAGTGCTGCATTCTCAATTTAAAAATTAAAATGCGCTCAATGCTCCCCATTTCATTTATGAATGCGCAGACAGATGCCATTTACTTCGGCCACAAAGCCGTCGGGACAAAGTGCGTTATCGTCTTGCTGTCCAGATATTTCATTTTCGGCGTCATTGGCAGCTGCAGCAGCAGCGTCGACAGCAGCATCAGCCGCACCTGCAGCCACAAAGTCAGGCAATACTTCGGCAACAGTAGCTGTTGCGGTTGTGGTGTCGAATGGAGGGCTTTTGTCGTCTGCACTTACAGCATTCACTGGACTGGAAGTTGATATTTCACCAAAGTTTGCTGGCTTCACGACAATGCTGCCATGACCGCCACCAATCAGCCGATCAACAAAACTACCTAGGCCACGTATAACTCCCTCACCGAAGCGTTTGGCTGTCTCCTCTAAGCGCTTAGCCTCCTTTTCAAGCTCAACCACCCAAGGTTTGGCTTTCTCCAAGGTATCTTGTACGGTCTGTAAGAACTGGGTGACTTGACTCTGACCATGGTGACTGCCATTGAAGGAGCCGCTTAAATCGGTTTGGTTATTTAGCACACCGTCAAACTCTGCGGCTGTTTCATCTTCGCCACTGGCTGCAGTTGTTGCATTCCTTTGCTGTTCATTGACTTTTCCTCCGTCTGATGCTTGCCTTTTGTCCAACGGTGAGTCATCAATGCAAATTACCGCAGCTGTTGTTAGTGAGACGCAGGCGATTAGTGTCAAGATGTTTAATATTGAAATTTCAAGAAATCTCATTTCTACTTCAGATCGAAAGCGATATTTTTTAAACAATCGGTTGCTTTAACAAACAATGCGTGTACTATGTTGGTGTGTGTGTGCGCCTTATGCGTTGATGTTGAAGCGTGGTATCCGCAGCGTTTGGTGTATAAATCTTGACTGAAACTTGTTTTGCAGCCGCTGCAGTAGTTTGCCCAAACTTTTCTCAAGCTATGCCAGCCAACAACAACGAGGCTAGCTGAATTAAGTATTTAGTACAATTCGTTTGTTCGCTGTAGCTTAATACATACATATGTACATACATAAATGCGGCACACGACTAGCTCTGCTGGTGGCTCGGGGACTGAACACTTGCACCTGAGTGTCGCCGCTACCCGCTGATCGGAGCAGGTTGATAGTTTTGCTTTTTGTTTAGTGTCAATTGTTTTTTTTTTTACCACATAATTTTTGTAAGGTAAAAGCTGCAATACTTCTTTCGCCTGTTCCATTATGCTGCGTATTTCTCGCAAGACGTTGCTGCCGCTTCGTCATCTATTTTGTTTGCTTTTTGTTGTGTGCCACAGTGGTAAGGGCATCAGGCTGATGACATACCTTTGGCATTTGGTCTTGTACTTTTTTTTTGAAAGTTGTAGAGTATCATTGTTTGGTTTTAACTCGCATATGTGACCGACAACTAGAACCTTTTGGCCAAAAAGCACTGGTATATGCATTTTGTTTTAATTCTTTTTCGTCAGTTCTATGCTTCACTTAACAATATTCGTTAAATGAGTTGGCTTTTAACTTTACATGCTTGGCAGACATTCGTTGAGGTTCTTCTGCATTACATTAGGGGTATTCTCTGAGTCTTGCAAAGCCCTTGCACGGTGCACGGATTGCACGGTTTGCAAAGCTGTCCCATACGAAAACCGGGTTTTACCGTGCAATCCGTGCAATCTGTGCACCATGCAAGGGCTTTGCAAGACTCAGAGAATACCCCTATTGTGTTTGCAATTTTGCCTGCTAGGTTTGACTCTGTATTCATTTGAGACGAGGTTTAACAACAGAATGAAAACAAAGACGAATCTGCAAACGAAGTGCTTGCAATTGAGTACATATACAACATCCTCATCTTCAACTTTTGCAAAAGCACATTTCTTTACTAGATACTGCACTGTTTTTCTTCTTCAGCTTCAGTTTCATATTTTTAATCTGCTTCGTCTACACTCTGCTTTTAACCTTATTCTTATTACCCCTTCGATCAATATGAAAATAGCTAAAGAAATAAAAAGTAAAACTGTTCGTGGAGTATTTTCAAATTGCTATATTCTTTAGGTTGTTCCCAAAATACAATTATGAAGTCTTTAAATTCGGAGCTTTATACGTCCGAAACCTTCGTAGCAAGACGAAATTTAAAAGGCCGGTATAAAAGGTTTAAACATCATTAACAGGACAATTCTGGCTAAGAACGTTGAAAGTTTTTTGTTAGACAATTGAAAAAAAGTAGGCAAGATAGTACAGAGAACTTTCAGGGCCATTTGACAACTGTCTTTCAAGACACCACAGTTCTCGAAAGGCAAAATTATTTCGTATTTTTCGTATTTCAAAACAATCATCAGTATTTAATTAAAGCAAATTAAACGAAAACCTTGAATAAAAATGAAAACTAAATAAAAAAAATTAAATAAAGTTTATTAAAAATGTATTTCTTCTGAAAAACAAATAAAATGTAAAAACTAAATTAGAAGAAGAAAAAAATTTGATCAAAAATTAAATCAAAAAACAAAACTAAATGTTAAATATAATATTGTTTTATTTAAAACAAAAAAATCAAAATTTTAAAGAAAATGAAATAAAGGAAATAAAAATGAATTAAATTAAAACAAAAGGGAAAATTAATGAGACAATTTTTGAAATTTCAAATGAAACAAAAAAAATATTTTTTTTTTTTAACAATAAAATTTAAACATGAAAAGAAAATCAAACTAAAAAACAAACAAACAAAATTTATTCAAAATAAAAAAATTAAATAGGTTTCTAAAAATTTAATGAAATTAAAAACAAAATTTTCTTCTTTTTAAAACAATAAAATCCGCTGCCCGAGACTCGAACTCGGATAATTCGAATGGCAAGCCTGTGCTTTGCTCACTCGGTCATTGCGATTGTTCCAGCGACGCGAGCTAAATAATATACAAATGCTTTCTCTCACTATATATTTTCACCACGAGAGGTGAATGAGAGAGCTTTTTTTCTACGACTTTCGTGCTAGAATAACAAAAGTCTTTCGAACTGCCATCTGCCATTTCTTTAGTCTTAAGAAGGACTTTTTACTATATTAGCCAGAATTAACCTCCCTTGTCTTTTTATGGTGCAAAGCTTTTTTGACAGAAAGTACTTGTGTGTAATTTTGATCACGCGGATTATTTTGCACAAGAATATTATCAATTTGTTCACATAGCGGCTGTGGGTAACAGCCTACAGGAATTGAGATAGATGTAGATAAATGCTCAGAATGAAAAGAGAGATGGATTAAGTCGTGACTATCTGTCCGTCTGTGCACACGATAACTCGAGTAGAAACTGAGGTGCCTCAACGAAACTTGGTACATGTATTTATTTTGAGCCAAGGATAGATGGTGTTCAAAATGGGGAAAATCTAACTATAACCACGCTTACCTCCCATGTAACGGTAGTTGACGGAAATATGTAAACTGCGATATTTTAGTAAGTACTGAAGCTTTTTGACGGAAAATAAGAACAGTATAAATTTTTAGAAAATGGGCGTGGCCTAAACTTCTCACAGTTTTTGCTCTTGGTAAAACATACCAAACGGCTGAACTTTTTTTAAATCGGCAAACATTCCATATAATGGTAACTTATGGTGATTTCGTTTCTACGAAAAAATCTTGGTTGAGAAAATTATGTGTTCGTTTCTTAAAATTTCACACCCTTTTAACGCTCTGCCCTGTGAAGCTTTGGCAGGGGAGATGGTTGCCCTGAAAATCGGATGTCTGTTTAAAACGACAATATTATGAAATGCATGAGCTACACAAGAAGGCAAAAACATGCCAAAGACGTTCATTCAGTCAAAGTCACACCAATCTCTTAAAAACACGCAAGATTATTATGGAATTTTGGAAAATGGGCGGGGCACCGCCAATTTATGACTGCACAAGTTTATCTCATTAAGTCAAACTGAACATACTATCGCAGATGTTTGAAATAGGGGTAAAACCACCTTTGCTTACCATGCAACGGTAGTTTTCGGAAAGGTGAAAAAACTATATTTGATACGGTATTTAATGTTCGGCTTCACGGGATATTTATTGTTGGACTTTCTTAATTGTTTTTTTTTTTTTAATTTATTTATTTTTTGTTTTATTATTTGCTACCATTTGGTTCCCACGAGGAGATGAAATAGAGGGGCAAAGCTCTTGTACAACAAGATGGACCCAAGTTTTGAAGGGAAAGCTGCAGTTAATAAATTTTTTCCACCGTAATTCCACACAGTCTTCGACGCGATACGAAATCTTAACTTTGGTGTGAGATCCATTTTAGTTTTAATTAGATGGTTCGATTTCAGTTTTAAGGTGTTGTCTATATAAACTAAATGATCTGCCATGCACTGTGTGCTAATTGTAAAGGCCTTCCATTAATTACCAATTATGCATATTAAGAGAAGTGAAATAATTTTGAAATCCGCTATTTTGTACCAGCGGACATCTTGTATTTTGTATTTTTCATAGTGTACGGTATTGTACTGGTCAAGTCCTTTCATTTGATTGAGGGTGGTGTAAAAAAGTATATAATGAGTCATTTTGTGTACTGTCTTCTGCTCGGCAAGAGCTTTCACCTTATACCCATATGGATAACGTAGTAAAAAAAATGTAATCGGCCATTTTCTGGTGGCGGCTATTTTCGTTTTGAAATTTGTCATAGTTTACTGTATTCTGCCAGTCAAGCTCTTTCATTTGATATCCATACTTAGGGGGTTTAAAAAATATTTGAATCCGACATTTTGTGGCGGCAGACATCTTGTATTTACAATGGTACTGAACATACGTACTATATGATTGTATTGCCATCAGAGCTAAATGTGTGTATCAAATTTCAGTTCAATAGGCCCACAGGAAAGGGGTGAAATTTCAGTTACTAGATCTAACTCAAAAAAAAAAGAACGAAAAGGCAAGCTTAATAAAACCGATTAAAAAGATATTTCTGATATGAGCTTCCACAACAAACTCAACTTTATCAATCAGGCTGGTTGAATGAATATTAATTTATTTGAGCTACCAATATAACCCAACTACGGATATTAATTTTTCAGCTTTTTCGGATCCCAGGATTTTCGGGACGTCGTTATTACAATCCCGGGATCCCGGGATTAGTCCCGGGATTTAGATATTCATTACTTTTTAACAACTTAAATCGCAAAAATTGCTCCTATCTCTCCTACCATAAAATAAATAACAAATAAATGGGTTTGAAACCTACTTTTTACTTAAAGTGGCGTTTTTATTTTTTCTCTCTGTCGTCAGGATTTATTTTAAAGGACTTTGTAATTTCAAAGATATGATTAATTCCAAAAATTATTTTAAAAATTTAATGCAATGTAAAATAAAAATATGGGTACCAAATGCAAGAGGCAATTTCTTTAGAATTAAAAAATAATAATTTTTTTTGGAATCACAAGGACGAATAGGTAATGTTTTAAGCTGATAAAGTTAGAAGGACGAAATTCGAGGATGTTATTGAACTTTGATGCACTTGGGCGAGCCTAAGATATTGACCAAAACTTGCCATCTTTCACATAGATTATTTTTAGAGCATAATGAATCATATTTTTGCTATTACCAATCAGAAATCTAAAAAAGCGGATTTTCGGCCCACGCTAATATACAATGAGCTAGACATTTATAAAAAAATATTAATTATTTAATAAATACTGGTCAAGAAAATTAGTTTGCATTATTGCCATCAGTGCAAATTACAAATCCCGAAAATCCCGGATTATTTGCCAAGAATCCCGGAATTTTTGGGACCTTAAAAAGGCCGGGATCTCGGGATTAACATTCCTAAACCCAACTTATGCCAATAAACGGTAGTTTTGGAGGTGGCCATCCTTAACAAACCCAATGAATCCTTGAGTGTGAAATAAAACTATTTAATTCCGTTGGGGTCTACAGTGTATGTAGATGGCTTGTGCTAATATATTTTTATTTTTTCTTTAATTTAAATTTTTGTATGTGTACATATGTAACTATTTAAACTGATAAATCAATTATGTTTAGAAGCAATATAAAATTCATCTTAAACCTAAAAGTAACAAAGTCGTTGAACATATGTATATACATAAAATAAAAGCTTACATATGCATTTCAAATAATTTCTTTTTAGATACAATTAATATTTTTTGGCACTAAACGAGCTCAAATACTGATGCTAGTATTCAGTTCATATCAATTTAGATTTTTACGCACAAATGTAACTTTTCAGTTAAGATTGAGAGCTACTATTTGTATATAATTTAAATTTAATTGTTAGTTATTGGGTTAAATTCACAGTAATTTCATATTCTTTGGAAATATACATCACTCTTGAGGAACTAAATAAATTCGCGTTTAACTGTTACACAAAATCACTTCCTCAATTTGCTGCAATTGCCCAATGCATCCAAAATGTGTCCATGGCCGCATTGTTGCTCAGCTTTCAGCAGATCTGGATTTATGATTTCCACATTGCGCAATAGGCCATGTGATGTGCGCTCCTCCTCTACAGAATCACTCGAAAATTTTTCCTTGAAATCGCCAAACTTATCCTTTAGATCAGAGCCCAGATCCTTCGCCTTATCACCGAATTTCTTTGCGCCCTCCTTCAGTTCGGTGCCCAACTTTTTGGCCTGTTCGGAAACCTTTGCAGCGCCTTTCTTTATTTGACAGCCAACGTTTTTGAAGAAATCGCGTACTTGATGCTCAGCGCTGTCCTCGGAGCTGGCCACTTTTGGTCCTATGACAGGCACATCTGACAAAGATGGTAGGATTTTCTCATTGCAATCGAGTAGATCGGCGCGTGCAGTGGTGGCACAGAAGCACAGCAACGCTGCTGCGAAAATAAAAACAATATTTTTCATTGTTTGTTTTGGTTTTTTGGCAATTTTTGTTTGTTTTTGTTATTTAATTATTCACACTTTCACTATTTAATCGTTTTTGTTAACTTCGATTTTTTTTGTGCCTAACAGTTCCATGTGCGGCTATGACGATGCTGTATCTGCGTGCGTGATCCGCTAACGAATACGCAATAACTGTGACTGCTTCTGGCATCAGGCGACCGCTACGGTTTTTATTTAATTGACAATTTTCAAAAGAATTTATTCAATCAAACAATTACGCGCAAAAACAGCGCAGCGTCATAAGTTTATTGTGTGTATGCGCATATACTTAAATACATATTTATGTAAGTACTTGTATGTAAGTGGGTTTGTAAGTTCTCAAGTGGTTTTATACATATTTCGCGGTTATTCGATTGCAAGCTTTTGTGTTGATCCACTATTCTGGGTTGTACTTGCTTTCCGCAGTTGTTGTTGTTGCAGCGATTTTAATAAAAGCGAGTGTCGCACACATGCACACATGTACTTTATGTTTGTTAGAATGTGTTTTTACACATGTTTACCCAAAACAATCGACCGCCTTTTTTAGAACTCAGATTCTCCGACAACTTTCAGCGCTTGGCGTTTGCGGAATGTGATTAGCTGCTACAAGTATTTCGCGACTACCTAATTCAATGAGCATATAAATGTATGCACTTACGAACGGGTATGTTCAGCCATGACAGTAAATGGAAACTGTTACTTTATATTGCACACTAAAAAAGGCAGACAACCCCTGCAAGAAAATTATCAACAAGTGCTCTATGCCTATTTTGTTTAACGGGTCCGTTGTGATACCGTTCTACTCAAAG
>NW_023458556.1:39895228-39897071 GCF_013731165.1 Rhagoletis pomonella | reverse complement strand
TGCCTATTTTGTTTAACGGGTCCGTTGTGATACCGTTCTACTCAAAGTTACACAGAAGTTTTCGTACGCCTTTTTTCGGCTAAGTCCTCGAAAAATCCTGAACTCATGAACTTTCGCCTTCTTCTTCAGGTGCCGCAAGGTTTTCGGCTCTTCTTCTTTGCTGCAACTTCCTCAGAATCCATATGGGGGACCTCTAAACTCTCCGGAACATGGCCTGTTAGTAAATCGACATCTACGGCTAAGTATCCTCTTCTCATCATGAGGAAACCGTCACGTTTCGATCACTTAAGTGTCGCACTGCTGCAAGTGGTGAGACTAGCCCTTGCTAGCTTAAGAGATAGATCCCATTGAATTAGCTTGCAAATAGCGAGCGGCTGGCCTAAACCCTTCCTGGGGTGCAAAAGTGGAGCGGACATGCCCTCTCTTGCAAGTTCGTCTGTCTTTTCGTTGCCCGGTATGTTACGATGCCCCGGCACCTAAACGAAGTGAAGAGTAGACTGCTCAACCATCTTATTTAGACATCTGTAAAAGTAACGGCATGGTAAAACAGACACAAAAATTGTTTAACTCACTCCGTAGTTCTGGAGGTCTTTGATTTAATTTCTGATCATGCAGATTTCCGCGCCTCCAATAGGGTTCCCAGTAGCTTCTTATCTTTCCACATTTCCTTACGGATGGATCAAAACTTGAAAGTAAGATTGGCGCAGAAGTCTTCTGCCGGAGGCTCTACTTCAAAACGAAGTTCAGGCTTCCGGACTGCTCCAATCCCTTTCAGGCGGAAATAGCTGCCATTAAAGAAGCAGTGAACACAGTGGGGACTGTGGGGTCAGTGAGGGAGATGGAAATCTATTGTTATTGTCAAGCGGCTATTGGAGCCGTGAATGCTATGGTGGTGCAATCAAAAATGCTCAGAGAATGTCTGACCACCCACTCAACCGCGAAGCATGACTGGCGACTTGGGAAGAAAAGGTACCCATGAAATGCTATCACCGGAAGCAACTGAGGGCATCTTTGACCTTCTTATATTCACTCTTGAACGATTGGGTGTTTTGGCAGCTCAGCGATACCTGCTTCAAAAAAATAAGCACAAACACAATTTTAAGATCATTTCAGCTTCTTGTGGATGGAAGGCGGGAAAAGGAGTTTCATATTGCTGAAAAATCGCAGCTTTCGCTGCAGGTGGGGGTTCCTACAGGCCACTTTGCGATTGGTTATTATTCATAAGTCAAGGTTAGTATTCTTCCCTGATTCGACCAGTCGCAGCTGTCAAGATGATGATGGGATGGCATCACCTAAACACTCTCTATTAGACCACCCAGCTTTTGCGAGGCTTGGGTGAAATATTTTGGTTCGCATTTACTGATCAAACCTGAGGAACTCTCGTGCTCTGAAATTAGCTGCATTCGTCATTCCGTAATCGGCTTGCGGCGTTTCTTCGAATATGTAATGGTCTCCGTTCAAATTTTCATTGTATCATAGAGGCCATTCTCCTAAAGGTCCAATTACGTCACTTAAATATTTGCGGCAAATACTGCAACGTACTGTATCTACCTACCAAATTTCTGGTCAGAGCTGAAATCATTTCTAAAAATTTCAAACCACTTACGGTTGGCGACATCTAGCGAAATTTTGCATTTTTGCCAGGGACCGAACATAACAGTTATTGATGAAAACTGTCATTGAAAAATTCACTATGAAGGAAATGTTCTACAACTAAGTGATATATACCAATCGATTTCTTTTTTCACCGAGAATCAAATTAAAAAAAATATATTTGTAATTTTTGTGTAAAATTAAAAAAATAACAATTATTTTTGACTTTTATTTTATAAATCCAAAAAGG
>NW_023458556.1:39893335-39895128 GCF_013731165.1 Rhagoletis pomonella | reverse complement strand
TGCCTATTTTGTTTAACGGGTCCGTTGTGATACCGTTCTACTCAAAGATACACAGAAGTTTTCGTACGCCTTTTTTCGGCTAAGTCCTCGAAAAATCCTGAACTCATGAACTTTCGCCTTCTTCTTCAGGTGCCGCAAGGTTTCCGGCTCTTCTTCTTTGCTGCAACTTCCTCAGAATCCATATGGGGGACCTCTAAACTCTCCGGAACATGGCCTGTTAGTAAACCGACATCTACGGCTAAGTATCCTCTTCTCATCATCAGGAAACCGTCACGTTTCGATCACTTAAGTGTCGCACTGCTGCAAGTGGTGAGACTAGCCCTTGCTAGCTTAAGAGATAGATCCCATTGAATTAGCTTGCAAATAGCGAGCGGCAAGCCTAAACCCTTCCTGGGGTGCAAAAGTGGAGCGGACATGCCATCTCTTGCAAGTTCGTCTGTCTTTTCGTTGCCCGGTATGTTACGATGCCCCGGCACCTAAACGAAGTGAAGAGCAGACTGCTCAACCATCTTATTTAGACATCTGTAAAAGTAACGGCATGGTAAAACAGACTCAAAAATTGTTTAACTTACTCCGTAGTTCTGGAGGTCTTTGATTTAATTTCTGATCATGCAGATTTCCGCGCCTCCAATAGAGTTCCCAGTAGCTTCTTAACTTTCCACATTTCCTCACGGATGGATCAAAACTTGAAAGTAAGATTGGTGCAGAAGTCATCTGCCGGAGGCTCTACTTCAAAACGAAGTTCAGGCTTCCGGACAGCTGCAATCCCTTTCAGGCGGAAATAGCTGCCATTATTGAAGCAGTGAACACAGTGGGGTCTGTGGGGTCAGTGAGGCAGATGGAAATCTATTGTTATTGTCAAGCGGCTATTGGAGCCGTGAATGTTATGGTGATGCAATCAAAAATGTTCAGAGAGTGTCTGACCACCCACTCAACCGCGAAGCATGGCTGGCGACTTGGCAAGAAAAGGTACCCATGAAATGCTATCACCGGAAGCAACTGATGGCATCTTTGACCTTCTTTTATTCACTCTTGAACGATTGGGTGTTTTGGCAGCTCAGCGATACCTGCTTCAAAAAAACAAGCACAAACACAATTTTAAGATCATTCCAGCTTCTTGTGGATGGAAGGCAGGAAAAGGAGTTTCATATTGCTGAAAAATCGCAGCTTTCGCAGCAGGTAGGGGTTCCAACAGGCCACTTTGCGATTGTCAAGGTTAGTATTCTTCCCTGATTCGACCAGTCGCAGCTGTCAAGAAAATGATGGGATGGCATCACCTAAACACTCTCTATTAGACCACCCAGCTTTTGCGAGACTTGGGTGAAATATTTTGGCTCGCATTTACTGATCAAACCTGAGGAACTCTCGTCCTCTGAAATTAGCTGCATTCGTTATTCCGTAATCGGCTTCCGGCGTTTCTTCGAATATGTAATGGTCTCCGTTCAAATTTTCATTGTATCACAGAGGCCATTCAACGCGAGGCAACGTACTGTATCTACCTACCAAATTTCTGGTCAGAGCTGAAATGATTTCTAAAAATTTCAAACCACTTACGGTTGGCGACATCTAGCGAAATTTTGCATTTTTGCCAGGGACCGAATATAGCAGTTATTGATGAAAACTGTCATTGAAAAATTCACTATGAACGAAATGTTCTACAACTAAGTGATATATACCAGTCGATTTCTTTTTACACCGAGAATCAAATTTGAGAAAAAAATGTATTTGTAATTTTTGTGTAAAATTAAAAAATAACAATTATTTTTGACTTTTATTTTATAAATCCAAAAAGG
>NW_023458556.1:39889046-39893235 GCF_013731165.1 Rhagoletis pomonella | reverse complement strand
AAAAAATAACAATTATTTTTGACTTTTATTTTATAAATCCAAAAAGGTACTCTTGATTTTTATCTAAATAATCTGTAAATAACAGTTATAAATCCAAAAAGGTACTCTTGATTTTTATCTAAATAATCTGTAAGTAACAGTTATTTTTGATTTTTATATTATGTGTCTTAGATAACATTTATTGAAGACTTTTATTTTTTAAGTTTCGCAGTTAAGAAGGTGTTGGAGAACAAAAGTTTAACACGACTTTTACAAATCACTTTTATAAGTAAGATTTTAAAAATAAAAGTTAGTGACTGATTTATATTGATGACTTTTATAAATAAAAGTCTTCAATAACTGTTATCTAAGGCATATAGGTAATATAAAAATCTAAAATATTATATATTATATAAATTATTTTATTTATAAAATAAAAGTCAGAATAAACTGTTATTTAAGGAGTAATTAAATAAAAGTAAAAAATTAATTGTTAAAGATCGATTTTTTTAATAAAAGTTGTAACTGTTAGGGTCCCTGATGTCGGCTTACATTTCTGGTGGGTCAGATACAAGTTTACTTAGAAGTGATGTGAATTTCTCATACCAAAAAAGAATTTTGAATGATATCGTAAAAACTTCAACCGAAATAAGGTACCTATTATTAAAATTTAAAAGTTTACTGAAGTAGTAATTGAAAAGGGGTAGCGAAAAAAATTCGAATTTTCCATAAAATTACTGTATATAATTTATCAGTTAACTAAATGCATTAGCAGGGAACCATATGAGAACTCGAGATTTTCCCTAACGGGTCGTTGCGCATATATGAACGAATGTATGCTGGTATGGGAGAATGCCCAAATCACTGCACGCTTCCAAATTCAACCTTCTCTTAATGTAACTGGGGTGAGTAATGCTATTATCCGGAAAATCTTGTTTATTATGATAATATTTGTTGATGATATTTATTTTCAGACTACGAAAAGTTTACTGTTAAATATTTTCTTAGAATTAGGTTCTATTAATACATACTTATGTATGTACTTTAATTTTTTCGCTTCTATAGTAGAAGGTTGAAAATCTGAGTACAAGTTTGCAGAATAACATAACTTCTTCCGCATAACAAATTTTCGCAAATGATCGGTATTCATAGCTTATCAAGTGTGTGTTAGAAACGACACCTAAAAAGTTTAAATCCTAACGCCGCATAAGGTTCACAGCTGACTAATATATGGTAGGTTCAGGTAGTTCTCGATCGCGTCCCAACGGAGTAGCTGTTCAATTCCTCATTTTTGTTTTGTTTTTATGGACGTCAAATTTTTCATGGCTCACTTTAAAAGCCCAATTAATATGCTACTTTTATAGAAATATTACTGAACCGCCCTTATGTAATGGAGCCAAATTAACTGTATGAAGTATCAGTGAAATCAACCCTTTACTAAGAAACTAAGAATTGTGCATAATCAAATTCTTTGCTACACCTAAACTGTAGAGCAGCAGAACTTAATAAGCAGAGTCATCGACGGAAGTTTCAGACCATCCAGATAGTTCTAAAATCTTACTCACTCTCACTGGACCGTTGTGATATCAACAGGACAGGACTGGTAAAGCAGACCTCCCGTATGCCTAATACCATAAACTTTTATACTATCAGCGGGATTCGCATAGAATAGTTTTGAGCTGGAGCGTTTGTGCCTTTGCGTTCGACGTGACCAAGTCAGCTCGTGTAGCTCATCTTTTAATCGTTTGCGGTATTCGTCGTGGCCAACGCCCAAATGCCCGTTAATTTTCCGCAGAACAAATTTGTTCGACCACTCCGAGGGTCGAATGTGGTCGATGAGAGGAGATGCTTCGGCTTACACTTGTAAAAATAAAGTCACACGACGGGTAGTCGGCATTTCTGAAAGCTCAACAGATCGGAGGGGTCGTTCACAATTACGTCGTAAAGTGGCTTTGAATTGCTAGTATTAATCCAGCCCTCACTGCGGGCAGGGCGTATGAGTAACTAAATTTTAACTTCTGTTACGCTAATTTTCAGATAAAAATTTCCATTGCATATGTGCGAATAAATCCACATTAGAAGATTCTTCGAATAGTTTTAAAGCCTGATTATAGCAACTTAACTTAACTTAACGGAACGTAGAACTTAGAAAATCAAAATGATACAGATCAATTATAAGCAACATCCATTTAAGAGAATGTTTAAGTGAGAGCGTGTAAGTTACGTTAAGTTGCGATAATCAGACCATTAGACCTGCAATGCATGCATGTAAATACAAAGAATCAAAACTTCACGTCGCTTAACTGAAAAGAATCTCTAAAACTCAGATTCCCAAAGGGATGGTTCAAAGTCAACTCGATCGTCGCATCACTGAAACTATTCAACAGCGGTTTCTTATTTTGATGATTTAAACTTTAAAATTCAAATCACTCCCGCCGCCAAAGAAGTTTTCACTTCAAAAAAAAAGAAAAAATTAATAAAAAAACCAAAAAAATAGCTTGAGTTTGAAGGAATGCTTAGAAACTACTTCAAGATTAATTTTTTGTTTAAAGTCACAATGTAACTGAGGTTAAGCATTTTGTTGATAAAAGAGAATCAGCATAAAAATAAAAATTAAATATTTTTTGATCAAAAATATAAAATAAAATAAATAAAAAAATATATTAGATAAGATTACAACAAAAAACATTAAAAATATAAACATACATACTGTACCTACACGTGTACATATATATGTATGTAAAAACAATAGATTTGCATTTGCTAATTTATGTCAACCACTCCATGCAAATTTAAATTTCAGTGACGAATAAATTTGAAGAGGTTTCACAATTTTTTTTCCCATTTTACTGCTACTCGTAGTTAAGAAAAGTAAAGTAAGTTTACCTGGAAAGCAGTTATATTTCCCGATATGAATTTTGAGTTAGCTCACTTTAGATCTAGCTGAGCGATGTGTTTGTTCGATGTTGTCTACACAGTGTTGGCTAATTAAGTGATCTAGTCAGAAATTACTTTAACTTTAGAAGTGGTTCGTGTAAAGAATGCCTACTTTTAGGATGAAGACAAATGCCCTGTAGGGAAATCTGCAGTTAATGAATAGGCCATTTCGAATTTATACAACCGAATATTAAATTTATAATTTTTGACCTCAAAAACACCCACGTAACAGGTTTCAACTAAAATAAATGAATTGATGTAAATTATCTACCACATTGGATCCAAAATTCTTAATTTTTTAGTTTGTCTTCGATTCCTGAGTAACAAGGTTTAAGCTAATCTGATATCGGATTCGTAATTAGCGACCCCAAAAACCACCGACTGGTAAGGTTCAAGACAATTTGATAAGATATTGAATTTTGGCCAGTTTTAATCGCTTCCTGGCCCACAGTGTGTCCGCCAGCATTTCAAACCTTTCGCAGTCACGTATGTAATTCTGTCATTCTCCCTTAATTAGGGTAAACAGGTCTCGCTTCCTTCCTAAGCGTCCTATGTCGAACGCAGACATAATCAGTTCAATATTAGATTTTAGTAATTCATGTTAGCTCAACCGTTCTTTACCCATGTTCTTAGTGGGATGCTATAGTCATATAGACATGTGCGAGATAACGATTATTTTCGACGTTTCAGAAATAGATGCCGCTGATCGCAGTAGTTCGAAATGATTTCTATGCAGGCTAATCAATGGGTAGGTTCGGCAGGCGCAGCAGTTGAGCGCAACCGTTGCTAAAAAAATCAGTGATCGTTATGCGTCTTCTAAACGGCTTGATACATTAGCTTTAGAAATTCAGAGCTTTTTCAGAACGAAATCGGAAAAATCTTTATAGCTTAGACATATTTTTTACAATGAAGATCCGAAATAGCTCTATTTAAAGAGGGGAAAATCTAGTTTGTTTTGGGTAAAGCATTAGGTATAGGTTTACTACAAGTAAAGGGTCTAATTATAATCCAAAGTCACCATAAGTTTTTTTTTTTTATCAGAACTCCATCGGATATTATAGTGCGGCGCACAGTGTATTATTTCCAATATTTTAGAAAATATTAATTCACAACAACTAGAAAATTTAAATCAAAGTATATGGAGGGACGGTATTTGATTTGGAAGATTACCAAGCACAATAACATTTAAACTTGTATGTTTGAAACTGAATGTCAATGTTTAAGTCGTTGGAGTTTTGTGATTTATGCAACAATTGTTAAAATACCATTTTGA
>NW_023458556.1:39885184-39888946 GCF_013731165.1 Rhagoletis pomonella | reverse complement strand
CTTGTTTTGTTCTTTTTAATGAATATGCACTTTTGGGATTTTAGTAAACTAGGACTGAGTATTTCATATTAAAGTAAAACGATGTCAATTAAATTTAATTTTAGCAATTTATTAATTTCATTAGGCCAGCAAACTTGTAATGCGCGTTTACTCGATAGAGTTTGTATCTCAGTTTATTTCCCACTCCTCTTAGACTTTAAACAACACAGCTTTAGCTGCTGGAAAGCGCTGGTTTTGATGAAATTTTCTTTTTTCAGGCCTACTAGGAATTTTATTTTCTTCGAGTATTTTATTTGCATTTGATATCAACCGAGACAAATTTTTGGATTTTCGCTTTTGAATGGAGAGAGCTTTATTTATCACCTTTCCAATAGTATCTCATCTTTGTAAATAGAGCAAGAATTAGTTTATTTAAATAAGTAATAAATTCTAAATCATTAATGCAATTTTCACGTGTTTATACCGGATATTGTTTACAAAAATTAGTCTGTGATTGATTGATTTCAATTTTCATTAGTTTACGCTGTTCTACACTTTATTAGCATTCCATTTAGACAATTTGTAAACAAAAGCAAAACACTAATTTTTGAGGTGAACTAGAGCTCACCCGTTCGTATGTACGTAATGTATACATATGTACAATATACACACTTCCATTTTCAAAGGTAATTAACCAAACTATTCAATTTTAGCTGGAAAGCAAATATAAATTAATAAAGAAATTTGAGTTCGCTGTCGATGCAACTGCTGATGAACAAAGGGAACATATTTATTTATGTAGTAGATTGGTACATACAAATGTATATACATATATGTGAATTCACTGCGGCATCTTTGCTGTACGTCGAGTACGAGAATTCCACCCACTATGTACATCTAAACTGAGCAGCGCTGTCGACCACGACTGCGAGGTTAGCAGCAACAGCTGAAAAAAAAATTGTCAAAATATTTAATACGAAAAACCGATCGGCAGCAACGAGCATCCATAAACGCGTACGTATGTATGCAAATAGTTATGTGAATAAATATACTGCCAGTGGCGAGCAAAGAAAATTGTGCGAGCGAAATGAGTTGGAACGTTGATGAAAGTGGCAGTGAAAATTTTTGGGAAATGAGAAAATATGTATTTGCAAGGTGCTGAGAATAGCAGTGCGTTTGGCTTCTTTAAGCACGAGTAAGTATGTATATGTTTGTTTTTATTTTCTGCAAATGGAAAATTGGCAAGAAAATCGCTCATATCAGCTGCTTTTACGAGTACTGAAAACAGTGTGAAATTCATCGCTGTACGCAGCTGTTCGGTTGTGTGGCGTAAAAATTTGTTCGGAAAAGCGTTTATTGAAGAAAGTATTGCCGCGTTGATGATCGAAAAACGAAAAGCGTAGGGGCGCTGCATTCATTCTAGCGTCGCCGTGGGTCACTTAAAATTTTGTGCTTTGACTTAATTTGTGATAGCTGGCAGCGCTGTTGGCCAATTGTTTGGATTGCAGCTGCCTGTTGCTGTGCAAATAAACAACATACATACATACATACATACGTACATATGAATGTACATATATTCTTTGTATGAACGTGAAAGTGACTATTTGTATACGTGATTAACTTTAGAAAAACAAAAACAATTAATTTTTAACATTCTGAAAAATTTTCGAAGAAATGCTATACATACAAAATGTCTCAAAGGCATAGCGAAATGATTAACTTAAAAAATAATAAAAATTTAATTTGAAAGCAAATTTCATCGGTACTTCAGTGTCAGAAATGCAGAGGCAGACCACAAAGGAAATATTTGTACATATACATACATAAGTATGTGGGATCACGTACCCAATCGGGTTAAGATTTATTAAAAAAAAAGTTATAAGACCTCAAAAGTGATGAACATTTTCAAAAGGAGCGTTTCATCGTAATTTCGATCAAATTGTTATATGTAGATATGCACTACATTGCAGTTTCAATAATTTACATTGCCCCAATTTCAAGTGTGATCTAAACGCTCAAGCATCTAATGAAGAATGCTCTCAGCTGCATACGTGTGTACGCAAATTCAGAAAATTTACACAAGATAAACAATGGCAAATATATAGGAACAATAAATTGTGTTTGAGAAGAAATGTGCTAAAGGCCGCTTAGAACAAAACTTAAACCAACAACAAAACAAATATTTTGAAAATGTATATTAGCCTCAACAGAAACTAGGCCCACTTTATTATAAACGATCAAGTTGTCCACATACATACATACATACACAAATACTGTAATCGCGCGAGCAATAGTTCAATTGATTGGCATTCGAATCTGTCACTTAGGCTGCACAGTGGGTCAGAGACTGCGCGCCGCGCTTTCATAAGTCAAGCGCGCTTCTTGTATGACGGGGCTATCATATTATATAGGTATTTAAATAAGATAATTTGTTTATAAAATTATATTAGTAGACGGTTAGAAAGAAAAATAATTATAAGAAACGAAGATTCAGGGCAAAATTAACTTCCGAGTATAATGAGTGCTCTCACCAATGCTACAGGTGATAGCCTGAACGGCATATTACTAGAACTCAACAGAGGGCGCTTCTTAGTTGCGGCGTATGCGGATGATGTTGTAATAGCAGTTACAGGCCCATTCCTCTCGCCTAGGCTGCGAGAAGCGGCCTGAATGTGAACCCAGTCAAGACAGATATTATCTTATTTAAAAACAGACACAAAATACCACAATTCAAGCTACCATCGCTAGACGGCAAGGCACTCTCATTATCCCCCAGCGTAAAGTATCATTGAGTCTTGCTGGATAATAAACTTAGTTGGAAAATCAATGTAGAATTCCGTAGACAGAAGGCCTATATAGCATTCTACACTTGCGAGAAAATCTTCAGTAGAAACTGGGGATTTAATCCTAAACTTGTGATGTGGATGTATACCGCGCTCATAAGACCAATTCTAACGTACGGCATCTTGGTTTGGTGATCCGGCCTAAGCAGGCAGTATAATGTCAGCAATCTAAGAAGCCTACAAAAGGCAGCAAGCGCAGGAGTAACAGGTGCACTAAGATCCTGCAGAAGCTCTAAATGACATCCTCGATTTAATTGGTCATGGGTTGGTCATAAACCAAATTAAATTAAGTAGGACAACAGATTATATGGTAGGCAATTTAGATTTAAGCTGTAACGTGCAAGTGCTACTCCCATCTAGAAGGGACTGGAGAAGAGATGGAGTGGCCGACCAAGAGGCGATCTCTCTATACACCGATGGATCCCAGATGGATTGCGGTGTGGAAGCGGAAGTCTACTTCAAGCATCTTACAAGCGGAATTTCTAGGGATCCTAGAAGCCTGTAAAATCCTAGGCAATAGAGTTGGGCACAGGAGTAAAGCATATATTCTGACAGCCAGGCGGCGCTATTGGCAATAGTGTCACCGGTTACCAAATCCATCCTAGCTGGGGAATGCAAAGTAATATTTCGCTCAGTGTCTCAGTCAACTACCGTCTCTCTTGTCAGGGTTCCTGGACATAGGAACATAGAAGGCAATGAGAAGGCGGATGAGTTGGCGAAGGCAGGAGTCGGTTTGGATGAATCCCAAGCGGTGGCACTGGGTTGCCCCCTTGGAACAGTCCAAAGAGAGATTAACGCATTTTCTTGGGTTGGCTAGACACCGGTGGTCAGATATACAGACTTGTAAGATAACGAGCAAAACATGACCTGACTACAACAGCGCGAAAACCCCAACCATAATGAGTGAAAGAATTGCTCCAAATAAAAGTGTTCAGGTTAC
>NW_023458556.1:39870650-39885084 GCF_013731165.1 Rhagoletis pomonella | reverse complement strand
ACCATAATGAGTGAAAGAATTGCTCCAAATAAAAGTGTTCAGGTTACTTTAAGCTATACAAAATAAATATATTATGTTCACCTGCTCGTGAGGCTAACTGGTTGTTAACTACCATTTTTTGCGTTGATTTTTAATAATGGTTTCTTTCTGGCGGAATCATTTGTACTTTTTTCTAAACAAATATTATTTCTTAAGAAATAAACTGCAGACGGGAATTTGCAATAAAATTTCAAAAAATCAAAAGCCGTCACTAAAAAATTAAAAAAGTCAATTCGTTTTTTTAGCCGATTGAATCTGACGCTTCATTAGACTAAAATTGTGTGGTCTATAAAACGTTCTAAAGACTCAAATTAAAAATTTTGAAATTGTCATGAAAATTTTGAATTTTTCTAAATTTTGTATAGTGTTTGAAACTTGGATTTCTAGTTTTGATTGAAGCTTGGACAATATTTTTATATATGCAAGGATATTCACCCCTGAAACGTTATCACCAGATATGGAGGAACTCGGTCCTCCTGCGGTATACTCCTGAACAGTTGGCGTAAGCTTAGCGGGCTCTGGGTTAACAACAGCACATTCAAGGCTATTTCGAAATAAAAGCATTTTTTTACGAACGCAGGGGCCACCTTTTGTATTTCGGCTTTACTGTCAAATCCAAAAGTAAGTCTAGGAGTGCCAGTTACTGTTGAAATTCGACCGCTTTTCTAGTTTTTTTTTTAGAACGCTGGAAATATTTTCAAACATAGCACTTAGATTGGCAATAATTTTTCTATAACCATTGTTTTTTATAAAAACTCTTTGGTCGTCAGACAAATGCACTTGGTCTGAAGTATCCGAAATTTAGAACCGCAATCTGTCAAATGAACCAATTCTGATGGCAGTAGCATACAATTGTCCATGAGAAAATACTGCTCATACAAAAAGCGGGAATGATTGGAAACTGCATACGCTGGAACAAAGACGGCAAAATAGTGCCAAAATAGCACAAATGAATGCGAGAGAGACAATCCGCTGACAGTTAAATAGCTCAAAAATTCTATTGAATGATTTTTCTGCATTGATAGATGAGCAATCATCATTTTTAGTACTTCACGAGAAATTGGCATAGTCCAGCACAAAGTGATTTGGGAAACTCTACACGTTCGATTTCAAGTCGTGGCTTTCATTCTACGCTTGAAAATCAAATAATGGAAAGGGGAAAATTCAGACCAAGATTTAAGACAATTTTCAATTAGGGCGACATGGGAACCTTGGGGCGCTATGTACCTCGATAACTCGATAAATTCTAAAACCTGTATGAATTTATAAATTTCAATGAATTTCACAAACACTAGACCCCGATAACTCGATAAAATTCGATAACGCTACAAATTTCGATAACTGTCGATAAATTTAGATAACTGAGTGTTTCCATAACTGCACAAATCCACAAATGTCTATCGCTCGATACACTCTGGTAACTACATAAAATTCGATAAATCGTGATAAATCGATAAATTAATGTAGTTCTAGAAATTGTGATTACCCAATATACTTTGAGAATTCCAAAAACTTCGATTCCATAAAGCGACAAATTTCCATAACTACTAACCATTTTCGCTAAATCCATAAATATCGATCATTTGAGTGAACTCGATCCATCACGACAACTCGATAAATTCCGTTAACTCGATCAACTTCGATAACTCTATAAATTTTAATTTTTCTATAAATATTACTTCTTCAATAAATATCGTATGAAATAAACACCCTCATTGCGAGAGTCGTGTCGAATGCAAGTCGTTTTTCGATAGTCGAATCGTATAGAAAGTCTCACGTCATTGCCTAAAATTTCCACTCGACTAGTGTATTAAAACGGAAAAACTTGGCAGCACTGTATAGTTTTCGACGATTTTCGTCGCACGACAGTAGACAATGCCAATGTTGTCGAGTCGCACAATTTAGCCTAATTTACGACTTACGCAATGAGGCTGAAAATTTCATTAACTTGACACATTTTGATGTTTCGTTCAATTTCTTTAACTCGATAACTATCGATACAGCTCTGAGACTCGATAAGCTTTGATACCCCATGGATCAATTTCAATAACCTGATACACTCCGATAACTTAGTAAACATTGATGATCCGATAAATTACGATAACTATGTATAGACTTTGTTGATAAGAACCTTGATGATAATTAATTTTTGATTACTGGATATTGTATACATATATATTTGGATTCTTTTCGAAAAATAGCATTCAGTTTTCTCACCCTTTTAGTTACTCTTATTATTATGTATTTTATGTATTATCATAATTTAGTCTTTATCTTAAATTTTGCCTTAATTTTTTTTCATATTAATATTTATCTTTATAAAAAACTTGCATTTCAAATACGAAATGAAACGAAATGCGAAAACAACTCAAACTGAACAACAACCGTACACAAATACAAAAATATTCAAACGACGATTTTGGCCGTAAATTTCAACTAATTTGGAAATAATATAGACCCTGCTCATCTACAGAAAAATATAATTCTTATAATGATATTGGTTCGTTAAAACCGGCAAACGAACGGAGACAAATTTTATGTTATTGTATTAATATATATGTAGATGTATCTAAACAATCACATACTTAAACACTCCTAACCCACTGTGCGCCAATAGCGTCGCGTCACTTTAAAATATATTCGAGAATGGCATACGCATTCTATAAATAAGCGCTAAGTAATGCGGGACGTTGTGCGGGTGAGGATAAATAATTGCGGCGATGAATACTATAAAGTACTTTTAGATAAAATGTATGTATGTTTGTGTGTGCTTCGGTTTTTGCATAGGCAACACAGTAGGCCTAGTGGTTGCAAAGAATATCGCGCATAAATATGTACATATATAGCCGTTAACAGCGTAGATATTTGTTTTGTTGTTTTGTATACAATATACTATCTACTTAAAGCTTTTTGTCAACTAGAGCAAGTGAAGGTATCAATGTGAAGCAATAAAAATGCAACAAATCGCAATAGTAAAAAATATTAACAAATAAAAACGAATAAAAATTATAACGAAAAACTGATTAAAGCAGCTGATCAAATGTAAAACTAAAGTGAATCAATGAAAGAGCAGAAAAATTTCGCGTCTTCAAAATTCCGCATATTTATAAAAAAAATGTATGAGTGACATGCATACATATGTATGTACATACACATGTGTTTATATGAGTATTTTTAAATTTAATTTCTGTTTTCATTTTATTTTGTTTGTTTCGTTTTGGCACACAGCCAGCGGATAAATGATGATCTTCATCTTCGGTTTTATCTCTGCAAGTGTACACGTACATATTTAAATAAAAAAAAATTTTGTATGAAATGACTTTTCATATGGGCGATTTTGTTGCTTAGCGTTGAGATAGCTGATGCGGCATTGGACGAGTCAGCGTTAGGACAGCTGTCGCAGAAGGAAGTAGCACTGAGTACAGTGGTTGTGATTGAAAATTAACAAAGCGAATAGGTGAAAAAAATACAGTGAAAAACAAAAACAAATATATGTACATACATATGTAAATGTAAATAAATAAACATTAATACAACAGGTGTGTTTGTGCGTCAACTACCAAAGACCAAAGACAATCTGAATAAGCGAAAAAAAATTTGTGAAAATGTGCACCTTTTGTTGATGAGCGAAATCGACGAACAGCTGTGTGCTAGCTAGCAAATGTTCATCGCCTACTCACGACCAACGGGCTGATCGATCACTCATACGCCCCTTGGTACCTTTGCATAATGTCTGAATTGTTTATGGACATGCAGCAGTGCCATACGGCTGCAGTGCTGACAAATGCAAAACAACACAAAAGCAAGCATAAAAATAACAACGACAACAACAACGATATTTATAGCAACAACAACAAATGCAGTTTCAGCAGCTCTAGAACACCTGATACAAACTGCTCATGGCAACGTTCAACAACAACTGGCGAAACGCCCGCCTTCTACGCCGAGGAGGGTAACGATGAAGTGGATGATGAGTTCGCGAATGTGTTGAGTTTACAGCTGCGAAAACCTAAGCATTGGCGTTGGGAGCTGAGTACGGCGCGTTCATGCGCAAATATAGCGCTGCCACGCATTCTGCTCTACGACCACAAAGGTCAGCTGTTGGTGGACGCGAATAGTCAGTTGGAGCAATGCTACCAACAGCCGCAAAATGAGCAGCCACGAAACGAGATGCGTCGAAATTCAATGCAGCCTGCGTCTGCGACTCAGCCACGCGCACGTAAGCGCGCCAACAAAGCGGCCACTACGAATTTGGCGCAATCGATAAGAAAAGCTTTGGATCGGCAATTCAGCGGTTTGCAAATACAAGAGGCCACACCCTCACCTGCATGTACACAAAACTGCAGCGTGGCAACAACACCCACAACTGAGCAAAATTCCACGCTATCTTCAACCATTGACTTTTACACCAATGAACTGCCGGACTACAAGCTACAGCGGCGTGCCAATTCACTGAAAGGCGTGCGGTTTAAGGTCAACGACGATGCGAATGTAAATTGTGAAGCTGTCGCCAATAAAAGCACACAGAATTCGTTCAACCTCGCCGACTTACCAACACCGCCGTCTACGATTACGACCACTACCACGCCCACCAATTCTTCATCGTCCGGCCCGCGCGAAAAGCGTCGCTATCGACGCTCTCACAGTTCAGGCCGCTCACCAGCTACCTCCGAATCGATATTGGAACGTTTTAGCTTCAATAAGGGACGCTTCTCCTCGCCAGAATTTGCAGAGGAACATGAGGTGTACCATGCGCCGCGCTATTTTCTACGCACCAGCAAGGCGGGCACTTTGGTGTTGCAGCACGAAAGCTTTAGCCGCTATCGTCGTCGGCGTCGACTACGTAACTCATCCACAGAGAATGGGCAAAGCACGACAGGTAGTGGTTCAAAGAGTTCACTGAAAATGTCGGAAAGTGGGTCGCAGCTCCAGCTGAAAACAACGAATGCAAATGGAGCAGTGGGAGAGCGGCCGTGCGGCAGCCTGTTGAATATGGCCGAGCAGCAGCAAATGCTGGCGAAGCGTAAAACAGTGTTCCCTGTGCGGCGCTATCGCAGTGACGGCAATGTGTTGCTGTATCAGCGAGTGTCTAGTTCAGGTGATGAGCAAGTCAGCGAGCGAGAGGATGATCGTGTTAGAGCGCGAGAAAGGGCGAAAATGCAGCAGTCACCGCGCAAATACGTCAGCCACAGAATACCGAGCAAAAAAGGTGAGTGGGCGCATCCGAACATAATATAAATTCTTTTATTTTTGAATACTCAATTAGGTTTTATTAGTATTTTACAACGTTTATTTGTTGTTTATCCAAAACGAAATAAATAGTTTTTAACTGTCTGCATGTTTATACATATAGTTATTCCAATAATTTTCATTTCAGAACTGGTTACAATAGATCCAGAAAACGGTGTACAGCCAGGCGCTGTTAGCACAGAGTCAAGGTGATGGGCAATGCTTGCCCTGGGACGGTTGAGTTCATCTACCTCAACATCACGTACGTATGTATGTATGCAAAAGTACATACATGTGCACTAAATTAGGAACGAAACATTTGTTTTATTTATGTTTTGTGTGATTTTTTATTATTTATTTACATACATACATGAAAGTGAAGAACAGGAAAAACAATCTAAGAAATTTGTTAGCTTTAAAGTTAATTGTGATTAAAAACTTAATGTAAATACATATGTAAATATATGTGTACATACGTTTGAAAAATATAAGCAATTCAATACAAATTATTCCTTCATTTACTTTTGCCAATTCACATTTTTCACATTTTTAGGTGGAAGAACGACTTGCACTACATCAGGAATTGACTTAAATGGATATTAAAAAAGTCCGTTCTAATTTCGTTGCCCATAATTTCATTAAAAAGTTTTTAATCCCATCTTATTATTGGGCTTATGTTGAACTTGTTTCTGTTTCATTTCGTGGGCGGTGATACATAGGCCTTCAGAGTCTCTAAGACAATTAATTCGTTTAATTCCAAGTTCTAAAAATATTTTTTGAATTTGTAAACAAAGCAGTTAATGTTGTCTTCTCATTTTCATATACCAGCTTAAGTATATATCAATATTTACTTTTGTAGGTTAGATTAAGTTAGGTAATGCTGGCTGACAATAAAAAGCGAGTCCTTGCCTGCTGTAAGCTGGACACTCGAAAATTATATGTTCCACACTTTTCTTGTAGTAGTTACGCTTACCAAAATTTTTGGCTTTTGCAAGAATTAGTTTAAACGCATGTGCTGCCAGCAAACATGTTATTGTTGGTAGTATGAAATTAGTAAGTTTCTTATCATATGAACTCCTACTAATTTTTTCAAGTCTGAAACCCTGAGTTCTTTTCCAAAACTTATCCACTTGGCGGTACATAACAAGTTTTTAAGATCGTTTGATTTCCTGGACATGAAGGTGTCTAAGAGAACTCCGTTTTTGGCTGGCTCGTTAGCTCTTCCATAGCCTTCCACATCCTTGTGTCCTGACGGTTTTGTCTAAAGCTGACCTTCTTCTGGGGTTCATACAATCAGCGAAGGTTATCGAATTAGTGTTACTAGTATCGCCCAGTTGTCGAGAAAGGATCCACGATTTTCATTTATAAAAAATAAGCATATGTATTTGTATGTATAGATGAGATCCCTAACGGTTCCTGACTGACTAATATGTTAGCATATACTCAGGGGTGGGCAAGGCCGAGGCCAAAAAGAGCCACTTGTAAAATCTAAATGCTACAAAGAGCCACAAAAAAAAACAACAAAAACAAAAATTGTATTTTTAAATAAAATTATTATTAGAAATGAAGAACATTGGTTTTATTATTATTCTAATGTACGTAAGAGAGATATTAAAGAAAATGTTGGTCAAATTTTCAAAATCTGGTTTTACGTCAGTTAAAGCCGTTCGTAACAGTTCTGTTAAATGTTGCTTAGTCAATAGGTACTACGTTCGTTTGAAATTTCCAGTAAAAAATGTCCAACAACAAAATTCCGGCGAAATGTCATCTGTTTTCTTACAAGAGAAAAATATCTAAAATAGTACGCGAACAGAAAATTTGCAGAAAATTGCAAGTTAGACGAACAGCTGATAGAAATTTTGTTTACATTTAAAAGTAGAAAATTGGAAACGAACCCTATAAACATTTTGGCGAACGTTCGAAAATGACCTTCGATATCCAGTATGCATATCGGACTGCGAGCGAACTCATAACCAACCTTAGTTTTCCAACGTTCATACGTTGGAAATACTCTGGAGATGGGTTCGAAAAAAAATGGAAACCATAATAACAACAGAGATAGTGAAATCTAGCTCAATTCGCCCAGGGAATTTAAGAGAATCACACTCTCTAATTAAAATTTCAGTTTGATAATGGGCTGGATTTCGAATTAATAACGAAGGGAAAATACATTGGATAACGAGGGTTCCGTTTTGCTGGAGAATGGCCTTGTTCTCTAATCGAATACTAACCTACTAAAAATGTTAGTTTTCCAATCATTTTCGAATTGTTAACCAATCCCAATGTTTATTGGGTAAGAAAACAAATCCCGAAGTCTTATCCTGACACAGTTCACTGACTAAACGAATAATTACTTACTACTTACAAGTTTAATTAGTCGCATTTTACTATTTTAACTTCCAAACCATCAAATTCAATTAGTGAATTCCAACCAGCTGTTTTTGATTAGCGGTTTTCGTGTTGGCAAATTGCTGTTGGCAAAAATTTTTCCAGCAGAAAATAAGAAGCATTCCCTCAAAATAAAGTACCATTTTGTTCTCTCAATTTCTGATGCTGATAGTTTTTATAACTTTCAATAATTATCATGTATGCGAATGCAACTAATTGCGAACGGTATTTGGACTTTACGAATTTCATTGTAGAGTACAAAGACTCACAGTTATACGTTGTACCAAAAATTTTCGATTATATAGGTGTGAGAGCCTCTTGGAAGGTTTAAAACTAAATTGCCAACATCTATTTATGTACATAAACTCCTCTTTCTTTTCATTACAATCGGCAGAGATTAAGAAAGTAAAACAAAGTAAAATATTTTCTTTTCTAACGGCGGTTTTACAGGGTTTTTGTCAAGATTGGGCCTAAAGCCCAATATTTTTGCACCACACGATTAGGCTACCAAGTTACACCAAATTTTATGTTGCTATTATGCGTTCTAAATATAAAGAAAATCTGACCATAAATATGATTTTTATACCTTTCATGAGCATGAAATGGTATTATAACTTTGGTCCGATGTTTGTAAGTACCAGAACAAAAAGAGATAGACCCATTAAAATGTATACTTATTTGATCAGAACGTCGAGCTGAGTTGATTTATCCATGTCCGTCTGTCCGTCTGTCCGTCTGTCCGTCTGTCTGTCTGTTTGTATGCAATCTAGTCTCTCAGTTTTCGAGATATCCGGATCAAATTTTGTAAGTGGGTGTATTTTTATAATGTATTAATCATTTGTCGGAACCGGAAGAATCGGACCACTAGAACATATAGCTCCCATACAACTGATTGTTCAGATATGAGATTTTTCATTATAACTTCTCCATTTATGTAGCTACGAACATGAAATTTTGCAATACTTGCACCCATTATCAACAGAATACTTACAGTGAAAATTACAAAGATCGGGTCACTATAACCTATAGCTCCCATACAACTGATTGTTCAGATATAAGATTTTACGTTATAATTCATCCATTTATGTAGCTAGTACCATGAAATTTCGCGCTGTTTTCACTCATTATCAACAGAAGACTTACAACGAAAATAACAAAGATCGGGTCACTATAACCTGCAGCCCCCATACAACTGATTGTTCAGATATGAGATTTTTCGTTATAACTTCTCCATTTATGCAGCTAGGAACATGAAATTTTGCAGTACTTGCACCTATTATCAACAGAATACTTACAGTGGAAATTACAAAGATCGGGTCACTATAACCTATAGCTCCCATACAACTGATTGTTCAGATATGAGATTTTTCGTTATAACTTCTACATTTATGCAGCTACGAACATGAAATTTTGCAGCACTTGCACCCATTATTAACAGAATGCTTACAGTGAAAATTACAAAGATCGGTTCACTATAACCTATAGCTCCCATACAACTGATTGTTCAGATATGAGATTTTTCGTTATAACTTCTCCATTTATGCCGCTACGAACATGAAATTTCGCACCATTTTCACTCATTATTAACAGAATACTTACAGTGAAAATAACAAGGATCGGATGACTACAACATATATCTTCCATACATCTGATTGTTCAGATATGGGATTTTACTGTAAAACTTCTTTATTTGAATAGCTAAAACCGATAAATTTCGTAAGATATTTTATAAATAATAATACAAAGTCTACTGAGAAAATCGTCAAAATCTATGCTGTATAAGCTTTATCTCCTATAGCACTGATTGTTCAGATACCAGTTTTTGCGATATATCTCCTTTATGTAGGAAACTAAACCCAATAAATTGTGTCGGTTTACATACCGATCACATAGCAGTGAAAATCACTTAGATTGGTGCTAATATAAGGTATATCTTCCATACCTCTGTTTGTTCAGATGCGATTTTTTATATAGGTATGTAACTCCTCTATCGATGTATGCAGATGTATTCAAAAGCAGTAATCTGTCAAAGTAAAATTTGCAGATGTTCATGAAAGGTATGAAGCCTTCGGCATAGCCGAAGACAGCGCTGCTCTTACTTGTTCAGGATAAATCTTAGTCCCTGCGGTACCTGGTAGAAAATGGTTTCAAATTGCATGATTCTTGCCATTTTGTAGTGAAACTTCTTTAGCGGCGGTTGGTTGGTTGGGAGTAAATTGGGAAATTCAACGGAAATTGCACACGGAAATGATTGGGACTGAAACAAGTACTTCTTGAATGTATGCACATGGTATTAATTTAAAAAAAACTTGTTAGTAGAAGGTTAAAGAATAACACTTAGAAAAAATCGAATACAAGAATGAAAGAAAAGGTGGGTACATTCCACATTTGCTGAATTTAAATAAAATTTGTACACGTTAATATTTCCATTGCTCCAAAAAACGTATATATATACCGAAAATGAAAGTTATATCTGCAAATCATAAGTTGCTAGAGCACTTTAAAAGATCAAAATTTACCCCAAAATAAGCCAATATTTACCGTTGTTTCCACGACAGAAACCGAATTGGTTACGTTTTATCTTTGAAACGCCACACTTTTCTCTGCAATCGCTTCATTAGTTCCCGTTCAATAAGCGTTTTCGAGAAGCTCTAAAAATTGCAACTACTACATTTGAGTATAGTCTCCATATCGAAAAGTAAGACGTATTCGATGTCAAAATTAACAAGAGACCAGTTGAGTCCGATTTTTGAATTTTGAACCACTGTTCGTGGCGGTGTGGTTCTCGAACACCTTTTATGCTGATCAATGCGAGACTGGAAGTACTTTCCTAAATTAACTTAATATTTAGAGACATGGTTTATAGCGAAACCATTCTGAAAATCTTTGATTAATCAATTATCATTTGGGCGCTTCTATAATAGACAAGTTTACGCCCTTTGTCGTATTACAACATTTTTGGGACTCCATGCCATAAGAGCCCTTTAAGGAAAGAAAAACTCCTTCAGAATAATTCTAAAGCTTACTTCACGTCTTTTAAAACGTTTATGTTGGATAAGCTAATTTTACTTGAATATCTCGAAACGCAGATCTTACCTTAAGAAACGTTCATCATCACTGGACACGGCGTTTCTCGTCTGATGATCTGCTCGACGGAATTTATTCGAAACTAGCACAGTGTAATTTTAGAACTGTGGCTTTGTAGTACGGCGCCATCAATGTGTTTGGACAAGAAATTAAATTCGCCTAAAAATATGCCATAATTTATTTGATAAACTGCATGAAACAAAATAGCGTTCCCGGTAGGAAATCAACCTTTATATGTCAATACAAGTTTTCAGAAATAAAAATTGCTCAGATCTGCGAAATGTTTACATGATTTCTAATACAACTTTTCGCTGAGGCCGAATATAATACAGTAGAACGGTTTTTGAATTTTATCAATTTTCGGTTATTTGAGATGTGAGAAGAAGCTCAGTAGTCGATTAATCTCAAATAATACATTAATTTTAACATTTTAAAAATGCTAACCACATTACCTATCCGGATTAGAAGTCCAGGAATATTACTTGGTTGATTTAACGAAATTTTTAAATAATTTTTAACCAAATTTCCAAAAAGAAATTTACTTTTGGCGCGAACGTTAAAAAGAAAAATGTTGTTTCATTCCGATTTCTTTTTCGGACATCAGCCACTCAAAGAACTTCTGCATGTCAAGTTTCATTTGGTATTTTTAAGAACCGATTTTAGATTCGTAATCACCGACCCCAAAAACTCTTGGATACGAAGTCTAATGAAGTTTGAAAAATGACAAGGTAGATAATATTATTTAGGGTGGTGTTTCCCATTAGAAATCGAGAATGAATTGATCTATAAAAACAGCAAAATACAGGTACCTTGGCTTTTGTCTCTACTTTTCTGGGTGCAAAGAAGATAAATTTTGTCGGATTGTGCAATTAGACCCTGAATAAATACAAAATATTTGTATGCAAATGTATAGTTTAATCAATTAAAATTAATATTAATTACAATTAACATACGACGGTACGCATATTTCAAATATTTACTAAACTTTAAGTCTTAGAATAGATATCGGTATTTTATGAAGTTGCATAGTTATTCTTATTTGTCATTCGAGGACTCCCGAACAAATACAGACACTTATTTTGTCGAAAATTAGGGTGACATACATACATATGCCCATAACAGGACAGAATGCTGATGAGGTGTTCAAGAGTGCCGAACTTGCGTTATCAAAATTTTGTAAGCAATTTGGCAAATGGTTAGTCCAGATGCAGCTCAACACATGTATATAAATGAGGCAAGCAGATTTTACTTCCGGGTTACGCACTAATTAAGCCCTCGACCTGCGCAATAATCAGAATCTACGTAAAAAACGTTAGATTTTGAGAAGAAAAACACGAATTATGTATATTTGGCTCGTTGTAAGCTTTGAAGTTTTTTTTTTTTAGTATATACATATCGCGCTGTTTTTCCTACAGGTATGTAGTATGTTGTTAATCGCTATAAACAAAATTTATTTATATATACTTAAGCTTATAACTGTATATATAAACCTAAACAAAAGTTGAATGATTTTAATACACATGTAAGTATCAACATATGTATGTATGTATGTACATATATTTATTTCAAAACCAAATCAAAACGCAAAACCAAAAGCCTGTTATCAGTGATGAGATAGGAGACTTGTTTTTTCTGTTATAAAATATGAAGGAGTAAATACCCTGCAAAAAGTTTTGCGACTAATCTCTAAAGCGAGTATGCCGGGATTAGTCTACATAGGGTAGAATTTGGCATTAATTCTTCACAACTAGTCTCATACGTGTACTATTGGGGATCAATTAGTCTCGACTTATCACTTATGCGATTATTTGGAGATGGATTACGTTAGCCTCTAAACCGACCTTCAAAGTAGAAGGTTTAAAATATTTCTTTGTTTTTTTTTTACCTGAAAACAGTATAAAATTATTTAAAAAAAAAAAGTTTTAAATACCATATTTGATGTTCCTGCAGCAAGGAATCCATTTTTGGTTTGTAAAAACTAAAACTACCAAGATTTCACTGTCCAAGGTAATTTTAAAGGTTTAATTGAATGAAAAGTCACCTTGATCTCGCATACTGTTTTTAGCTACAAAAAAAAAATTAAAACCTCATCTTTTTTGAATATAATTTTCGGAGCATAGGTATTTTTCATTCAACGAGAGTATTGTTCCTGACTTCTTCATTTAAAAAGCTTAGAAATATTGTTATATATATTTATTTAGATTTTGTCAAAAGAAAGTAAATGTTAGCCTCTTCATCGGACATGTTCGAACAAAAGAGAACATTTCATTCCATATGAAAATATAAGAAATGGTATAGCTTATATATTCTTTTGCAATTGATCCCGGAGTCATCCCAGATTAGTGGAATTTTTGCGGGGTAAATATCTACTCATTCCAAAACATACGCATATACATATTTTGATTACTATTAAAAAGTACTCTCATGTAGATATATGTATATGTATGTATATATTTGAGTATTATAGGCAATCATATAAAGAAAAAGAGAATTCAATGCGTTCCTCTGATAAGGTTTACGAGTGGTCAATCCAAAAAGTCTAAAGCCTCGCAATTTAGTTAAGATCATTAAACAAATGTATCAACAACTAAAAATACTAAGCATATAGAATTTTGTTTTATAATTAATTAAAAGCCTTAAAAATCAATGCCATAAGAACGATGCAGCTATTTTACTATATATTTTTACTGGCTTCAATTTGTCTTTGCGGCATCGTGCATTTTCAGCAGCCCTCAGTGGCACATGCAAAAGTAATATTTTACACTAACAAAAACCAAACCGATGAAAGCAGCATTTTCGCTATACATCGACGGCGATGCCGTTATGTTATGGATCATCTTGGCCGTTGTCGCAATGTGAGCAGTCGTCAGTTTGTTTCCTAGTAGCGGTAAAGCATAATTTACACTCCTCTCTATTTACAGTTTGCGTAAGTGTCAACTGCTGCCGTGTTCAAGAAGGAAGTATCCTCTTTCGAAGTATCTGAAGTTATGTGCTGTAAAATCTAACTGTATTTTTACTCGTTATATATATATATGTAATTAAAAAATTGTGGATGCTGATAAAATAGCGAATTGCAGAAAGAAATGATGAAATACCTTATATTGAATTTTGTGGAATTGTGGAAAACAAGGCAGTATGTGCAAATAAAAGTGTTATAAAAATGTGGCAAATTTCAAGCGTTCATCGCTTCGTGCACAATGACTCACTTGCGTTGGCGGAATTTCACCGCTCAGCGAAATATGCGGTGAGAAAAGATAACAGAGTATTAAAAAATAAAAAGCAATTTTTTTTTACTTTTTCCAAGTTTGTTTAATAAATACCGCCGTCAAGCCTATGAGGTACCGGTCACGTTAATATAACGCGCTGCAAATTGGCTACATTGTTGGTGTAAAGCCTTCAACAAGATTTGTCTACATCCATCACGTTACTAACAGGGGCCGGTATACAAATACATACATACGTATTTACCCTGCAAAAAATGCGAAACATCTGGGGTGTTATTAAAAGCAAATAAACAGCGACTATTACCACTTTCGGCTTTTTATATAGAATTTACTGTTCCCTTTTTCGGACAACCGTTATGTTCGTACTTGTTTACTTATCCGTTCGATTTCCAAAATAAAAAAAAAAAAACGGTGCTAAGGAGGCTAAGCACAAAGTGTATACCAAATTCAGCCGAGAGCAGTGAAGT
>NW_023458556.1:39858473-39870550 GCF_013731165.1 Rhagoletis pomonella | reverse complement strand
ACTTCACTGCTCTCGGCTGAATTTGGTATACACTTTGTGCTTAGCCTTCTTAGCACCGTTTTTTTTTTTATTTTGGAAATCGAACGGATAAGTAAACAAGTACGAACATAACGGTTGTCCGAAAAAAGGAACAGTAAATTCTATATAAAAAGCCGAAAGTGGTGATAGTCGCTGTTTATTTGCTTTTAATAACACCCCAGATGTTTCGCATTTTTTGCAGGGTAAATACGTATGTATGTATTTGTATACCGGCCCCTGTTAGTAACGTGATGGATGTAGACAAATCTTGTTGAAGGCTTTACACCAACAATGTAGCCAATTTGCAGAGCGTTATATTAACGTGACCGGGACCTCATATGCTTGACGGCGGTATTTATTAAACAAACTTGGAAAAAATAAAAAAAAATTGTTTTTTATTTTTTAATACTCTGTTATCTTTTCTCACCGCATATTTCGCTGAGCGGTGAAATTCCGCCAACGCAAGTGAGTCATTGTGCACGAAGCTATGAACGCTTGAAATTTGCCTCATTTTTATAACACTTTTATTTGCACATACTCCCTTGTTTTCCACAATTTCACAAAAATTCGATATAAGGTATTTCATTATTTATTTCTGCAATTCGCTATTTTACCCGCATCCACAATTTGTTAATTACATACATACATATATAAAACAAGTAAAAATACAGTTAGATTTTACAGCACATAACTTCAGATACTTCGAAAGATATCTACTTCCTTCTTGAACACGGCAACAGTTGACACTTATGCAAACTGTAAATAGAGAGGAGTGTAAATTATGCTTTACCGCTACTAGGAAACAAACTGACGACTGCTCACATTGCGACAACGACCAAGATGATCCATAACATAACGACATCGCCGTCGATGTATAGCGAAAATGCTGCTTTCTTCCGTTTGGTTTTTGTTAGTGTAAAATATTACTTTTGCGTGTGCCACTGAGGGCTGCTGAAAATGCACTATGCCGCAAAGACAAATTGAAGCCAGTAAAAATATATAGTAAAATAGCTGCATCGTTCTTATGGCATTGATTTTTAAGGCTTTTAATTAATTATAAAACAAAATTCTATATGCTTAGTATTTTTAGTTGTTGATACATTTGTTTAATGATTTTAACTAAATTGCGGGGCTCTAGACTTTTTGGATTGACCACTCGTAAACCTTATCAGAGGAACGCGTTGAATTCTTTTTTTCTTTATACGATTGCCTATAATACTCAAATATATACATACATATATATATATCTACATGAGAGTGCTTTTCAATAGTAATCAAAATTTGTATATGCGTATGTTTTGAAATGAGTAGATATTTACCCCGCAAAAATTCGACTAATCTGGGATGACGCCGGTATCAATTGCAAAAGAATATATAAGCTATACTACTTCTTATATTTTCATATGGAATGAAATGTTCTCTTTTGTTCGAACATGTCCGATGAAGAGGCTAAAATTGACCTTCTAATAATATTTCTAAGCTCTTTAAATGGAGAAATCAGGAACAATAAGTCCGTTGGATAAAAAATACCTTTGCTCCGAAAATTATATTCCAAAAGATGAGGTTGTAATTTTTTCCCCCCTTTTTTACGCTAAAAAGAGTATGCGAGGTCAAGGTGACTTTTCATTCAATTAAACCTTTAAAATTACCTTGGACAGTGAAATCTTGGTAGTTTTATTTTTTACAAACCAAAAAACACTACGAAAATGGATTCCTTGCTGCAGGAACATCAAATATGGTATTTAAAACTTTTTTTTTTTTTAAATAATTGTATACTGTTTTCAGGTCAAAAAAGAAATAAATATTTTAAACCTTCTACTTTGAAGGTCGGTTTAGAGACTAAGGTAATCCATATCCAAATAATCGCATAAGTGATAAGTCGACATTAATTGATCGCCAATAATACACGTATGAGATTAGTTGTGAAGAATTAATGCCAAATTCTACCCCACGGGGACTAATCCCGGCATACTCGCTTTAGAGATTAGTCGCAAAACTTTTTGCAGGGTATTTACTCCTTCATATTTTATAACAGAAATAACAAGTCTCCTATCTCATCACTGATAACAGGCTTTTGGTTTTGCGTTTTGATTTTGTTTTGAAATAAATATTTGCACATTCATACATACATATGTTGATACTTACATGTGTATTAAAATCATTCAACTTTTGTTTAGGTTTATATATACAGTTATAAGCTTAAGTATATATAAATAAATTTTGTTTATAGCGATTAACAACATACTACATACCTGTAGGAAAAACAGCGCGATTTGTATATACTAAAAAAAAAAAAAAACTTCAAAGCTTACAACGAGCCAAATATACATAAGTAGTGTTTTTCTTCTCAAAATCTAACGTTTTTTACGTAGATTCTGATTGTTGCGCAGGTCAAGGGTTTAATTAGCGCGTAAACTAGAAGTAAAATCTGCTTGCCTCGTTTATATACATATGTATTTGTGTGTGTGTATGTGCCTGTGTTGAGCTGCATCTGGACTAACCATTTGCCAAATTGCTTACAAAATTTTGATAACGCAAGTTCGGCACTCTTGAACACCTCATCAGCATTCTGCCCTGTTATGGGCATATGTATGTATGTCACCCTAATTTTCGACAAAATAAGTGTCTGTATTTGTTCGGGAGTCCTCGAATGACAAATAAGAATAACTATGCAACTTCATAAAATTCCGATATCTATTCTAAGACTTAAAACTTTAGTAAATGTTTGAAATATGCGTACCATTATTAGGTATATTATAATTAAGATTAATTTTAATTGATTAAACTTTACATTTGCATAAAAATATTTTGTATTTATTCAGGGTCTAATTGCACCATCCGACAAAATTTATCTTCTTTGCACCCAGAAAAGTAGAGACAAAAGCCAAGGTACCTGTATTTTGCTGTTTTTCTAGATCAATTCATTCTCGATTTATAATGGGAAAAACTACCCTAAATAATATTATCTACCTTGTCATTTTTCAAACTTCATTAGACTTCGTATGCAAGAGTTTTTGGGGTCGGTGATTACGAATCTAAAATCGTTTCTTAAAAATTCCAAATGAAACTTGACATCCAGCAGTTCTTTGAGTGGCTGATGTCCGAAAAAGAAATCGGAATGAATCAACATTTTTCTTTTTAACGTTCGCGCCAAAAGTAAATTTCTTTTTGGAAATTTGGTTAAAAATTATTTAAACATTTCGTTAAATCAACCAAGTAATATTCCTGGACTACTAATCCGGATAGGTAATGTGGTTAGCATTTTTAAAATGTTAAAAGTAATTTGAGATTAATCGACTACTGAGCTTCTTCTCAAATCTCAAATAACCGAAAATTGATAAAATTCAAAAACCGTTCTACTGTATTATATTCGGCCTCAGCGAAAAGTTGTATTAGAAATCATGTAAACATTTCGCAGATCTGAGCATTTATTATTTCTGAAAACTTGTATTGACATATAAAGGTTGATTTCCTACCGGGAACGCTATTTTGTTTCATGCAGTTTATAAAATAAATTATGGCATATTTTTAGGCGAATTTAATTTCTTGTCCAAACACATTGATGGCGCCGTACTACAAAGCCACAGTTCTAAAATTACACTGTGCTAGTTTCGAATAAATTCCGTCGAGCAGATCATCAGACGAGAAACGCCGTATCCAGTGATGATGAACGTTTCTTAAGGTTAGATCTGCGTTTCGAGATATTCAACTAAAATTAGCTTTTCCAACATAAACGTTTTAAAAGACGTGAAGTATGCTTTAGAATTATTCTGAAGGAGTTTTTCTTTCCTTAAAGCGCTCTTATGGCATGGAGTCCGAAAAAATGTATAATACTACAACGGGCGTAAACTTGCCTATTATAGAAACGGCCAAATGATAATTGCTTAATCCAAAATTTTTAGAATGGGTTCGCTCTAAAGCATGACGCTAAATATTAAGTTAATTTAGGAGAGTATTTCCAGACTCGCAGTGATCAGTATAAAAGGTGCTCTGAGAACCACACCGCCAGCGCACAGTGGTTCAAAATTCAAAAATCGGACTCAACTGGTCTCTTGTTAATTTTGACTTAGAATACGTCTTACTTTTCGATATGGAGGCTATACTCAAATGTTGTAGTTGCAATTTTTAGACCTTCTCGAAAACGCTTATTGAACGGGAACTAATGAAGCGATTGCAGAGAAAAGTGTGGCGTTTCAAAGATAAAACGTAACCAATTCGGTTTCTGTTGTGGAAACAACGGTAAATATTGGCTTATTTTGGGGTAAATTTTGATCTTTTAAAGTGCTCTAGCAAGTTATGATTTGCAGATATAACTTTCATTTTCGGTATATATATATATGTTTTTTGGAGCAATGGAAATATTAACGTGTACAAATTTTATTTAAATTCAGCAAATGTGTAATGTACCCACCTTTTCTTTCATTCTTGTATTAGATTTTTTCTAAGTGTTATTCTTTAACCTTCTACTAGCAAGTTTTTGTTAAATTAATACCATGTGCATACATTCAAGAAGTACTTGTTTCAGCCCCAATCATTTCCGTGTGCAATTTCCGTTGAATTTTCCAAATTTACTCCCAACCCACCAACCGCCGCTAAAGAAGTTTCACTACAAAATGGCAAGAATCATTCAATTTGGAACCATTTTCTACCAGGTACCGCAGGGACTAAGATTTATCCTTAAAAATCCTATTTATGGTCAGATTTGCTTTATATTTAGAACGCATAATAGCAACATAAAATTTGGTGTAACTTGGTAGCCTAATCGTGTGGTGCAAAAATATTGGGCTTTAGGCCCAATCTTGACAAAAATCCTATAAAACCGCCTTTAGAGAAGAAAATATAATATTTGTTTTACTTTCTTATTCTCTGCCGATTGTGATGAAAAGAAAGAGGAGTTTATGTACATAAATAGATGTTGGCAATTTAGTTTTAAACCTTCCAAGAGGCTCTCAGACCTATATAATCGAAAATTTTTGGTACAACGTATAACTGTGAGTCTTTGTACTCTACAATGAAATTCGTAAAGTCAAAATACCGTTCGCAATTAGTTGCATTCGCATACCTGATAATTATTGAAAGTTATAAAAACTATCAGCATCAGAAATTGAGAGAGCAAAATGGTACTTTATTTTGAGGGAATGCTGCTTATTTTCTGCTGGAAAAATTTTTGCCAACAGCAATTTGCCAACACGAAAACCGCTGATCAAAAACAGCTGGTTGGAATTCACGCAAATCCCTAATTGAATTTGATGGTTTGGAAGTTAAAATAGTAAAATGCGACTAATTAAACTTGTAAGTAGTAAGTAATTATTCGTTTAGTCATTGAACTGTGTCAGGATAAGACTTCGTGATTTGTTTTCTTACCAAATAAACGTTGGGCTTGGTTAACAATTCGAAAATGATTGGAAAACAAACATTTTTAGTAGGTTAGTATTCGATTAGAGAACAAGGCCATTCTCCAGCAAAACGGAACCCTCGTTATCCAATGTATTTTCCCTTCGTTATTAATTCGAAATCCAGCCCATTATCAAACTGAAATTTTAATGAGAGAGTGTGATTCTCTTAAATTCCCTGGGAGAATTGAGCTAGATTTCACAATCTCTGTTGTTATTATGGTTTCCATTTTTTTTCGAACCCATCTCCAGTGTATTTCCAACGTATGCACGTTGGAAAACTAAGGTTGGTTATGAGTTCGCTCTCAGTCCGATATGCATACTGGATATCGAAGGTCATTTTCGAACGTTCGCCAAAACGTGTATAGGGTTCGTTTCCAATTTTCTACTTTTAAATGTAAACAAAATTTCTATCAGCTGTTCGTCTAACTTGCAAGTTTCTGCAAATTTTCTGTTCGCGTACTATTTTAGATATTTTTCTCTTGTAAGAAAACAGATGACATTTCGCCGGAATTTTGCTGTTGGACATTTTTTACTGGAAATTTTAAACGAACGTAGTACCTATTGACTAAGCAACATTTAACAGAACTGTTACGAACGGCTTTAACTGACGTAAAACCAGATTTTGAAAATTTGACCAACATTTTCTTTAATATCTGTCTTACGTACATTATAATAATAATAAAATCAATGTTCTTCATTTCTAATAATAACTTTATTTAAAAATACAATTTTTGTTTTTGTTGTTTTTTTTTGTGGCTGTTTGTAGCATTTAGATTTTACAAGTGGCTCTTTTTGACCTCGGCCTTACCCACCCCTGAGTATATGCTAACATATTAGTCAGTCAGGAACCGTTAGGGATCTCATCTATACATACAAATACATATGCTTATTTTTTATAAATGAAAATCGTGGATCCTTTCTCGACATTTGGGCGATACTAGTTACACTAATTCGATAACCTTCGCTGATTGTATGAACCCCAGAAGAAGGTCAGCTTTAGACAAAACCGTCAGGACACAAGGATGTGGAAGGCTATGGAAGAGCTAACGAGCCAGCCAAAAACGGAGTTCTCTTAGATACCTTCATGTGCAGGAAATCAAACGATCTTAAGAACTTGTTATGTACCGCCAAGTGGATAAGTTTTGGAAACGAACTCAGGGTTTCAGACTTGAAAAAATTAGTAGGAGTTCATATGATAAGAAACTTACTAATTTCATACTACCAACAAAAACATGTTTGCTGGCAGCACATGCGTTTAAACTTATTCTTGCAGAAGCCAAAAATTTTGGTAAGTGTAAATACTACAAGAAAAGTGTGGAACATATAATTTTCGAGTGTCCAGCTCACAGCAGGCAAGGACTCGCTTTTTATTGTCAGCCAGCATTACCTTACTTAATCTAACCTACAAAAGTAAATATTGATATATCCTTAAGCTGGTATATGAAAATGAGAAGACAACATTAACTGATTTGTTTACAAATTCAAAAAAATATTTTTAGATCTTGGAATTAAACGAATTAATTGTCTTAGAGACTCTGAAGGCCTATGTATCATCGCCCACGAAATGAAACAGAAACAAGTTCAACATAAGCCGAATAATAAGATGGGATTAAAAACTTTTTAATGAAATTATGGGCAACGAAATTAGAACGGACTTTTTTAATATCCATTTAAGTCAATTCCTGATGTAGTGCAAGTCGTTCTTCCACCTAAAAATGTGAAAAATGTGAACTGGCAAAAGTAAATGAGGGAATAATTTGTATTGAATTGCTTATATTTTTCAAACGTATGTACATATATATTTACATATGTATTTACATTAAGTTTTTAATCACAATTAACTTTAAAGCTAACAAATTTCTTAGATTGTTTTTCCCGTTCTTCACTTTCATGTATGTATGTAAATAAATAATAAAAAATCACACAAAACATAAATAAAACAAATGTTTCGTTCCTAATTTAGTGCACATGTATGTAATTTTGCATACATACATACGTACGTGATGTTGAGGTAGATGAACTCAACCGTCCCAGGGCAAGCATTGCCCATCACCTTGACTCTGTGCTAACAGCGCCTGGCTGTACACCGTTTTCTGGATCGATTGTAACCAGTTCTGAAATGAAAATTATAGGAATAACTATATGTATAAACATGCAGACAGTTAAAAACTATTTATTTCGTTTTGGATAAACAAATAAACGTTGTAAAATACTAATAAAACCTAATTGTGTATTCAAAAATAAAAGAATTTATATTATGTTCGGACGCGCCCACTCACCTTTTTTGCTCGGTATTCTGTGGCTGACGTATTTGCGCGGTGACTGCTGCATTTTCGCTCTTTCTCGCGCTCTAACACGATCATCCTCTCGCTCGCTGACTTGCTCATCACCTGAACTAGACACTCGCTGATGTAGCAGCACATTGCCGTCACTGCGATAGCGCCGCACAGGGAACACTGTTTTACGCTTCACCAGCGTTTGCTGCTGCTCGGCCATATTCAACAGGCTGCCGCACGGCCGCTCTCCCACTGCTCCATTTGCATTCGTTGTTTTCAGCTGGCGCTGCGACCCACTTTCCGACATTTTCAGTGAACTCTTCGAACCACTACCTGTCGTGCTTTGCCCATTCTCTGTGGATGAGTTACGTAGTCGACGCCGACGACGATAGCGGCTAAAGCTTTCGTGCTGCACCACCAAAGTGCCCGCCTTGCTAGTGCGTAGAAAATAGCGCGGCGCATGGTACACCTCATGTTCCTCTGCAAATTCTGGCGAAGAGAAGCGTCCCTTATTGAAGCTAAAACGTTCCAATATCGATTCGGAGGTAGCTGGTGAGCGGCCTGAACTGTGGGAGCGTCGATAGCGACGCTTTTCGCGCGGGCCGGACGATGAAGAATTGGTGGGCGTGGTAGTGGTCGTAATCGTAGACGGCGGTGTTGGCAAGTCGGCGAGGTTGAACGAATTCTGTGTGCTTTTATTGGCGACAGCATCACAATTTACATTCGCATCGTCGTTGACCTTAAACCGCACGCCTTTCAGTGAATTGGCACGCCGCTGTAGCTTGTAGTCCGGCAGTTCATTGGTGTAAAAGTCAATGGTTGAAGATAGCGTGGAATTTTGCTCAGTTGTGGGTGTTGTTGCCGCGCTGCAGTTGTGTGTACATGCAGGTGAGGGTGTGGCCTCTTGTATTTGCAAACCGCTGAATTGCCGATCCAAAGCTTTTCTTATCGATTGCGCCAAATTCGTAGTGGCCGCTTTGTTGGCGCGCTTACGTGCCCGTGGCTGAGTCGCAGACGCAGGCTGCATTGAATTTCGACGCATCCCGTTTCGTGGCTGCTCATTTTGCGGCTGTTTGTAGCATTGCTCCAACTGACTATTCGCGTCCACCAACAGCTGACCTTTGTGGTCGTAGAGCAGAATGCGTGGCAGCGCTATATTTGCGCATGAACGCGCTGTACTCAGCTCCCAACGCCAATGCTTAGGTTTTCGCAGCTGTAAACTCAACACATTCGCGAACTCATCATCCACTTCATCGTTACCCTCGGCGTCGAAGGCGTGCGTCTCGCCAGTTGTTGTTGAACGTTGCCATGAGCAGTTTGTATCAGGTGTTCTAGAGCTGCTGAAACTGCATTTGTTGTTGTTGCTATAAATATCGTTATTGTTGTCGTTGTTATTTTTATGCTTGCTTTTGTGTTGTTTTGCATTTGTCAGCACTGCAGCCATATGGCACTGCTGAATGTCCATAAACAATTCAGACATTATGCAAAGGTACTAAGGGGCGTATGAGTGATCGATCAGCCCGTTGGTCGTGAGTAGGCGATGAACATTTGCTAGCTAGCGCACAGCTGTTCGTCGATTTCGCTCATCAACAAAAGGTGCACATTTTCACAAATTTTTTTTTTCGCTTATTCAGATTGTCTTTGGTCTTTGGTAGTTGACGCACAAACACACCTGTTGTATTAATTTTTATTTATTTACATTTACATATGTATGTACATATATTTGTTTTTGTTTTTCACTGTATTTTTTTCACCTATTCGCTTTGTTAATTTTCAATCACAACCACTGTACTCAGTGCTACTTCCTTCTGCGACAGCTGTCCTAACGCTGACTCGTCCAATGCCGCATCAGCTAAATATCTCAACGCTAAACAACAAAATCGCCCATATGAAAAGTCATTTCATACAAAATTTTTTTTTATTTAAATATGTACGTGTACACTTGCAGAGATAAAACTGAAGATGAAGATCATCATTTATCCGCTGGCTGTATGCCAAAACGAAACAAACAAACAAAATAAAATGAAAATAAAATGAAAACAAAAATTAAATTTAAAAATACTCGTATAAGCACATGTGTATGTACATACATATGTATGCATGTCACTCATACATTTTTTTTATAAATATGCCGAATTTTGAAGAGGCGAAATTTTTCTGCTCTTTCATTGATTCACTTTAGTTTTACATTTGATCAGCTGCTTTAATCAGTTTTGCGTTATAATTTGTATTCGTTTTTATTTGTTAATATTTTTTACTATTGCGATTTGTTGCATTTTTATTGCTTCACATTGATACCTTCACTTGCTCTAGTTGACAAAAAGCTTTAAGTAGATAGTATATTGTATACAAAACAACAAAACAAATATCTACGCTGTTAACGGCTATATATGTACATATTTATGCGCGATATTCTTTGCAACCACTAGGCCTACTGTGTTACCTATGCAAAAACCGAAGCACATACATACATACATTTTATCTAAAAGTACTTTATAGTATTCATCGCCGCAATTATTTATCCTCACCCGCACAACGTCCCGCATTACTTAGCGCTTATTTATAGAATGCGTATGCCATTCTCGAATATATTTTAAAGTGACGCGACGCTATTGGCGCACAGTGGGTTAGGAGTGTTTAAGTATGTGATTGTTTAGATACATCTACATATATATTAATACAATAACATAAAATTTGTCTCCGTTCGTTTGCCGGTTTTCACGAACCAATATCATTATAAGAATTATATTTTTCTGTAGATGAGCAGGGTTTATATTATTTCCAATTTAGTTGAAATTTACGGCCAAAATCGTCGTTTGAATATTTTTGTATTTGTGTACGGTTGTTGTTCAATTTGAGTTGTTTTCGCATTTCGTTTCATTTCGTATTTGAAATGCCAGTTTTTTATAAAGATAAATATTAATATGAAAAAAAAATTAAGGCAAAATTTAAGATAAAGACTAAATTATGATAATACATAAAATACATAATAATAAGAGTAAGAGAGAAAACTCAATGCAATTTTTCGAAAAGAATCCAAATATATATGTATACAATATCCAGTAATCAAAAATTAATTATCATCAAGGTTCTTATCAACAAAGTCTATACATAGTTATCGTAATTTATCGGATCATCAATGTTTACTAAGTTATCGGAGTGTATCAGGTTATTGAAATTGATCCATTTATATTGGGGTATCAAAGCTTATCGAGTCTCAGAGCTGTATCGATAGTTATCGAGTTAAAGAAATTGAACGAAACATCAAAATGTGTCAAGTTAAGAAATTTTATTTCATACGATATTTATTGAAGAAGTAATATTAATAGAAAAATTAAAATTTATAGAGTTATCGAAGTTTATCGAGTTAACGGAATTTATCGAGTTTTAGTGATGGATCGAGTTCACTCAAATGATCGATATTTATGGATTTAGCGAAAATGGTTAGTAGTTATGGAAATTTGTCGCTTTATGGAATCGAAGTTTTTGGAATTTTCAAAGTATATTGGGTAATCACAATTTCTAGAACTACATTAATTTATCGATTTATCACGATTTATCGAATTTTATGTAGTTACCAGAGTGTATCGAGCGATAGACATTTGTGGATTTGTGCAGTTATGGAAACACTCAGTTATCTAAATTTATCGACAGTTATCGAAATTTGTAGCGTTATCGAATTTTATCGAGTTATCGCGGTCTAGTGTTTGTGAAATTCATTGAAATTTATAAATTCATACAGGTTTTAGAATTTATCGAGTTATCGAGGTACATAGCGCCCCATGGTTCCCATGTCGCCCTAATTGACAACACAAGGCCCAACTGTTCAGGAGTATACCGCAGGAGGACCGAGTTCCTCCATATCTGGTGATTACGTTTCTGGGGTGAATATCCTTGCAAATATAAAAATATTGTCCAAGCTTCAATCAAAATTAGAAATCCAAGTTTCAAACACTATACAAAATTTAGAAAAATTCAAAATTTTCATGACAATTTCAAAATTTTTAATTTGAGTCTTTAGAACGTTTTATAGACCACACAATTTTAGTCTAATGAAGCGTCAGATTCAATCGGCTAAAAAAACGAATTGACTTTTTTTATTTTTTTGTGACGGCTTTTGCGGATTTGGTATAACAAGTGCGATTAAGAATAGAAGGTGTTGATTTTTTGAAATTTTATTGCGAATTCCCGTCTGCAGTTTATTTCTTAAGAAATAATATTTGTTTAGAAAAAAGTACAAATGATTCCGCCAGAAAGAAAAAATTATTAAAAATCAACGCAAAAAATGGTAGTTAACAACCAGTTAGCCTCACGATATTTATTTATTTGTATAGCTTAACGTAACCTGAACACTTTTATTTGGAGCAATTCTTTCACTCATTATGGT
>NW_023458556.1:39812355-39858373 GCF_013731165.1 Rhagoletis pomonella | reverse complement strand
AGGCTAAGCACAAAGTGTATACCAAATTCAGCCGAGAGCAGTGAAGTAAATTTTGAGACAAAAAAGTATAATATAAATGGGTGGTGCCACGCCCATTTTCTGAAAATTTCATGAAAAAAATTTTTGGCTAAAGAGTCTTTGCATATATCAATTTAAAATAAATATTGATGAATTCCTTACCCACACTGCTCAAAAAATTTGCAAGTCAGGTACATAAAAAATATAAATTCAAGCCGTATTTTTTTTTTTTTTGAATTTCCAAACTTAGGCAATTTGTATGAAATTGCATTGGTTGAGGTAGCATTTTATTCGAAAATAAATGTTCTTTTAGATAATTGCTACATATTTGGCCACTTTGATAGAAATTTTTGAAATTATGATGGTCAAATTTGAAAAATTGAGACAAAGAGGGGTTTTTTAAATTTTACCCGATGAAAACTCCCAACAAGCCAAGTCTCGCATACATATTATTATACATTATTTTAAAGTTCTATAAGTCCCCTTTTCAAAACATATTTGGGTCTTAAAACCGTATGAAGACTAGTAAAGCTGTTAGTAGATAATTGCATAAAGTACGAACATAACGGTTGTTTTTTCATATTTTAACGTTGTTCTCGACCCTCGGGTGTATTTCGTAACTTTTTTTCTTGTAGCACCGTGTTATTGCTTGGGGACTAACGCATCTCCAATTTACTCGTCGGTGCGAACTTGGGGTCAAATAATGCCCAATTAAATCCCATGTAGGCTTATCCGGGAATAATCTCTTTAGGGATTATACGCAGTTTGTTTCGCAGGGTATTCATATAAAAATTGTAAAGATTGATTTTCTAAAATGACTACCCGGCTTAATCTTTTAAATCTCTGCAGTAGGTTATGTTATTGATAATGGAAATGGAAATGGTAGTTGTAATGGTAGTGATATTGGTAATGGTAATAGTAAGGGTAATGACAATGGTAATGGTAATGGTAATGTTAAGAGTACTGGTAATGTTAATGTTAATAATTATGATTATATTAACGGTATTGGTACTGGTAATGGTAATGATAATGCGAATGGCAATAGTAATGATAAAGGTAATGATAGTGATAATTGTAATGGTAATAAAAATGGAAATCTTAACTATACGAGTAATAGTAATTTTAAGGTACTGGTAATGGTGATGCTAATGGTACTGGTAATTTTAAAGGTACTGGTAATGGTAATGTTAATGATATTGGTCATGTTAACGGTACTGGTAATGGCAATGGTAATTTTAACGTAATTGTAATGATAATGATACTGGTAATGGTAATGGTAATGGTAATGATAATGAGACTACTAATGGTAATGTAGATACGGTAGGTGTAATGTGGTAATGGTAAGGTGATAATGGTAATGTGGTAACGGTTTCTGCAAACCACCTTTAAGAACGTATAAGTAAGTACCTGAATGGTGGTAATGATAAAAATATCAAAAATTATGACTATAAGTATGATATGTATACATACATGCATACATATATAAATATTATTTGCCTGAGCTGGACAAGAAAGAGCTAAAGAAGATTTGTTTTTGTTGTCACCATGACAAGCTAGAAAATGGAACAGCACGTCTAAATCATGCTATTCTACTATCAAAATGACTGCTCGTTATTCCGCCTATTGAAACATTTAACCAAAGTCAACTTACCCTTCTTTAAAATTTTGCATAAAAATCAAAAAAATATATATATTGGTATGTATCACTTAGTTGTAGCACATTTCCTTCATAGTGAATTTTTCAATGACAGTTTTCATCAATAACAGCTATGTTCGATCCCTGCAAATTTCGAAGAATAACAAGCAAAAGAGGTAAAATAGTATAAATTTCTCAAAATGTTGAAATTAATCATAGAACTGCAAGTCAGTATGCAAATATGACATGCACGTAATTTATGATTTATACCCATAGATTGTATGCTATAAATGACTTAGATGAAATATTTGCTAGTCATGTTTGTGTACATAAATGTATTATTAATCATATTTTCATCGTTATTTACATAGCAAGTGTACATAGATGACGTTTATCATTGGCAAGTAATGTGAAATTCGGATCACATTTAATATCTATAAATAGTGCCTTTCATTTTAATATTGAAATATATCGAGTTTCGCTTAGTCCTTTCGGAACCTCTTAGTAGAAGCAGTCAATAAGCGAATATTACGGAGTTAACTTAAATCAGTATCCACACCACAAAATTTTTAGAAATATAATAACCCCCTCAATCGATTTGACGTCACGCGTCCGCCAAAAAAAAAAATATAACTAGCATTATTTTCTATAGCGACTATACATTTTTTTTCGCGTAATCTCTAGAATCTAAATATGTTTTCTGTATACTACTTACTCTTTGAAGATAGCATTTTACGTGCTCGGACTCAAAAAAATTTTAAACGATTAACTTACTGCGTTCAGGAAGTCACATTGTTATAGTAAATCTTTTTAAACCACTAAAAATTCAAAAGCACACATACACGCATACTCGTATGTAGTCACTGTGGATTTCCCACGCCGCTGATCACGTTTTCTTCACTAATTCATTACTTGTTATTAGTCATGTGCTGCTTACCAATAATTGGTTAGGCTTTTGGTAGCAGCACTGGCAGATCCATCATCAATACTTACCTATATTGACAGCTCTTCGCATGGAAGTTTCTCTGGATTTAAGACCAAATAAAATACTTTCGTTCGCTTAGAAACTGTCAAATGTGCTCTCATGCGATAAGGCCATATCTGCAAAGTATGCGGATTTCTAAGAACAGTTGTTTTCTTGTTTGGTTATATCGTCATGGCCCATCCTTTTCTTTTAATTGATGTGGTCAAATGACGCCAGTATAATTAAACAATACTTAGCATGCAATTTACATATGCTATTACGTAGAAAAGCGGATGTTGAATGTATGTATGCAAATATAGCAGGTGGTAATAATATTGTAAACAGGGTGTTTCACACAATTAATACTAGGCATGCACCAATTTTTTTTTTTGCACTCTGGAGTTTTTACATACAAACGTAAAACAAGAGATCACTGAAACTTTGTATGGCTATAAAATGCAGAATATAAGCCAATGCCTAAAAAAGCTTTTTTTTTCAAAATCAGCTGTTAAGAACTTGAATTGATTCCCGATTCGTCTTTTATCACATGAATGGAGATTCCACTCCATCTGTGGACTTTCCAGATATGCCGTCCTTATAGTGGTTTCTTTTTTAAAATTAAATAGAATTAACAAACATCATTCCCTTTATTTATGGAAGACGATTTCATTTATGAGAATCCTGTTAATCCAGTTTCCAGACATCGATGCTCCAGCTCTGAAATATTCAACTCGGAACCCGCTGGTCGTAGCAGAGGAGGTCTCCCATTCCATGAAAAGACCAAGTGGAGAATGACTCTGCTTCACTCGGCATTTCCAATCGCCGCTATTTGGCACAGAGGAGAAACGACTGGCGTGATTTGTTGAACTCGCCAAAATCGCATAGGCATTGACAAATGTACGAGTATATAATTTTTCAAATAGGTAGCTCCACTAAAGCAGGTTTATTCGATTAATAAACTCTTCCCATGTTGCACATATGCACGTTGAGTTCGAACGTTTCTTTTAATTTTTTTGTGAGCAAAATATGACAATTTAAAAAATTTTACGTTACGTGAAAAGTCGTTGCGAACGTTACAGTTTTTAAATTTGAGAAAATTGATTGTTTTAACGCGATATTGTGTGTAAGATGGGCTATGCGATTTCTCAAACAAGTGTGAAAAGAAAAATTTAAAATAACCCAATACCATCTGCCTACACTTTTCACAAAAACTAGATTTTGATATTAAAATCTACCTAAGACTTAACTGTGATCGGTGATACATTTGATAATCCGGACAATTAAAATCAGAGCAGTGACCGTATTATCGAAATGTTCGGATTATCGAAGTCCTAAAAAAATTAAAAATTTTAAATGTTTTTTAACAGCTTAGTTCATTTTTATTTCATTTTATGATTTTCACATCAAGATTTTATTATATACATGTACATATATAAAATAACAAAAAACTTCAATTCATGAAAATAATGTATACTAAGTTGTATATTATTGTTGAAGAAAACTCGTGATTTTGGTTTGACGAAGTTTTTTTTTGATTGCGATGTTTGTAAGCTATTTCTCTTAGGCCAATAACTTTCAAAATATCTCCGGAGCTAAAATCCTGCTCTTCAGCATATTGTATGAAAGTGTTTAATGCACCAATAATATCTGAATGGGATTTTTTTCTTTCATTCTAAAATAGCATTCTAAATTTCTTCGCCGTCCTCACTTTCCTCTTCCTGATCTATATCTTCGTCATTATTCTGATACACATCCGGACTTATTTCAACCAGCACGTCGATTACTCTAGTTAAGTAATTATAGCGTAATTTCGAAAGGGGCAAGTCGTCATCCGAATCCAATTCTTTTTTTCAAGATTTTACTGAAACATGTTTGAAGTGCATTAGTGCTTACTGCGGTCCAAGCATTCGTCGCCAAAAACGCAATGTCTTTTAAACAAAATTTTTTAATAGCATCCGTCAAATTATCGGTTAAATTTGATAAAGTAAATGATAAGAAAATTTTACGATAGTTCACTTTCAGAATTCGGATAGCATTTCGATCCATTGGTTGCACTATGATTTTTCGCTTTTCCGATCTTTAACAGTGTTAACTTATGTTTCCCGGATGAATTGCAACAAACCAATAACGTGATTCGCTCCTTAGAAATTTTGCATCCAGGTGCTGTTTTTTTTTCAGTATGCAGCGCAAGTGTTTTATCTGGTAATTGTTTCGTCTGCATTATATACTTGAGAATTTGTTAACCCCATTTCATGAACTTTTGTCTGAAGTTGTTCAATAAATGGTTGCAAAGCCTTATAGTCATTCGTTAATTTTCCCCAGATATTTTTAGAAATTCAATTCCATATCTTGATCGAAAGTTGTTAAACCAGCCCTTACTTACGAAAAATTCTACATCACATAATCATTCTACATCATATAATCACGAATTCTAGAAGAATTTCAGAGGATACAGGTACTTTCAGCTTTCGTTTTTTGTAAGCCAATTGTTTAGGCGTTCCTCCATAATCTGGCATTGCGCATATCTCATCGTTTTCCTTTTAAGTAGGCTCTTGTCACTTGACGACAACTTAGCTACGTAAAGACATAGCCGTTGCCATGGTGAGCCAATGAATACTATGGTAATTGAAAAAAATAACAGCAATTCCCGTTGGGAGTAAATAACTTCGAGTGGATATCATTTCAGAGACAAAAACAAAATAAAATATAAAACGTCCGAATTATCGAGTACTAAGTATTGGCATCATGTTCGGATTACAGAGTTCACAATGGAGACTCCGCGCATGTCCGGATTACCGCGGTGTCCGAATTATCGAGTGTCCGGAATATTAAAACCGTACGTATTAATGCTGACCTTGTATAACGCTTGACAGAAGAATTTACTATTAAACTGCAAAGTTAGGTTTAAGTCCCAGATGGGTTCTAATATCACCAAGTAGTTATTGTGAAAATTTGCCTATAGATGGTATTGAATATAAGCCCTCGATATGATACAAAAATGCGAGAATTTAGATTGCATGAAATTTTTTTTCGTTTCTGGATATGCCTATTGCATTTATACAGGGCGTATACGTAATATTTCAAGTCTGATGCGGCTATGCCATATAGATAGTGAAGTATGTGAGGTTGTTCAAACTTGCCTGGTTATCAGGTTATCTGGTTAAAAATTATTATTGTGTAGTGTATTTTGTTATTGTAAACTGAGTAAAAAATCAAACCACATAATGTGATAACCAGGCAAGCGTGAACAACTTCAATATATTTGATTTTAAAGTCACATTTTCTTTAAATAATATTAACCAATTGAGGTCTTTTTAAACACTGCACCATTTCCAAACACCCTATAGGCGAACTTATCTTACTTATGTTCAATTATCAAACAAGAAAAAAACACACCAAAAAGATAAAGAAAACACTTCTTATCAATATGTGTCGATACACAAGGTAGCTAGGGAAAAACATGTCTACATTTAACGCTCTCCACTCAACCCTTTTGCCATACTTCCGAACTACAGCTGTGATTGCAGCTGGCCAACAACAACAATGCATCCACCTTCGTTTCGCTATCATTGTCGTTCACGGTTAAAGGGGCGTCTTAAGTAGTAGCACGAGAAATCATTTATAATCAGTTAAAGACCGGCATTCGCTGTGAAACAGTTAAATTTTGACTTGTACAAATTGGGAAAGCCTAAATAAATACATATTTATCGCAGCTACATATTAAAGTGGAGCAAAGAAAAAAATAAGGCGAAATAATAAAGTGACTGCATGCACAAGTGTTCTATAAACTTGCATAAATAAATAGCTAATTGAAAATCATACACACAACACATAAAATTGAATGTCTGCTCAGTTAAATTGCAACTAAAAGCAAAAATAAAATGTTTTCGAAGTTATTGCAATTCTCTGTCTGCACATTGTTAGTGTGCACCTTGCTGGTGGTAAGCATGCCAACTGAAACGGAAAGCCGGCGTGTCATCTTCTATGCGCCACAACGCATACAAATTTTCACGTCACAGATTTTATCGGCGCGAGCGAAAGAAAAACCTTGTGCGAAGTGTCACATGCGGGATCATCGCGGGATTTGTCGACGTCTGCTGTCATTCAACAGTAGTGAGTGTTTGTTTCCTTTGCTTTTATCACATACATACATACATATGTGCATACATATGTGTGTATGTTATTTAAGCGAGAATTCTATTCCCACTGCTTGGGGAATCCATAAACATAAAATGTTTTCATAATAATACTACGCTTATCGTCAAGCAAAAAAACCTTTGCTCTTTGCTCATTTATCTAATCTTATTGCTAAATTTTTGTTTTTTTAATTGTTGTGTTTTTACTTTGCAGATGGCATTAAATGTTAAATTACTGCTGCGGTAATTTTGCTGCGTCAATGGAATCTCCTTTCCTGTTCTTGTGAAAAACAGGGGTCGGTGCTTGCGTGTTTGTCTGACATAATCAAACACTGATTATATTTACATATAAGCTGTACTAATTTATTCTAGATTTAAATGAATATGTAAAATGTTTGAAGAGTTTTAGACAAAAATACGAATGAAAACTAACTAACTAAAGAAAGTTAATAGAAATAAATTATAAACAAATATCATTTAAATCCAAAAAATTTTAGTCTTTCTGCAATTCTGGCATTAGTTGCGAACGTTTTTCACTAGAATGGATTTATTTATTTTTACTTATTGACATATATTTTTTGTTTTATCTCACCTCTGTAGCCGAGTGTGCTAAGTGAAGTTTGGCTGATCGCATTTAAGAGTTACGGGTTCGAATCCTGACCCGTTCGAGTAATGTCAAAATGTATAGAATTTTTTATCGCAATTTATAAAAGCAACAACCTACTTACGAGTAGTACTCTGCCATGAAAAAGCTCTTAAAACCCCTAATTTTGTTCGGATCCAGAATTAAAGTGTACATGCCTCCATTTTAAATAAGATTGCCTGCGCCAATTAATTAGAAGAAAATACCTAGCGGACGTCGATTTTCTAGTGGCGGTCTCCCATCGGCAGGCAATGGAAATCGTATCGGTAGATAATGAAAGAAAACGCGGCACTTAATCACGCTTAGGCATTTATATGTTAAAGAAAATTAATTACACTAATCTTAGAATTATTTTTGCATCGAGTAATAGGACCCCAAAAACCTTTTTCAGAAAATGGCCAGACGCTGTTCATATTAAAGAAGTAGAAAAACTGTTTTCAATCTTGTTGTTGCAAAGGTTGTTCTTTTTAACTTTTCAGTAGGTAAATTAAGAAACTCAGGCTTTAAATTGAAATTAGCTAATTTACTTAATTTTTTTTTTATTCCCACTGTATAAATGGAGTATACAGCTGAGTGTAATTTTATTGTTCTTTCATACGAATATTAAAAAAAAACTACTTACAAACTTTTTTAACACAACCTCAAGTTAAATAGTGATTTCTTAGACCCCTTCGGTCGTCAAGGGTTAAAATATTTTTTTTTTTTTACAAAAAGTGTGGAAAATCATATGTTAGTCAATAAAAAACGCAGGTTTATTTAAATCATCTACTTATTTAGTCGTAATTAGTTTTGGCCAGAAAAACAGGCATTGGGACCATAGTACAGTGATGGGCAAAATTGTATTTATTTATTTTAAACTAATAAGTACAAAGGGTTTAAGTTATATATGAATCGGTTAATTTCCAAAGGTGATAAGTCAGAATATTTACTTTATGGAAAATTTGATGCAGTTCAACAGAGCTCCTTTAAACGATCATCATAAAAATTGTCATACTGAACAAATGCTGTCTGATTCCCTTGATTATTAACCTATTGATATGTGGTAGTAACACGAAATAATATGTACTTAATCTATTTCATTTAATATGTATTACAATATGTAGTAATTACATAGTTTACAAGTCATAAAGGTACCCAGCGTAAAAGCTTTTAGTTTTTTTTTACCTAGCGACATGGCTTTACTAAATGCTATACGAAATATAATCCCGAGAAGTGCCGAAAGCCCCGAAATAACGTCCGAAAATTATTAATGTTTTCGTTCTCGGTCTCGTGACTTCAAAATGCCGAAAGAGCCCAATAAATAGACCATGAAGAATCCCCAAAGATTTCCGTTTCGTGCTCTTTCGAGATTGTCGAGATTATTACCCAATTTTTCTGAAAAAAATCAAAAAGGTCCTGTCAAAATTTCAAAATTTTTCATAAAAATTCCGAAAAATTTAAACCGTGTGGGGTGCGTCCTTGTGCTTTTACACAAATGGAAGGACCTACAATTTTACGACTCATATCGGCGAGTAGATATTATAAAAAGCATTTTTACGGAAGAATATTTAGATGTTTTAGGCGGGCCAGGGATCTCCAACCGCTCAAGCACAGCGACCGCCACAAAGCGAAAGACTGCATCAAATATCCCAAGCACTCCGAAGAAAATTTTTAAAAGTTTCGAAATTTCCGAAAATTACTTAGCATTTATGAAGGCATGACAATTAAAAAGCAAAAACTACCGATAATTCTACTTTTTACTGAACCGTTAAGCATTTAGAAATCTACTTAATACATTCGCGTTGTAGTTTTTCGCTTCCCTCTAGTACTTACTTGAGTAGTTAGCATTTCTTAGATACTATACTTCTTTTTACTTGGGTTTTTGATTGTTTTCTACTTTAGTATTTAGGCATGCCTAAACTGGGAATGCCACAATTTTTTTTGTTCATTTAATTTTTGAATGATTCAATAATCTTTGACTGCATAATCCAGTTATAAATTTTATGAAGCATGCGACGTAGAATTGAAAACGGAAAGTTATGACTCAGTATGTTGCGACCGCTGTGGTGTAATGGTTAGCTGTGCATACTATCATCCCGCAGGGCCTGGGTTCAAGCCCAGTTTTCAATAAAATAAAAGAAAAAATTGGCAGGCAATGGCAAACCTCCAAGTATATTTCTGCCATGAAAAACAGCTTCTCATAAAAATATAATCTCCTTCCGGAGTCGGCGTAAATCTGTAGGTTGTTCCTCCCATTTGTGTGACAACACCAAGGAGCAGGCCACAAATCGGAGGAGAAGCTCGGCCAAACATTAAAATATTATATAAGTGCCAATCTGTTATTATTATGCAGCAATCTTTGGCCTTTAATATGTGCAAGTAGTTGAATGTCAATCAAAAGACAAATTTCAAAACAAAGAAAATACAATACCAAAAATTTTTCACAGCAATACTTATGTTTTTATGTATATATATATATATATAATATATATATATGTACGTGTTTTTTAATATTGCTGAGTTGCTTGTTGTATTTTTAGCGATGATTCTAATGTAGTAATTCCACGAATTTTTATTCAAATTTAGCTGCTTAGAAAAAGATACTTAAATGTATACAAAAATTGGTATTTCCATTCTTATTTTATTCTAATTTTTTTCCGTTTGGATAACAGTAAATTTTGCTCTGTGCTCGGCCTAAACATACTCCCTCAGCATGGAGTGGTTGAGCAGTTCCTTATTTCCTTCTGGGTAAAAAGGTAAAGGATTCCCATCTGACCTTCAGGAGAAAATTTCACCCATTTCTGAATTTCGATATCTTAGGAAAGTTTTCTCAAGTAGGGTTTAAAATTTATCTGCGCTTTAAAAACAAATTTTTTCTAAAAAAAAAAAAAAAAATGTACTTACAGTAGTACGACGAAAAAAGGCATTTTACTTTGTAATAATTAGGCGAAAGCTGGATTTTTGCCAAAGTTGTAACCTGCATCAGAGCTATGCATTTTTTGACATTTTTGTTTTTTATAATGCCTGCGGCAGCGCACGATGCTTCAACATATATTTTCAAAAACTTCCGCGCTAACAGGCATGAACTAGATCAACAAAAGAACAATTTTTCTCTACACGAAGAAAGAACGTCAGTAGAAAATTTTTAGTCCGCTTATTCCGAATATTTCTTTCGTTGCAATTGCTCCTACTGTGCGAATTATTCCGAAACTAACGTAAATTTTCAATTAAAATAATATGTACTTTGCATTTGGCTTTTTCGAAATGACTTTGCCAAATATGGTAAGAATTTGTGACAGTTTGAGATAAACATACAAATTCCAAGGATATGTTTTGAAACCGCAGGCTAACAATGACTTAGCTATAAATACTACTCGTTTTTTTCTTTGTCTCAATCTTGATTATTAAAACATTTATTAAGTAGTATTTTATTACATACCTAATAATATTTACGTACCTGAACTATTTGTATTTCAGATGTTTTATATGTATGTATGTATAGTTAGAGTATAGTGAAGTATGCATGTATTTATTGATCATGACAAATACTTGGCGAATGACCAAATTATAGCTTTTTAAACTACAAATGTTATCTGATCTTTCGAAGTTGATTAGATTATCGGTTATCTTGTAATTCAAAAATCCCATACATTTTTTCGGACAGAAAGACATGCCGCGGCACGCCGTTGATATGCCCACTAAATGTGCAAGTCATCAGCATGAATTTTGAAAAAGATGGTTTACAAAAGCTCCGCTACGCTGAAGGATTTGTAGATGCCTTGGCATAATATCTTCTTTGTCAGACTTGTAAGGCGGCCAGGCGCACATATAAAATGTGGGCAAAAATAGAGTTGTGGACGAATTTAAATGAAAAGTCGCTTCTGAGTAAAATTGAGGACGCTGTTTTTGGATTACTTTCATACTTTCACTGCAAATACAGTTTGATGTTGAAAATTTGGGTTCTTGTCGCTTTTACATAGGTATGTACATATAGTTCGTTCTATTTTCAAAAGTGAGGTGTCAAATGACAGTGCTTGGCCTGTAGATGTGCAATAAAGTTTCTTACTTTTGAAAAGGGTTGCCACATGTTTAAAAATTTAAATTCACTTTAATTAAGGGAATAAGGTAACTGAAATATGTATATCAATAGGAATATCAGACAAATGAAAAAATTTGACATATTTAGCAAGAAATAAGTGGAGAGTAAAAAGATTCCTGAGTTAATTTAAGAGTCCACTAATTTAAAAGGAATGTAGTCAGAAAAAATCATTGATTGACAATGTATATATTTGTAATAAAACAACAAATACGATGGCGTAATCTTATGGTTTGACGTAATTATTATTTTAGTTTAACTAAATTCGATTTTACAAACAGGTGACAACCCTATTCGTAATTTTTTTAAGCTAAAACCTTCTTAAACCTCTTTCGTCTTACTCCCTTATGGTGATACCTATCTATTTCAATTACCCAATTCCTTTAATTCAAGTAGAATTTGATTTTTTAAACAGATTGCAACTCTCTAGATGTAGCCAATACACAGTTCGATAGATACCCATATCTTAATAAATCATTTAATTAAAAAAAAATAAAAAATTAATCAAATTTTTTACAGATGGCAGCTCTCTAAAATAGTAAACCTCCTATTGTCCACAAGTCAAGCTTTTTAATCTGACACTTTATTTTTGAAAATGGAACGAATCCTACAGATCTCAAGGCACTGACAAAAAATGAAAAAAATTACTTTATGCGTTAGCGAAAAACGCATTACTTCAGAAAGTGCAAAAAATGAGCAGCCTTTTATTTCTTCCTTTGAAGACGGGCTTAAAGCCCGTAATATTTAATAAAATAATAAAAAATAACCTATTTTTAAATATGTTTTTTATTCATTCCATTAAAATTCAACATTTTTGAAATTTTGTTTAAAAAAATTGATTTTTTTTTTTTGAAGCGCTGCAGCGCCAAAATTTTAATTGCTGTAATTCTCTGCTATATATATGCAAACAAGAAACGTCGAACATTTTTTTCTGTGAAGAGCTTACACATGATTATGCTCTTATAAAAAGTCTTAGTATAAAAGTTGTCGACTTTAGTGGCTTCCTGGCGGTATTAATTCGTTTTTTAGGGAAATGTCTGTTTAATTATTTTTAGGGCATAAATTGTCTTTACAAAAATACCAAACAAGTTCACATTGCAGATAACGAATTTTTCGATTTTTGCCCACTTAGGCGGCACTGTGAGGCGTAGTGGTATCGCAGGAAATTATGTCGCTGATGATCTGGCCGTTGCCTGCCGAGGGGCGACCGCAGTTAAGAAAAAACTTTTTTTCTATATCTTTTTGCGATGTTGCTTTGACCAGGGCTTGAACCTAGACTCTGCTGAGTGGTAGGGCGCATTGCTTACCACAGTAATATGTATTCATATTATTCAAAGTTTTTGCGCAGTTGAGAAAAGCAATTTAAGCCGTGAGGAAATATGGATGAAGTCTTTAAATAGTGGTACGTTTCGACAGTTTGAAAAAATACGTAATTTTTTTTTTTTTTTTTGGAATACAACAGTGGGCAAATGGAGCCAGAATAAATGTTATTGGCATAGTCAGGCAGCCTTAAAGAACTTTAGAGTCTTTTTAAACGGCATCAAGGCTTGCAGACAGCTGTAAAACTTTTTGAACCACTATTTTGGGAGCCAACAATAGCGTAAGGTTGTGGTAGGTTCCTTGACATGAAGAGTTAGAAGGCAACGAAACGACTGACTGTCTCGCAAAGCTGGTGGAGGAAACCCCACGTCTCATGAATTGCAGACTGATCCGCTATGGGGAACGATTGTCTTCTCCATGCAAAATTTGGAACATGGCACCCTCCAGAATGCTTAACTTCTTAAATAGTCTAAGGTGGGATTGATAACAATTAGGGTTTAGCACAACAGATCATCTTACATCGTAGCCGGAGTAGTCGCGACGACCCTCCCGACATTTGCATGTTTAAATCTGTACAGTAAAATGAATTTTTATACGCAGTTAATTTGTTTTATTTTACTAGCTCTGATTTGGTTTTACTAAATGTTATGTTATCTCAATTTTTAATAAATTTGACATTGAAAAAAAAATATTAAAAACTCAAACACATTTTTGGTAGGGAAAAAAATTTCTGTGGCAACACTGGGCATGAATGACTAAGTTTGCCTTTGTTAATACTTTTTTTGCCTGCAAATATCATCTACTACTCCGTTTTCTGAGCATGATTTTAGGCAGCTAAAAAAATTGCAAGTTATTCATGACTTCTGAGTATTTTAGAAATGTTTGCATTCATAAATAGTGTTACTCGTGTGCGCGTAAATGTGTCATTATAATTACTTTGAGACGATAACTTTTAATTGTGATTTAGCGATAAGAAAAATAACGTCATCGATTGTGGTTGTCGTCAAGCGCTGCTATTAAACCATCGACGCCGAAATTTCTTTGCGGAAATGAAGTTATTTGTAATTACTTTTCTATTGACATTGCAAATACGTAAGTAGCTACCGGTGAATACACATCCATATCCGTATATACATACGTGCATATAAATAAATAGTAATTATGTGTACATAGGTCGATTTCATTGTAATTTTTAAGAACTTTTTTACGTCACATATACAATTAGTTTGCTGGAGTTCCAGTTATACGCGTAGTTGTGCAAAAATTGCATCAGTCTAGCAAACTAATGTAGAACTAGTCCACTTTCACTTATACGTCACATATACAATTAGTTTGCTGGAGTTCCAGTTATACGCGTAGTTGTGCGAAAATTCCATCAGTCTAGCAAACTAATGCAGAACTAGTCCACTTTCACTAATTACATAACCAATTGGTAGGAATTGTTCAGACAATATTCCTGCGTACAGCATGAAATACTGACGAAAGGCTTTTTAGACCAAAATGAGCGATATCAGATGGGATACGATTTTTGTGCGTTGGAGTAGACGTCACTTAGGATATCAAGATTTTTTTCGAATATTAGTACGGAATTTAAATCTTCTTTTTAGCTGTCTTCCAATTTCGCGGATTAAAGGGCCCCCAAGAATTTCAATCGCATTTTTCAGCTATGCAAAATTTGAGCATGGAAGATGCTCCGCTGATAAGTTATAATCCGGTAGCGTAACAATGATAATTCTACCACCTTTTTGCGACAGTTTTAGTTAGAAGATAATATGTTCTGCTTTTCTATTTTTGGCGGCGATTTTTTGTGGGTTTGCTAATGGCTAACTAGTTTCATAGATAGAGCTACATCTTTTTATATAGTCGTCATTGTGCAAGTGTTTAATTGGTGCTTGTATGTCATTTATTTGTTCAAAAGTTGAACTAATAATGCTCTTGATAGTTTAAACTACTATTTCGTTACCTTTTATTCTCTGGTGACAAAAGCACACATTTTCTAACAGCGCAGCCTTCTACAAGCCCCATTATATCAATGGCTTTCTTGCTTTCAATTGTGCTTTGGTGACATGTAACATGATCAACGGAAATAAGGTCAAGGAAATAGCATCACTTTATTTCCAAATTTTTGTTGACTTTATTTCGCTTTTGAAAAGGTAATAATGTCAATTGACTTTATTTCGCACCAGTATGACCTTATTTCCATCGATCTTGTTACCTGCCAACGTCGCTTTTGGATGCCGACTGTCGACGTGCTCGTTAAATTTGGAGTTACTTCTTATTTTTTAGGCTAACTTTGCACTTCAAAGCAAAAAGTTCCGCGTAAATGATAAGTTAGGTAAGCGGGGCTGCCTCCGTATATGGAGGCCCACTTGGACTTAACTAAGCTGTCCATTGTGATAAAACCGAATGATAAGTTACTGACCAGAGAAACTTATTGGCCAGCAGATTTTTAGTTCCTGACGACAAATTTCATCATCCACCCAGAGTTTTCATTTAAAACCGTCTGTGAATGTATGGAAGGCAGCTGCTATTAGTTTTCATCCTCTAGTGCCTCTAATTGCTGGCCGAAACCTTATTCCATAATTTGCCCTGTACTTAGTTTCCTAGTTGAGCCAGCTAGGATCTACAGCTGAAATCCTCTCATCATTCTATCCGCAGTTTTAGCAGCAAGGTTATTTACAGATACGTCGATGACTGGCAGACTGATGATACTTTCTAATAGAAGCCATTGGTATAGTTCTTGGCATTCCTGCAAAGTACTACTCATCAAATGGACCATATGAACCCTCCGGCTTCGACATTCCTGTGTCGCTTTCGCATTTAGTCAGAATGTAGCTGTTAAGTTATGTTAAGGCTACACTTAAGTTCAGTTTTATAATTAAACTCTCGACTAACTCGTTTTGTTCAGCATACCATCTATATATGTATATAATAGTCCCGGTCTGTATTCATTTACGTCCACTTAGGAGCAGTCATATATTTGCGTTGCTAGTCTTTTTTTGACATCGTCTAAATTTTTACTACAACAGTAAATGGTGTTTAGTAATAACCAGAAATAGCAACAAATTCCTTAAAATTACTTATTGGCACCATGTCAGCGACGATTTCCATAAAAAAGTTGTGTAAAGAATTTCGTTGCGATTAATGAGTAAAGGTTTATAAATTCGATCAGTGGCGGCGCAAACAAAGGGGACAAAAAGTTAAGTAAATACGGCGGCAAATAAAAAAAAAATTACAAAATTGGTGCAAAATAACGGGTTATCTATCTCGACTTTTCTTTTCATTCGCTTTTTTTTCAAATATCACGCGTGACTAGTGTCACACTCTCATCTTGTTTTTATTCAGCATTTTTGGAAAATTCATCATGGAAAGGCTCACACCCCAACAACATATCCAAATTATTCAGATGTAGTAAGAAAGTTTTTCGTGCGATTCGATTAACATATGGTATATATTATGGGAGTTTCACTGTATTTTTAAAAAGTAAATATCAGATATTGTTCTTTCGGGTAGTAATAACGACTCCGATATCCAGTTATGTCGATGGATCATCCGTTATAAAAACTCGTTAACTCAACTATAAAATTTTTTAACTACCTTAAACTCCAACATTCAAAATCCAAGAAAAAGTGCAAACTGAAAAATCAGATCCTACGAAAATATTTCTGGAAAAAATCTGCATTTCAAAAACCCCCTTACTCCCTTAGTTTAGCTACAGTGCGGCCACTGCCTGCGACTGCAATCTTATCAGCGAATTGTTTTCTCTGATAAATCCAATCACCCCTCCACATGTTCGGCAGCCGACGATGAGCGACAACACGTACAAATAGCAAAAATATTTCACGCCAGCTATTAATATAAGACGACACGCGAACCTAGCAAGCAGGTCGTGCATAGAAAAAATATCGGTTTCCACGCATGCTATGGTATCGTGATATCTTTACACACCTTCGAATATTCAAATACATATCTATCAGTGCAAAGTGTTCAGTCTCGACTTTCGGTTCTTAAGGCTACAAGCTGGAGTGATTTATAGTTTTTAACTTTGTTACGCACATATATTTTACATAATTACAAATGCATACTAAAGTGATTCTGTCGCTACTTTTTGCATTCATCGTGATCTTTGCCAATCTGTGTACAACGATTGAATCGCGTAAAGTGATCTTCTACAATCGTCAACCAACAGTGCAAAAGAGTCAGCTGCTATCCACACAAATCATGTCGAAGCCATGTCCAGCCGGCAAAATGCGAGATCATCGTAATCGTTGTAGGCGAGCCATTATATTTAGTAGAAGTAAGTACTGGATAAGCGTGTCGCGTATGTAAGAGCGTTATGTGTTGACCCAAAGGCTCAGAAAAAAGGTTAATAATAGTCGATATCCATTTTTTTTGCGTAAATCATCAGAACGATAAGTGTCAATTGTGTTTACCGAAGAGACTGGTAAAATAATCGACGGTGCAAAATACGGTTGAAGCGTGGGAATGCCTAAGTTATTAAGGCCGAAGAGCCTTGAAATCGATGAAAACTGCTGCGCAAGCAGAAATTAATATAAGCAACGGCAGTTTGTTGAACATTATAAAACGTAACTTCCCTGTGGCGAAATGCGTAGTCGACTACTAAAAGAGCCAACTTTTGGCTCGATTATTGCGGCTAACTTTTAATTGGTTTCAAAGTCATGCAGCGCTCAGCCGAAGAAATGTGTGTGTTTAGAATTTGTTTTACAATTTTCACTTTCAACAAAAAAATTGTGTTCAAAAAAAAAAACTAAAAAAAAAAAAATTATGTATCCAAATATTTTGTCAATTCATTTTTCTATTGAAAACGAGAAGACTTGAATTTGAATTATGATATCTTTAGCAATATAGCCATAAATAATAAGTATGTACACTGCCGGCAAAAAGTATTCGCACAGTGAACACAATTTTTTTGTAATATTTTACCGCTAGTTTTTTATAAAAGTATGGTTCATTCTACAACAAAAAGCATAAAAATGTAATTTCTAAACTTTGTGCAAAACTCGAGGAAATTCAGCAAATTTTCGTACAGATTTCTTAGAATTTTTTTGGGTATGTAGTTTTGCAGCCCATTAAATTCTAGTAAAAAATGCAAGCTCGGAGTTAGTCAAAAATCGCATTCATTTTTGAGAATTTTTTTTGTTGACGGTGCTTTGCAATATAAAGGATTTTCAAAAACATTTTTTTTGTATGAATGAGACTGCATGAAAAAAGAGATCCAAAAGTCAACGTTAATTCCTTACTACTTAAAATTTGTGTGGTTTATAATAATAAAATTGATTGTGCTAAAAGTCTGCGTACTCAAAAAAAAAAAAAAAAAGGAACTATAGTTTTATGTTTTTTGTTGTACAATTAACCTTTTTTAAGTATTATGCATGTAGGAATTTAATTTTTATTTTTTTGACGTGGTTTAATCTACATATCGCATATTTAATAATATAGAGAAGTAATTACAACTTTACGTTTTTGGAGATTTTATCACACAATTAATAAGATTGATAAGGATAATATATTCAGCCTAACAGATGACTAAACTTCCCAAAAATGTCGAAGCTATGGGTTTTTCCATCGGTCTTTTAATCATACTTGAATTGCAATTTCCCAAAGAATTGGAATTTTAAAAGAATTCTGTATATTATTAAACGACCGATATGTATGTATGTATGTACTTGCATTATCCTCAAACATAATCGACAAATATTTTCAGCACTTATAGGCTTGCTTACAAGTTCATCTTTCAGCTCAGCTGCAAGCTATCTTTTTATATGGCGAAGAATAAATCTTTATCTTGCTGTATTTATATACAATTTATTCCTTTGTTTTATTCTATTTTATTAACTATATTTTTAACATTGCAGAGTCTAAATAACACAAATATCTCGACTGATTTAATAATCAGTGAGTGATTTTCCATCGAATTCTCCGAAATCAACTGTGGGAATGGGACGAAGCGTAGTAGGAGATCTTCATTCAGCAAAGCGGTTTCTTATTGTAGTAATTATAAATATAACTTAGTTTAATTATAAGATAGTTATTACGTTTAAAAAGTATTTATGTATAACTAACAAGCAAGATAGCAGTGACAAATTATAAAAATTCATATATGGCGATTTGGGTCATATGTACGTGTGTATGAGTATATGTCTGTATTTATCGGTGCGAATGTTAAAACCTAAAGATATCGTATTTCAGTATTTATGTAGCTTACCTGCATAGTTTTCTAAGATCGACATAACTAGTATGTACGTAGATATATCTAATAGGAATTAAGTAAAATTTTTTACTTACATACGTATGTACATTGGTATCTTTTGTTTACCTACGTTATTTCTGTTTATCTACAATAAATCACTTGTTGTTTTTGTATTTTTTATCAAATAAAAAACTATTTTAACGATAAGCAAACATTGATTACTTTACGAATATATGTATATATATTTATGGTGCAATAAAATTTTAGCACTTCAACGTTTTTCTGTTATTTCTGTTAAAAGCACGTTTTACCTTGGTACAGAAATTTAAAACGCGAGTCAAATCGGTTAAACAAAAAAAGCAGAAAAAATTATAAAAATTAACCGAAAACATAAAGCAAAGCTAACTTAAAGTAAAATAACCAACATTGAATTGCGTCAAAATTATAAGAAGGTAGCCTGAATTTCGATGTGAGGCAAAACTCTCTGGGAAGCTAACCCCTCTGGGAAGCTAACACCTGTGCATAATTATAATGAGCCGCACCTGTGTGTGTGTGACCGGAATGAGTTAGTAAGCACGCGCGATTTCTCACCAGGGATGCCAACTGTGTCAAAGCCGATTGCACAATTTTAAATTGCATTCCCTCAAAGATTTTTGCTTCCTTATTTGAGTTAACCGGATTTTCTATTTTTTAAATAAAAAAGTAAGAAATGTATATGTAATGCAATTCGCTGCGTGTATCAGATTGTTCGTGAATAGTTACGAATATAGCAGTTAAATTATGCAATAACATAAGTCTGTGCATTAGGGTGGTAAAAAAAAAGTAAAATTCGCAATTTTAAGACTCTTGCACCCTACCCCTGTTTTTTTTTATTTTGAAATCAAAAAATATTTATAGTTCGCTCAAAGCGCTCAAAGTTTTTCATGTATTCTAAATGGGAAAAAAAACAATTTCTCGCAGACGCGGTATAAAATTCTTGAAGATCAATATTTCTTGATCGTCAGGAGACTTCCTATAATAATACCCAATTATTTATTTAACCATATTCCAATAGGAATTATATTTTATAATAATAATAATAACTGGCGCTTACAAAATGTGCCATAAGCATGACTAAGCATACTTTGCATAACTCATTAATTCGGAATTAACTGCATTTGCTCGGGAATAAATCCTGCATCTAATTCTCAAAATTAATGCAGATCAGAGGAATTTCCGCTGACAACACCAGCCAAAACGACCAGCTCCCACGACAGTCGCGTCTAGTACCTGGAACGACCCAGATTTATATCTGGCCAAGGACTGTCACTCTGGCAACACTCCCCAAAAACTCTTTGGGGAATTTGTATGCTGTTACAACAAACAACAACCAGCTATTCTCGATTGTGCAAGTAAACAAACAAACTAATTGAGCTTGGCAGCACAGTAGTGAGAGCAGCGTATTGTAATTACCCAGTACCCAGGTTGGTCCCTAGCAGGTGATGGCTTTTTTCGATCCTCATTTTTATACAGCACTTGACACGAAAGTGGATACATTGTTTTGAAAAATTTTCTTCTGAGTCTGTAGAAAATTGTAATATTTTGGTATTTTTTTCGACCTACCTTGGATTAATGGAAATCTACATACCAAATTTCGTTGAGATATCTCAATTTTTGCTCGAGTTATCGTGTACACGGACGGACGGACAGACGGACAGACGGACGGACAGACAGACATGGCTTAATCGACTTCTCTATTCATTCTGAGCATATATGTATACATTTGTCTATATCTATCTCGATTCGTTTTGGCTGTTACAAACAACCGTTATGTGAACAAAATTAATATACCCTTGTGCACAAGTGCGCTCGGGTAAAAAAAATTACAATAAAAACTCTAAATAAAAAAAAGAATTTGGGCAATTCCACCGACACGGGTTGGACATTTGTACAAAAAAAAATATCTTTCTTGTTTAAATGTAAGTACAAAGTACTCAGCAATTCTATATTTTGATAAAGCTACACCTAATTGATTATCATTTGAGTTATTACAAAATACGGAAAAAATTCCAGCTTACTTTTATATGGAAAAATCTGATTTATTACTTCGGTCTCGGGTGGGACAAAAAAAAGTACCTGCTTTTTGGAGCAGATATATTTTACGGAATCTCTGCGAATTTATAATAAATTATAATAAAATAAAGAACCAGGAACACAAACAAAGCAAAAACTACAAAAAAATTATGGCTTTATTATACAAAAAAATCGGAAACTCCTCTGCCACGGGTGGGACAACGTTTTTCACGGGTAGGCCACGTACAAATTTGTATATGAAAAGAAGCTTTTAGTGTGGTCCATATATAAAGATTAGTTATTAAAAAATATAAGAGGCCAAGTAGGGGTTAAATTCACTCACGTTTTATCTTAGGATGGTGCCTTTTATATAAAAGAAAAGGCTTAAAAGGAAATGCGTCAGCCAAAAAAATTATTAAAAATGAATGTGATTTCCTAGCGTCCTGAAATTTTCAAAATGTAACATAACTTAATCAGATGAACACAAGGATATATAGATAATGGACGAGCCCGCACATGCCCCCTCCTCTCCTGCGTCCACCTAAACAAACATATAAAGCTTATCAGCCCTGCAAACCTTCCACTGACAACTGTCCCACACAAAGCTGTCACGGGTGGGACATGCTTCTCTGTTGAATTATTCTTATCTAACTACTTGGAAAGGACAATGTAATTGTGGTAAATATTGACAATGAAGTTCTAACATTATGTAACAAACTTTCACCTTTTTTTGTCACGGGTGGGACCAGACCAATACTGCTCCATAATAACTCATAATATAGATAAAGCACTCACACAATTTAATATCTAATACAATTTTATTAAAAACAGATGAGTTCTACTATATATTTTTCTTACCAAACACTTGAGTTATGAAGCGCAAATTATTTGACAGTATTTTCAACACAACCTACTTTAAACCTACTCAAAAAATTTAATTAGAACTTGATTTTAAAACGTAAAAAAAGACAATAAAAATGCATGAAACCTCCCATTTATAAAAATTAACAAAAAAAAAATTCCTGCGGCAGGACTTGAACCTGGGACATCAGGCATACCAAGCGAACAAAAATGCATACCTACTTATGCTTTTCACGGGGGATAAATTGGCAGACTATCTCATCATGCATAGCCTGACAATTTGAACTATAAAAATGAGCTATTGATATAAAACAAAAAGTGGCAAATTTTTTAAAGGAATTGCCAAAAATAAAAATTATTTACAAAATTTTTGTATACTGTACCTGTATAAAGACTAGCTACGAAATGTATGTTTTTTTCTAGTTAATTTAGTTTCTTTTTTACAATTGAAATCATGACGTTAAAAGCGTTAAAAAGCGAGTTGACATTTGAACGAGCATTAAATAACACAAATTTGAATTAGAATTTGGGCACTAAAAAATAACTACAAGTGTTATGCCGAATTTCCACTAGGCATTGAAATGAAAAAATGTATGTATGTATTTAAAAAAAATGCCATGTAGGAATGAACTTCATGACTATTTTTTTAACGTAATGACACGATTATTTTTTAATGCCCAACTTTGTCATTTGTCATTTTTACCATTTAATGCCTAGTGGAAATCCAGTATAACTTGTTTTTTCTACATGAAATTTTTTAAATTGCAAAAATTGTTTGTCTTTTAAATGCCTCAGGGAAATTCGGCATTACTTTCATATATTGTTTCTACTAACAATTAAAACTCAAAAGTAAACAATAAATTCGCGTACAATTTTACCATATAAAAAGTCAATGTCCTGCTTCCTATACGCTTTGCACTTACCACAATCACTTCAGTGTGATAAAGAGATCAACCTGCACATTAAACTTGTCTCCAAAGCAAAGCAACACAAAGCAGTTGAAAGCTATTTAGAGCTTGAGTTGAGTTTCAATGTGATTAGTTGCTCAACACCTGGCAAACTTAATCTTTCCGCCTAAGCGCACAACGCAAAGGCACAACGGCGTAAATCATGCAGATAAGCTGTATAAAGCGCTTCGTTTCACATGAAAACACACGCACACATACACATGTATCTACACAATTGAGTCGCTGGTAACTCTCCTCACTGCTAATCACTGCGGAAAAGGAAATACGATTATTTCGCGCTTTACCTTTGCCATCAGCTTCAGCGTGCTTAACTTCAGTACATCGCAAGCTGACGTACATACATATACATACATACATATATGTATGTGTGTATAAATATGAATACACCTTTAGTTGATATCAACGCTTTGGGGCATAAAGCTCCTTAGGCGTATTTAATGTCTGCGCTGCATCGAATCGAAATCCCAAATTGATTTTGTTTTGACACGCAAAAGCCAAGTATTCTTTCAACGTCGCGTTCACATTCGAAACGCATGCATGCGTGCAATGCTCATCAGTTTTGTAACATTTTTTTTTGCGCGTGTGTAATGTATGTATGTATCCCTCTAGGAAATACGAGCATTTTGCTACTCATGACGTAAAAATTCCGCAGAATTAAACCTTAATTAGGCGCATAAAGAAAATCACACAAATTCCTAAAAAACATATGAAAAATCCTCAAAATCCGAACAAATTACTGAAAATTTTCTTATTTACTACTTAGTTACAGATACTTAGCATAAAAATTAATTACATTCTCCAATTCAATTGCTACATTTGTTCTTGCGGTTCAAACGAAGTATCACCGTAATTTTTTATTCCTTGGTTTTTATATAATATTTCTGCAACTACTGAAACATTGCGGGAAATATGAACAATAATCAAAATTTTTTTGATTTTCTGGCCGCCAATTTGATGTTTGATAAAACCGCTTACGTTGTGTATGATAAAACAGCCTCATTCGCAACGGATTTTTTACTAAATCGAAGAAACCCAAACTCTTTTACTTTGTGAACCGGAAGAAAAATGAAACTCTTTGCTTGAACGAGTCATGCTGGCAAAATGGGACAAGTAGGTTTGAAGAATGTTTGAAAAGCCGCTTGTATGGTGTATTTGTATTTCGCTCCTTATAAAACTTCGGAAAGCTTTTTGTTCAAAAATTTGCAGAGCGATTTAACAACTCTCTTGTTTTAAACATGGTTGCATTTGTTATTTGCAAATCTATGGAGAGAAAATTCCTCAAAAAGTCCTCAAAATAAAAATCCTCAAAAAATGCTCAAGCGCTCCCATCCTATAAGCTGATAACAGAGTATAACCCCGTGAAATATACAATTCCAGAACTCTCACAATTCTTCATAGCTGAATTGCTGCATCTGTTAACTGGATTACCAACGCACCCAGAATCGCGTTGACAAGAACTGGTAATATTTTTTGGTAATAAAATTGTCCGGTTACAACATTTTCGGTAACGTGCAGAATAGATCTGTAGAAATGTTTCCATTTCACTTAAAATTGAGACCATTACTCATTTTCCTTGAGGGTGTATTGAAACAGTAGGTATGTATGCGAATGTGACTCAAACAAATATTGAATAAAAAATGTAAGATAATGGTTTTGACTTTGAAGAATCATCTCGGTGGCAAATTAATAGGACACATTTATTTGCATGTGGAGATTTACATTTTTTCAGCACAAATTTAGTAAATAAAAGTTTGTATTTTTTACTTATTCACATTTATGATAAATTAACAGTCAATATTTGGGTTTATACATTTAATCTTACCGAATAGTACTTAAGTAATATGTGGTTTGTCTAATTCGTACAATAGCATAATTCCACTTAACACTAGCATATGCGACTGGGCTTCTTTCTCTTAAGAATTGATTTTCATTTGTTGCGATGGGATTCTTCAATGTCATCCCAAGGCCAAATTCAAAAGAACTTTATTGAATTTTCAAGTTTATTCAATGCATTTTCTCTACTTGACCTTCAAATAACTTCGAACTTCGATGAATTAATTTCTCAGAAATCAGGGCTATCGAAAAGTAATATATATACGGTTTATAGAGAATTTCATTTGCTTTCATTTCCCGTACCACGTATTACGATTATTCAATTGGTTCGTAAGATATACGCGATTAAGTGAAACCACTATTTTTTTAAAGTTGAGTAACGGTAAATTGCAAATATCTCGAAAAGTTATCCATAGAAAAAAAATGATCTCGATTTTCGGCATCACCGAGGAATTCTACGTGGGAATTGGACTGTGGCATCCATAGAACATTTTTTCTGTAAACCAGTGTTATTTGTTTTTGTCGCAACTGAATTCTCCACCTCAAAATCATGGACCCTATATACAGTGACTCAAACAAATGACCACGTGTTGATTTTCTTCAAATATTCGTAATATTTTTCGAGATAATATTTTTTTGTTATTTTTATATAAAAATATCGTCTAACCGTATAAATCACAGTTTCAAACTTTATACAAAATTTAGGAAAATTCAAAAAATTTTCATCAAAATTTCAAAATTTTATTCTGAATTTTTAGAAGATTTTTGCGTATGCAATTTAGCCCATACAATTTTAGTCTAATCAAGTACAACTTTCAAACGGCATTTTTTCAGGCTACTTTTCGGCTTTTTTTTTTTGTTGTTGACGGTCTCCCGCTTTTTATTTCATAAGAAATTCATACTTATATCCGTCACCAAAAAATATCTCAAAAATCAACGCGATTTTTTAGCCGTTTGAAACTCGCACTTCATTAGACTTTAAGGCTGCATACCCAAAAATCTTCTAAAAATACAGAATAAAAAGTTGAAATTTTGATGAAAATTTGTTGAGTTTTCCTAAATTTTGTATAAAGTTTGAAACTGTGATTTACACAGTTTGGCGAAAAACATTACGAATATTTGGAAAAAATCAACATGTGATCATTTGTTTGAGTCACTCTATGTACATATGTACGTATATGTACCAAATGGCTGAATCGATTTCGATTCTGTAAAACGTAAGTTCTGAACACATTGAGAACGACGAGCTAAGGGCCACAGCTTCCAATTTGTTATCTTCTTTATCTAAACGCTTTGTCGATGACGACATGATCTTTTTGAACGCGACACCGACATTAAGAATTTGTATGAGTTTGTCATAAAAGTATAGACGGAGACGGAACCTTATCTGTCGCCGGAAAAATAGAAATTGATTTAATCTGGCCACAACCACATCTGTCGCGTAGCCCGGTCGTCGCCAAATTAATTATCTACATAAGAGTACTTTTTAAAATAATTTGACAGCTGTAGACCACAGTAGCTCGTCGTTTTCATTCAGCCTTATCATGATTTTCATTTTCCCTGAACCGGTTCACTTTTCACTTTTGGTTTCCATGGTTTTACTATGGGCGGATGACAAATTTTCGGGTGAATTTTTTTTCAGGCGAAACTCAGGATAAGGCAGTTTATGTTCGGGCTAGTACTTTTTTGGAACTTTTGTGTGGAAAGGTTTTCGCTTAAAATATTTCATAGAATTTCTGTACCTTGTATGTGACTAAACTACGAAACGGCTAAACCGATTTGCTTCGATCGGATTTTCTCTAGTCGGATCGTCCAACTTCTGAGTCGATATTTTTTTCTGTCGACCATTTTTTATTTGCCTTCTGGAATAAGTTTGATTTGATGGTGTGCTCCAAGGTTGCCAACTTTTACATTCTTAAAACCGGGACGCACAGGTTGCCCGACAGTGCACAATTTGTGTTTCTTTGGTGGGCTCTCGGAATGTTGAGAGCGACTTTGAGCGAGTAATATTTGCTTGTTACTAGCCCGAAGCCGGCCTATTTTCCGGGGCGAGTTTGTGAAAATTGTCAAACTGACGGAAGAAGAGGAAACATTTTAAACATTCAAATAAATAATAAATATGTGCATATTAAGCTTTTCTTTCATTGATAAGAGAAAAAATATTTATCAAATGAGCCATTAGTTTAACGTTATTGTGTTTGCTGCCGGTCAAATCTTAAATTTATAATTTTGTGCGATTGGACGTTTAGAGCCCTTCCGTACCTGCTGTCCGTATCAAAATATAAAATTTCTCTTGACAGAGAGAGAGAGAAGGAACGACAACGTCACCGTCATGCGGTGGGGAGTTTTCCTTAACACGAGAATACAATAAGATACGGTAGCTGACATGGTCTACTATTTTACGCCGCGTTCCCGTAGTTTTGGGCAGTTTATTCACTTTTGCGAGAACATTTCGACCTAAGGTAGATAGATAGGTTTAATAAGGCACTGCTGTGCTTTCAAATCAAATTTATTAAATTTGAAATTTTTTCTCACAAATTTTATTAAATCACCTTTTAATTTGTTAACTGAAAAGTGGCGAGATTATCATTTTCTCTCACATAGGTACTATGGTTAAAATTTACTAAATGACTCTTAATGAAGGCAACATTTATGTTTTATTACCTTTACTTCGATTCATCCTCTAGTAAGTAACATTTTGGATAACTCTGCAGCAGAAGTGACATTCAAAGAGCGAGCATAGCCGTGAATTGAGAATTCAAAATAAAAATTTCCAATTTCGACTTACATACACCAACTAAAATAATATAAAAACCATGCAGTGCTTTCACACTATTTGTAATACATAAATAGAAATTGGAAAATATCATCAAAAACCGAATCGGAACGAAAATATTCTTAGGAAACTTGCCGTGCAGTTTTTCCACAAACATACATACATATACATATATACATATATCTGAATAAACATACAAAATATAGTGAAAGTACCGGCATATTTGTAGAACACTTGTATGTACAAAGTTAAGGGGTGTTCCAAAATCGATTTTAGGTTTTAGTATTTCCATATTCGTAAAGAAGTACTTTCGGTAAAAAAAAATTTCAGTCAAGAAAAAAACAAACTCAACCACACTTCTTATGGCGAAGATCCTTTCTCCTTTGTATAAGTACCTACAACTTTGTGAAAAGCGTAGTATGTATTTAAATTGTTATATTTTTGGATACCCCCGGAATCGATTTGAGCTAAAAAAAAATTTGGAGCTCATTATGCAGAATTTCTCTAAATAGTGCTCAGAGATAATGATTGTATTATAGTTTAAATTTGTGGCGGGTACACTCACATATTACGTTTGTATGTGGAACAGGGGAATGTAGCAACATGAGCACATCAGCTTAACAGGGCAATTCTGACAAAGACAAAAGCCTTTCCTGAGACAATTGTCAGTTTTGGCAACTATCTTGAAAGCGTTTGTCTGTCTTTGGAAAGACCTGCGAACGAGGGGCCTCCTCGATGTTGTTCTGTTTGTTTTTTAGAAACAAGTTTTTTAAAAATTAAATGAAAAAATATATTATTTTTTTAAATTATAAAAACTAAATATTAAGTGAAAATTAAATTATAATAAGGAAAGCATGTAATCAAAAGAGAAAAAAACTAAAAAATCAGACTCTAAGAAGTAAATGATATTTAGAAAAATAACTGTTTCATTTTAAAACAACGAAATCTGAAAATTAAATCAAAATAGAAAAAAAGCAATAAATTAAAAAGAAAATATATTCCCAAGAATTAAATGAAATTGAAATGAAGAGGTTAAAAAATTTAAAATAATTTATAAAATTAAAAAAGAAACTAATAAAATAGGTTTTTAAAAATTAAATTAAATTAAAAGAATATTTTTCCCTTAAAAAAATTTGTTTAAAAAGAAAAAAAAAATACATGTATCTAAAAAATAAATGAAATGAAAAGAAGATTCATTATAAAGCAGTTATGTAAGTCTCAAAATTAAAATAAAAAACATACATACAAGAATAAAATTTAAATATAAAATTTAATTGATTACTAAAAATTAAAACAAAAAATTTTAAATAAAAAATCTTAAAAAAAAATTGCGAAAAGAAAATAAGAAAATTTCCCGCAGCCCGAGGACTCGAACCTCGGATTTATCGAATGGCAAGCCAGTGCTTTGCTAAGTCGGCCATTACAATTGTTTAAGCAGCGTGAGCAAAATGATATACAAGTGCTTTCTGTCAAAAGACCTTTCAACGATGATTGTTGGCAAGTAAGCCTTTTTTGTAAGTCTTTCTTGCCAGAATAAACGAAATCTTTCAAACTATTTTGTCTACTGTTTTTCAGTTGTCTAACAAAAGACTTTCAACTAACAGATATACATGCGCAAGGGAAACTTTTGCAATTTTCTATAGGTTCTATGTGAACATCCATTCTCTTAGATGTTCACTAATCTATGTGTGTATACACGTATGTAGATATCTAGGGCAATACGGCTTTTTCTTTCGCTTTCTATTTATCTATCGAATTTTTGTGGTCAAGCCGATCTCAAGGCAGAGCAGTAAACTAAATAAAGTAATTCAGTTCTTGCAGAGCTACTGGATTAGTGGAAAAACTTTTCGAGTGACATGTGTCCAATATAGTTCCGCTCTAGCTAGCTTAAAGTACGTTTCTGTCTAAGACTCGCAATCCTCTTTAAAGTTGTACTTTGTTTTACGAAAATTAAGCGAAATTTTCAAACATTTTCGGGAGCTGCTTTTCAAGGTCAAAAGTCCTAATACACCACCCTTTATTTCCATATGCACCCCCTTTGATTTTTGTAACTTGCACCCAAAAGCACTAACTACTACACCAACTCAAACAAAGAAAAAAAAGTAAATTCTATTTTCGTGTGTTTCAGGTGCAGCGCAAATAGCATAAAGCTAAAGTCGAGTGAGAGTAGGAAATGAAAACTAAAAGCAAAAAAAGAAAATCACCCAAACCAAAATTGGAAAATCGAAAATGCAAACAACAAATCCTGTTTTCGATTCTCTCGTTCGCCTGTATGGCCAATAGAGTTCCGCAAACCGCTTAACCACTTTACCCATTCACTTGTACGTGTATATGTGTGCAACTAGCTTAGACGGAAGCGGAAGTGACTGCCCGTTTTTGGGGAAATATTTGCAGTTGCTCCACCACCTCCACCACTCGCCCGCCAACTCCAACATGCACCCAGTGTTGTTGCATAGGTGCACTGGTTGTTGTATGCATTTGTTGTTGTTAGCTTTGTTTTTCGCTGCATTTGTTTGTTTTTCTGCTTTTTTTTGCTGCCATTTAGAAATTTCGATTACGTTGTTGCTATCATCCTAGTTGCTGTCACTATATACGTTGTTCGTGAGCAATGTAGGTGCGGCGCTTTGTTAACGACGTCACCACACTGAGCTGTCGAACAAAAGGAAATTAAAATATTCCAGCGCGCAATCGTGCGTTCAGGATATCGGACTAGTGATACCACAAACTGCACGGTAAACGGTAATGGTGTGCCGTTTATCCACTCGCCGTTCAATGAAAGTCACTAAATCTACCTACTCCTCTTGTTGTTGTTGGCAATGAGCATCTATATTCGTTGTTATAAATATGTAGTATCTAGATATTTATTTGTTGTACATATTTGCTTGCTTTTTCGGTTTGCTTGGAAATTAGAGTTTGCTGTAGCGTCTCGGCAACGTTTTCATTTCGGTTGTTATCGATGTGATCACCAGTTCTATTTTCTGTTTATATTGAATTGTAACCACAACGGGAAAGTAAAATGCGAAATGGAAGAGTTTGGTTTAGTGCCCACAGTGAGAGGACACTAGAAAGATAAAAAATTAATTTATTTAGGAAGAAACAGGTGCTTTGTACCTCCATATTTACTCATCTTAAAGGGCGCTAGTGATCCAGGGTACATGAATTTCACGTATTTCAATGATTGGTTTTTGGTAATGCAAATGACGACAACATGAAGGTGACTGTCACGGCATAAAAATCATACTTGGCTACTTCAGTGACAGTGTGAGCAACAAAGCCACTTTGGGAGTACAGTCAGAAAATTCAGCCCCCTTTTCCCTAACGATTAACGCTGATCGACGTCATCGAGCCCAAACATGGTGCGATGCACCATAAAAATTTCCATCAAGGCTGTTTCCAGATCGAAAAACGAGAAACACATCGACTCGCAACACTTTTCTATTGCAGCCAAGATAGGCACACGCCTCTGTGCAGCTGCAAATTTGCGTCAAACATCGCAAGGAAAGCTCAACGCCGCAAAGATGCAATCACAAAAAACAGACACTTTATTCTCTCTTTAAGAGTATCCTTCAACAAAACATATGTCAGCAGTGGAGCTACAATTCCCACCTCCGAGGTAATAATATAAAATAGTCGGATTTTAGTAAACTGCAAAGAACAGCTAAATAGTATACCGATTAGAAAAAAAGATTCCGTCTACAGAGCCACGCTGAGATCTGCTGAAACGCAAGCTATTTGGGACCGATATATGTAGGGGCTGAACAGGAAAGTGGGACGTATTTTACGTAATAAAAAGTTAGTCCGAAGTACGTGAATGTGAAAGACAATTCCGGCGACCTAGTGACCCGTGTCCAGAACTTACTTAAATGATGGAGGGAAAACTTTTCAACTCACTTGAATGTCAAGATCCTGGAAAGTAGTGAAAAAAACGAATCCGAGCCCCCATTCTATAATAATGGAGTCGACGTCCTAACGCCTTAGTATGATGAGGTACGAATAGCAATTACGCATCTGAAAACAAAAGAGCTTATGGAGCTGACGTCTTGCCAGCTGAGCAACTGCCTTACGGTGGTTAGGAGTTGGAAAGATGCATGCAGAATATGGCCAGATGTAGGCATGCACGACGACTGAAATTTAACTGTGTTCTGCCCAATCCACAGGAAGAGTGACACCGCCTTTTGCGTCAACAGCCTTCTTAATATGCCCCATAGGGTGTTATCGAGCGCATCGTGTAAAAGACTGAAGCCTACCATAAACGAACTGGAGGAGCCTTAACAGTGCGGCCTGAGATTTTGAAAATCCACCATATGTAGATCAGGTATTTACAATACGCCAAATTTTGGAAAAGACTCGCGAGAGGGAGATCGAGGCACACCATATTTTTTAGATTTCAAATCCGGTTTCGATGCTAGGAAAAGATCTTGCCTTTCTACAAGTATCCCCGCGAAACTTATTCTCCTTAGTAGAATGACGTTGAGCAACACCGTCAGCCCCACAGAAAGCCCAAGCCATTGTTGTTGTTGAAAATAACAACAGCCGTAGAACTGAACCGCTCAGGTTAATTTTTTTTTGAAGAGCGTACATTTGCTGGTGTATGCCTTGGGATCATCTGTAAAAATCAGGGCTACGTCTTTTCTATTCTCTCGAAATATCTCTCGTCAACAAACAGTCAGCGAAGACACGTCTAAGCATCAACGTAGCAATTTACGGTTATCATTTTCAAATATGTTGGGGTTAGGTTAGGCTAGGTGAAGCTGGTTTTCCCTTGTCAAGGGCATGCCGAGAACAGATATTGGGCATAACCGAACCGCACGTAGTTTAAGAGGAAGTGTTGATATGATTCCACCTCGTCGTCATCAATGCAGCTGCGACAAAAGAGGTCCACTAAGATATCTAATATCACTGCGTGAATCCAGTGGCAGTGGCCAATCAGTGCAACTACCAGAATCGAGATATCTGGCCTCGCGAGCCTAAAGAGATCCGTAGACCTTTTTCGGTTCACTCCCGGTAAAAATGACCTCGCAATAATGCAAGCTCGGGGGTTACCCAGCGTTCGCTGAGTTGTCTCGAGAACCATCTTTCCTAGAGAACTCCGAAAGTATCCAAGAGAGTTCCCACTCTCTCTTTTCGTGGCGATATTACCTGAATGATGCCGCCTCTGACCAGTTCACCAGCAGTTTCATGAGATATCACCATGGCCTGTCTAACACATTAGTCTAAGGCATTAGCGAGACCAGGGCTTCGGAGCAAAGCCTTTATTTTCATCGCTACGCTCTAGCTCTGCTTCAGTATTTTATTTCGCTCCGAGCTCCGCTCCTGCTCCCATAAAAAAACTTTTATTTTTTTAATCTACCTGCCTTTTTTAAATTTTCTTTTTAATGCAGAACATAGATATATATGTACAGCTATTTATATGATCCTAATTTATTTTCTCTTGTAAATAAAATGGCAGATATTAAGCCAGCCAGAAAAAAGGAATGCGGATCTTTGTCCGTTTACCGATTCCATTTTCGTATACTTTAACGATCCGATTTTCCAGTTAAGTGTGCGGAAGAAATGTATGTACAGACAAGAACCGAAGAGGCTCTGATTACCGCCTGGTATCTGGGAAACTCCGTATATATACGAACTAAGATTAACACCAATGTGAATGAACACAAATGCTCCAGCTCTCAAAACATGCATTGCGGTACCCGATGATGGCAGTAGAAGAAGGCCAGGTGGAGGAGGTGACATTCAAAATAGCGTCAGTAGGTAAAAAAGAGAAACGACTGACCTGCTAAGTTAAACTGCGCCGAAATCGCAACACCGGTTATATAGCCTATTAGAAAGAAGAAAAAGAAAGGAAAACATTTCACGAAATTTTTCGATAAAGCGGAGTCCTATTGTAAAACATGTCTTTAGTTAGCATTCCATTTAGGGTGAATTATACTGAAGTGCTCGCCGTTGAAGTTAGGATCAACGATTACCCCCGCTCGAAAAGGACGTAACATTTCCATCCGAATCTCTAGTAGATTCTCTTCACCCCAGATATGGATATTTTACTTATTAAAATGTCCTTGGAACGAAAAGTGAGCATCCTTACTGTACAGACAACAGCGATAAAATTATAAATTGACATTCCCGAACTAAACCATAGTTCTCGAAATAAATTTGCGCAATTTGCAAGCATTGGTATGACGGTAGTTTACTCTTAATGAATAAGCAAATCGAACAGAGTAAAATTGATAGTACCATCGCTAGATATGACTAATTTGTGTCTGTTTAATCGTTTCTAGAAAATCGAAACACTAAAAAAAAAATAATCTCAGCGTAGCTGCTTGGTTAATTACAAATACGTGTGCTTCTAATTAATTTTTTATTGAGGTGCATTTTCTCAAATCTTCTATGACACTCATTCGATGTGAAATAGAAATCGATTACATTTCCTAGAAAATATTTTACCTACGTACGTATGAGTGTGTGAAGTCGCTTAAAAAGAGGGTCTTTATATACATACATATATATGTACGTGTGTATGTCTTACTCGCTCTGCCAGCAATTTTTCAATTTTTAAATTGCCGGAATTCTATTTGTACATACTTGTATTTATTTTGAATATAAGTGTACATTTATTTTTAACTTCCTGCTCCCGCATTGCTTTTGTTATTATTTTTTCTCTGTTTTTCTCATACTTTGTTGGCATCCTTGTTTTGTAACACATAATGACCTTAAGTAACGCCAACCTCGGTTATGCTGTGCAGCACACAGGTGGCAAAGGCAGAAAAGGATGAAGACAAAGGAAGCTCAGCTCACTTATCTCATATTGCTGACACTCGACGCGTTCAAGTTGGCAAATGGAGGCGAATACAGTCAAAGGTGCGATGCGATGCGATGCCAGACAGCCAGCGGCTCAGTTTCCTTGCCATATTGCTAAAAAGAAGGAAGTATTTGTAATTCCCTATTCAGGTGTCAGGTGGGCGTTAGCTGGAACACGACCATGCATACATACATACATACATATCTACATATGTGCGAATGTATTTGCACGCTGTGCAGCGTCGACGTTCAGGTGAAATACGCAGATGTTTAGTGCCAACGGTGTTTTCATGATTTATGGCGTTGAAATATTAGTTTCTGCTTATTTCATTCGAGCGTGCGCCAATACATGCAGCTATGCATACTTATACATACAATCAAAGGTTTACATGCGTGTGCGCGAGTATTTATGATTTTAAATGGGAAATTGTGAGCTTTAAGCAAAATTGAATCGTTTTTCAATTGAAGTATGGCTTTAAGTGGATTTCTATTACCCATATTCTGAAAAATAAAATGCATACATAAATATGTATGTATTTATATGTAGATTTAAAATGTTCCTTAAATATGAAAAATGTACTATAAAATCACTTTATATGTAGATTGTTGCAAGACGCAGATAAGATAAAATATATTACCTCTGTTCTTGTCTTAACTACTTATAAAAAGCGCTATGTGTTTAGCTACTAGTTCCGCTGGTGGTATGTGTTATATTTTGTGGAGCTCCGCTGGTGGTGCTGTCCACGAACGTTTTTCACCGAGAGATTGTAAATGGCGAAAGTCCTCGCGACAGTTTGCGAGTATAGTACCATTCAAAGGTGCATACTTTTCCTATACTTGACCGAAGTCTCCGCTCAGTCGCTAACGGCCTTAAAAGTCTTGAAATGCGATCACGTTATAAAGTAGAGAACCATTTTGAAATATGAGTGTTTTTACTCTCTAGAAAACAATTTATCCAACTTCACATACGTGAATTCCATCATTTCCGGAGATACTAAACTTTCCCCAATCAGATTAAATCCTTCGTTTTCCGCCGCTATGGGCTTCTGCTCAGCAATAGTAAATTATGTAAGACCGTTCCCACTTCGCCATTTATGCTTTTTTCTGATCTTCGACTCTTCTCCGATTTTGGCCGAGTTCAATAAAGCGCGCCATTCGTTTTTCTTTTATCTTTTATGCCAATGAATGCCAGTTGGAAATGTCAAGTGAAGCCAAGTCCTTCTCAGCTTCGTATTTCCATCGTTCGCTTTTCCTCTACTACCACTAGCGACTCTAGAGTTGCATACTTTCTATTGTGATTCGCTGCACTAGGTCCATGTCGTTGTAAACTGCTCATCATTTCATCGTCTGCGGTACTCGCTGTCGCTAATGCGTAAGGCCCCATAAATCATTGCCCTTTAAACATTTGCTCTGGTCGCCATCAAAAAAAGGGGGTCCGAGGCTATACTGTGCATTCAATTGGAGTTTAATTTTATGTCTTTACTTTGAAACGTAATGTACGATGGCATTCTGCGACTAAAAATACGGAAGGGTGCTAAAACTATTGGCTTCTCAGACGATAATGCATTTTTAGTCGTAGTCAAGCGTACATATAACGGAGGTTAGGTAGACATGGCTAGCGCAAGCGCAACTTAAGTTAGCGCAGCAAAAAGCTAAGGCAGTGCTAACAAGCAGTATAAAAGTGCGCGGAGTAGTCACCAGTTTGATGTAGGCTAACTTTTAAGAAGACACACGTAGAATATGCAGTAGATAAAGCACAAAAAGTTGCATCGGCACTATTAAGACCCATGGTGAAAACGAGGGACCCAAGCAAATTAGCTTGCAGGTGTACGCAAGCATGGTGGTCAGTTGCGTTCGAAAAATCTTCATACGCACAAGAGGCAAGATCATTGTACAGACTCTGCGCTATTACAGTGTGTACGTAAGAGGAAGTAGCGCTTGTGATACCTGGGCTCTGTCCAATAGACATTTCAGCGAGAGAGGTGGCTGAAACCCCAGTGGTAAGTAGAGGTAGTTCCACGGAGCGAGGGAATCGGGGCAGCGGTGGGTTTTTAGTGTGGCGAGTAGAAAGGCAAGTCCCACACTTTCGGGTTTCAATGCTTCGTGCCACCTCTAGAAAAAACATATTGCAGGAATGTTCTCAAAATGTGTTCGCTTTTGAGGGTATGCTCGATTGCTTCACAGAGGATACTTGGTGGAAGCACCGGAAGTCCTTAGCTACTTGAACCGGATGCGAAAGCGTAATTTTGCGTCACTCCCTGGTGAATGGACATCAACAACTTTCACCACCATCCTTTTATCTTTATACTCGTATTTTCGTATTTATTTATTCTCAGTCTAGAGCATATCTTTATGTTCTTCCTGATATTCCGCGCTGCGCCTTAACTTAAAGAGTTCCCTCACTACTATCTGCGGGTACCACAAGGACGTCATGGCTTCACCCTTAGTTCTTCGAGGGTAGCTTTTAAGTGTTATTCGTATTTTCTAGGTCGACTCAGTTTCACAAATGTCTGAGTATCCGAATCGTATCTTCGACTATTCGTTTATTGTAAAGGTATTGAGCATCGAACTATAATAAAGGCGCTGACTTTTAAATTACTTACATTTTTCCTTTATTTCTTTTCATTGAGTGCAATATCTTTTTATGAGAAATCTAACCATTTCAGAAGTTAGACCTTTTAACAGAGCTTCCAAGAACAGCCGCTAGACAACAAATTATTTACTGAGTAGTAATCTTTTATAGACTAAGCGATCCAAAACAATAAAACAATGAATAAGTAAATACAAATAATTTGTGTGGGCATCCATGTAAAGCCCTTATGTCAGATACGTATCTTATTACTTACTTACTGAAAATGCTAGTTTTTGAAGAAATAAAACACGTAAAATTTATTACTAAATATTTCATTTTTCTTTATTTAATAGTTGCTATTATTTTGAGTTTCATTAATTGATTCAATGATTATAGTCTTAAACATGCCAATAGCTTCAGAAAACAAATTTTCGGCGCATATAAAGCATTTTGTAGTTATACAATTTATTAGTTGACTCATTTGCAGTTGAATTCTAATTATATATACAATATTTTGCTTTATATTTTTATAATACATACTATACATCTATAAATGGCTGCTTCTCTGTACTCGCATTAAGTATGTAAGTTTTTTATTTTTACATTGCTGCTAATTTTACTTTATATTCGTATAAATTTTGATGTCTTCATTGCACTTGTCTACTTATTTATACATATTAATGATTATGTTCACATGCATTTTATACTCTCTAACTTTCTTGATTGAAAATATAACTGACTTCCTGTTTCTCTATAGCGGCCATATTGTTATCATATATTCGTTTTTATATACCTACATACATCCCTACTCTAAATTTTTTACGTATAAATTATTTCAGATTAGGCTACCGTTATTTTGTTTTTATGCAGTTTTGCACTGTTCTTAACCAGTAAATTTTACACTTGCGACGTACATCATCGGAATAAACATATATGTAAATATATATGTACATATATAAGCGTTTGTGTAACTTAATTATGGATATACATGCGTGGGGAGTTTTCAGATATGTATAGTTTATTAATTGTACTCGATTAAAAAAAGTAAAAAAAAAAAATGGATAAGCGGACCGGAAAAACAACGGCTACGATGATCAAGGCCCCACCTCAATTGTCCGCAACGCGAACCTTACGGCACCGCTGCCGGAAGTTCAGAAAAGAAGAGGGGCGTACAAGCTCTAAATTTGTTAATCTCCATCGCAATCAAAAATCCGAATAAAACACAAGGAAGCTACTCAATTCTTCGGAAGACAGTGACATGTCTCCAAAGTTCTCCTTGGATTTGATTCAAGTATTGTTACTCTAAATCATGTCTTAATCAGGGACCGTAAAAGTTATAACTTTTACAAAAAAAAAAATCGCTCTTTAACAATTATTTTTTTAATTGCTCCTTAAAAAACGTTATTTCTGACTTTTATATTATAAATCCAAAATAACTATTATTTTTGATTTTTATCTAAATAATCTGCAAATAACAGTTATTTTTGATTTTTAAATTATATGTCTTAGATACCAGTTATGGAAGATTTTTATTTATAAAAGTCATAAATAAAAATCATTCACTGACCTTTATTTTTTATACAATACTTATAAAAGTCATTTAAGTATTAAGTCGCAGTAAACTTTGTTTCTTAACACCTTAACTGCGAAAAATATTCATGACTTTTATACGAATGATTTAAAAAATAAAAGTCGGTGACTGATTTATATTGATAACCGTTAAAAGTAATAGTCACTGACCGATTTTTATTGTTGACTTTTATAAATAAAAGTCTTCAATAACTGTTATCTAAGACACATATTATAAAAATCAAAAATAATTGTTATTTTGGATTTATATATAAATATTCCAAAAAAAAAAAAATTATTTTCAAATTTGAATCTCGGTGAAAAAAGAAATCGATTGGTTTGTATCACTTAGTTGTAGAACATATCCTGCATAGTGAATTTTTCCATGACAGTTTTCATCAATAACTGTTAGGTTCGGTCCCTGGTCTTAATGATGGTACCGCTAGGGACCTCATATGGTCTATGCGTGGATCTTTTTTCCACAGTTTTACAAGGATCATCATATGCCGTGGACCACTGACCCCGACTGTTACGAATTTTGTTTAAAAATTGTCAGTTGTTGGAAACTAGTAATTTAAATAAACCTATCCAACTTAAAACTAGTCGATTAACCTTGAGGAAATGGGCACCTAAGAACCATACATTCAGGTATTCTTAAATATTTGCAAACGTTACAATATCGACGGCGAGTGAGAGCAGGTGATTTCAAAATTATTCTGAACGACACACGGCCAATGTCGGACACAAACATTCGCCATATGTGTGTTCTTATAACCATATATGTAGTTACATTCACATGCATGTATGTGTTTACACATACGCTTTGCCCAGTGCACGTAAAGCCGACACTTACATTTTCGCTTACAAGCGTTAATGCGACGCTTAACCAACCTGGTCAATATGGTTATACGAGCATTAAATAATGCGCTTTAAACTTTCAGATCGAAAGAGTCAAGAATGCAGCTTTGTTAGAAGGTGTCGAGGGCAGGCACACTCTGTGTAGGCATTACGAAGGTGATGTGAACGTACATACATAAGTAATGTGGCCTATAGCTGGCCCAACAAATTGAATATTTATTAGCTCCATTGTGTCGCATGCTGTTATGTGTATATGTACTCTTGGCAATGTTGTGCAACAAATTGTGGCATGTTATTGTTTCCATTCATATACATACATATGTTTTGTTGATGTTATTGTTTGTGTTGCTTGGGCAGCATTTCTTGTGTGAAATATTGGATTTTAACGTCATAGTGGCATTTAGCTTCTGCCAATATCACATACACGATTACTAAATTGATATGTTTGTATGCGCGTGTATGTGATTTTGTGAATTAACCTCTGAATTAAACTGTATATGTCAAAGTTGCAAGTTAATTGAGATTGTGGTGTTTGTTACATTATCTACATTTACACAATGCATACATCCTCGTAAATAAACATGTGCATGTAAATAAATATCATGTGCGCACGCACACATTGATTCATACCTTCATTTGTATGTATTAGCAGATATACACGGATTTGCTTCAAACTGGTTCAGAACTCGCGCCGAACTAGCTTGAATAGGGACGGTACTTGCTCTTCACCTATCACAAATCAATGCATTCAAAATTTAACGCGGCGATGCCCTACGAAGTGGCAATTGCCATCCTCGGCAAAACATTTTAACTCCTTCTCAACTACATAGTTTCTTTTGGAGAGATCTTGGAAAAAATGTTTTTTATGAGAACGAATTTTTAAGATTCCATTCTTGAATATTTTTCGTTTTCTCTTTCCTGTTACAGATACCATTTTATTTTACATATTATATATATATATATACATATATATTTTTTTTTATTCTGAAAACTCACATTTGCCTTCACAGCGGTTCGAAGTCGCGACCAACGATGTTAGAGCCGGAGGGCTTCTCGCGGAGCTACTTTCGTATTGTACGATAAGTGAGAATTTGTACATTTACTTCTCGGCTTTCATACATACCTATGCTAAATGTGAGAGACTTTGACGACAGCACAACTAGCACACCGCAAATTTCAACTATCCCGCTCTGCAGCCGTTTTTCAGTAGTTCAGATACAGTTCTGAAATATCTGGTTTGGAACTAGCGTTTTGCCAGGCTGTCTCAAAATTTTGCTGCAAGATAAGCATCTGCTATATATGCACTATATACATACATACATATATGCATATATCCGTGTGTTTGTGTTTGCCAACGCAGCTAGTTGTTAGCGTAATTGATTGCCTACACTGTTGTCAGTCCAACGGCAAATATTATTTACAACAATGCATCCAACTCACACCGATTGCCTCTGCGGGTGTATACATATATGTATGTATGCAGACATATACGTATGTTGGTATGTACATATATTTGTATGCAATATGGATAATGCAAGTGAACCCAGCAGTAACTCGCTAAAAATGTCCATATACTATTGTCCACAAAAACTTTCTTTGTTCACTAAAGTTCGAAACGAGAAAATTTTGGGTATTTTAAGATGGTTGCCACTTATTAAACAAAAATTTTATTCAAATTTATTAATAAGTTAAATGAATAATTAAAACATGGGTACTAATCGAAATCGGTTTGGAAAGTCTTAATTTCTGAACTATATTTAGAAGGACTGCCACCTATTTAAAAAATTTAATTCAACTTTACTCAGTACCTGATTGAAATATTTACCTCCATGTCAGACTAAGGAGTTTTAAGATTTCAATTTGAAAATAGTTTTGAAAAGTGTTTCCACCTGTACAGAAGGTACATTAAATATTATAATATATGTAGGTGTAAAAAAATTGCTAAGAAATCTTAGCTGGACTATTTGGAATATTTTTTAGAGCTGTTAGCAGAGGCTTGCCAGTATTTAAAAAGTTAAATTAAACATTAGTTATTGCATTTTAGTTTTTTATGTGGTACGTTTTGTTTTTTTTTTACGCGGTAATGGAACACACACTAAATGCCTTTCATTTTATGGAACCACACATCAAATTTCTTATAATCAAATGAGTAAAAAATTGTCACTAGAAATAATACACATACTTTAACTTTTAATGTACAGAATGAAATTATTTCACTGCTTTATTTATTATACTGGTTTACAGCAAAAATGTTTTATGGATGCCATCATCCAATTCCTGTGGAGAATTGCTCGGTTATGCCGAAAGTCGAGTTAATGAAGTACGTACATATATCTTACGAACCAATTAAACAATTGTAATACGAAATGCAGCAAAAAAGCTTATGAAATTCTCCATACCGAGTATACATAACTTTTTGATAGGCCTTGTAGCTGCTGAGAAATTAATTAATCATTCCAGATTTTTTTTTTTTTTTTATGGAAAAATTAAATAAATCAAACTTTAACAGCAAAATATAAAAAAATTACAGATTCAGTGTCAATTACAAAACAATCAAGCCACTAATGATTCGAATGAATGAATGAGTGTTCAAATGAAAATGCGTAACGAATTTTTTTATTAAAAATTAGCAGGAAAAAATGTTACCCATACGCCATGTACACCTGCGTAGCACTCTTTCCTGTTCATATTTCATACAAAAAATACTTGCACATTTTCATTTGACCACTGAATATGTTTCTCATTTAGCCATAAATTTTCTTCATTAGTAGCTTCATTATTTTGTAAAGGAACAGGCTTTCACTAGACCAAACAGTCTAGACAGGCTAGACCAAAATCTCAAAAATCTATCCAATAAAAAAAAAGTTATAATCGAGGTTCGAACTTTGTCTCAAAAGTGTTTTTTGAACGAAGTCCTTTACTTTCAGAAATGTAATTAATTTTTGGATTTATCAAATCGATTAATTAAAAATCATGCAACCCTGGCTTACATTAACTATCTACCATAGCGTCGCATGGCAGCTGAAAATGTTTCACCAAAATCATATACCTGATGGAAATAAATCGATAAATAAATATTCTTTACTTTTAGCAGCGTCAGCCAATCATTTCGGCTGCAGGGATGCAAGAAATTAGTGTAAATAAATCAATTTTTTTAAAACATTTACTCCGTATAAATACCCTCGAGACCTATGCGGTAATTTATGACTGTAATATTATAACAAATTTACTGTAATCGTATATTAATTAAGTGTGTGATAATTGGGTTTACGTTCTGACAAATTAATATTAAACAGAAACGCGCTTTTATTCGCTGTGTGGGTGTATGTGTGGAGACTTTGGTTGACATGAAGTCAATTCAAATATGCAGCTTTATATTTAGTTTAACAAGCGATTTTTATTGAAGCATTCAGTAGCTGCACTTGTCAGTAGAACAGAAACATGCAATTGAGTTTTAATGTCCAAACTTCTTTGATGAAGCGAAAGGGAATGTTGGCATCAATAAAATCAGAAAATTTTGGTAGAAATAACCTGTGATTTAGATTTTGAAATTTTACAATAACTTTTATTATGAACAAAATAAGTTGGCATTGATGTAATCATCAATTGTTAGGGTGACCAAACGTCCTGATTTACTGATTTCAGGGTCGAAATAAATAGTCCTGACTAATTTTTCATTGATCCTGATTTTTAAAAAGCTGGCCATTTATAAACTTTTTACGGCTAGTAATACCATCTTAGTTTGAAAACATATTTTAGTGAGTGGCTTTCAAAATCAGCGAACTCCAGTTACAGAAACCACTTAATTAGTCATCGTTTCTAGCAAGAGGCTGTATGCATTTTTTCTACATAATTTTATTTCTCGACATAGACTGAGAAAGCACACACAATTACCATCCCTCACATCATATGAATAATTATATCATTTAGTATACAAATAAAAACAAACAATACAATGACAACCGTGTTGTGGTTTCACGCGCTCAGTGTGCGGCTATCTCTTATATTAATATTTCATTGTTGCACATTTATTTATGATTTTTTTTCCAAATCATTATTCACTCAAAATGCAAACACAAATGCGCTTAACTATACAAACAATAACAAATCATAGAACAAAGTATTACCAAAAGTGAAATAGCGAAAAAAATTGTATGTACATATGTATGTATAAATAAATATGTAGGTAAACCAATAATCAAAAAAAAATAATAATAATAATAAATATGTCAGAGAATATGCCTGATGCATATGTGTATACAAACATACGCATGTATGCACATGTCTACTCGAAATATGGCGGCCGTTTGATGTAATTTATACACAATTCGTAACAAATATTGTATTTGTTAATTTCAACAGATTTGCATTACTAAATTAAAACCGTACGCCTGCAACATTTTTCGTTTATGTCAGCATCGTAAAATATTGTTGCAATTAAAGGATTGCGTATTTATGATTTTGCATATGAAAAAGTTGAAATTTTTTTCTAGCAACATACACTAATACACTCTCAGACTATTGATTATCGTGTTTGTAATATAAATAAAATATTAGGTTTAATTCAAATATTTGATGCGGTTTTCGTTTGTCTTTTTTTTCTTAAAAGTAACGACTAAGCATAAATCGAACAAATCAATTAAATTTACACAAATTCAATTAGTTTACGCAAATTCAAATATTTAAAGCATGTCCAATTTGTGGTCAATTAAAAATGCAAAAAGTTTTAACTAAATTTCTTTTTTATAAATCGTTTTTCTTTTACCCTTACGCTGGCTTAACAAATTTCGGGTGGGTTTATTATTTTAATTTAAATACATATTTTCTATAATACATTTTAGCAGTTTTTTATGCATAGAGCTTCGGTTTAAAGCATTGAAGGCTACATATATGTATTAAGTTTTATGAGTTACTACATTTCTTGATTTGTACATAAATATTTACATAATTCACTGGATTGTTAAGATTCGGATTACACAACTTTCACACGAAGCCTAAGAATCGGGTTGAGTAGAAAATCAATATGGTTAAATATTCTGTATTTAAAATTCTGTATAGTAAAATTCTGAATTTTATTGTTCTGTATTGAAAAAATTTGCAAATTTTTAAAGAAAAATTTTGGCAATACACTTTTTTTCTTTATCTTTAAATTGTTCGATTTTTCAATACAGAATTGATAACCTTCTACTTTTTGTGAAGTCAGTTAAAAATAAGATAAATTTGGTATGGAAAATATAAATAAAGTAAATCGTCAAAACATAAGGGTGTTCATAGTCTTGACGCTTACTGTATATAGTATTTATTAAGGTATTAGATTAAATTATAAATAAAAATACGGAATTTTGAATCCAGAATTCCACTTTCCAGAATTTTAATTCTGCACCATTTGGTTCTTACAGAATTTTGATTCGAAATAATTTTAACTGCACTCGACCGAAAGAGTTTTGAAAATCTGAATTTACTACCGCTCCCCTATGAATCATACATACCAGTAGGCAAATCTAATAAAAATAAAAAATATATTTTATAAATAAGAAAAAAAAGAAACAACAATTGGCACTTTTTTTTACTAAGAATTTGCGGAGCTTCTATCCTACTTTTGTTAGTCCAAACACACAAAAATTAAGGAAGGTGGTGTTTTTTATGAGCAACTTTTTTGTGGCAGAAATAAACACGAAGGTGTTCCTTTGTAGGCGATGCTTGGTAAAATCGGACACGGTGTGGACGGAAACTGCAGAGGAATCCCTGAACCATCTTCTGGGCACGCATTTTCCAGACGCCACTGAGCAGGCACCAAATGGGTCAGCCAGTTACGGCAGATCTTCTCACTTAATATAAACTAATTTGAGCAATGGGATCCTGCAATCCATACAAATCTGCGGGTCCAGAAGGTGTTTCAGCGATTCAGCTGCAGCAATCTTGGAAGCTAAGCTCAAAATGACTCTATGCTATTTTTTGAGCGAGTCCTTACTCTCAACTACATTCCGGAGACCTGCAAAGGTCAAGGGTTGTTTTCATTCCCAATACTTACACAACGTATTTTAAACTTATTAGTCTATCATCGCTCCAGTTCAAGATAATGTACTGATAGAATTCCTCTTCAGTTCTAGGAGGTACTCATTATGTCGCCAATTGGAATTGATAGAGAACAATCAGCGGCGTGCGCGGCCTTGCGACTGCGAGAACCACCCGGCTGAAGAGACTCTCAATACGGCCACATATCGACATACCGCGCAAAAAGTCTTAGCTGAAGTCGCAGCCATACAAGAGACAGTAATCACTTAATGCAGGCATGCCCAGCGCAGGGCACCAGGTAAGGGGATATATCATAAAATAATGTCAGGAACATGTAATAATATACCTTCGTACTATTTAGCATTTGTCGGTAACCTAAGCAACTTAAATTTAAATCTATTAAATACATTCTAGCGTGTCTCAGTCACCCACAAAAGTGGATATTAACTTTTTTCTATTCCAAATAGTAAGAGTGGCACCCTTCTGAAATCTCTATTAAATGCGCAATTTTTTTATGTAATGTGCAGTCAGTTTTTCGACACAAATTTGGGGAAGAAAATATCAAAAAGCTAAAAATCCCAAAATAGTCCTAATTTTTTGATGGTTTATTTATATCTTTTAACTATATTGCATTTAAATATGGCGAAGCAACTATCTGGAAGTATTTTACAGAAAAAATTTACTAAGCATAGCCTTAAAAAAGCCCGATTTTTTTT
>NW_023458556.1:39811071-39812255 GCF_013731165.1 Rhagoletis pomonella | reverse complement strand
GCAATGAAAGTTGGCACCAAATACGACATATCTGGAAATTCAAAAGTGTGCCAAAAAAAAAAAATGGCAGAGTGCAGAGTATCTGTCGCAGCTATTTTTTAATTTTTAAAACTAAAGATTTTTTTCATTTAAAACATTAAGATACTTCGAAACGTTAACATCAAACAGTGAACAAGTTTTTTTTGCCAAAACGAGCCAATCTAGAGTAATAAAACTAGAGTGCCACCAAACAAAAAATAATGATATTGATTATAAGAAGACGATGATTTGCGAAACAAAAATTCCAATTTTAAATGTTTATTGGCACACCCGAAATTCATTCTAAAATTGTTATTTATACGCAAAAATTAATATATGTATTCGCGGAGAATGCTGTAAGAAAATATTTCACGGCAGTATTTAATAACTTTTAAATAAAATGACTTTTAAGGTAAGGCGTGCGAGTAAATATGTTAGCTGGCCTTCAATGTTGCAACGCGGCATATGCGTTACGAACATACTAAACTAACTACACGTAAATATATGCGCAAGAGTTGTTATTTTGGCTTTTTTTTAGTATACCTATTTTAAGTTTTTATTTAAATACAATTTTGTTCTTTATGTAAAATTGAAGATAATGCACTGTCAAAGGTAGGTGTGCCACCATTTTAGACCAAAATGCGTTTGTGTCGATAAATGTATCAAACAGTAAGATTTGCTAATGTGCATGGCAGGCTAGATTGTTCCTATTATGAAATAATATCAACTTGGATTTGCTTGAGTTAAGGATTAGACCACTACAGCATTTATTACTTGGACCATTTCAACGATTAACTAAGTAAAGATGGGAGATCGCGATGAAATTCTTACTGAGCGAGGTTTAAAGCAGCAGTACTGGTCCAAGCCTCGGTGAAACTTTGATAGATTCTAGCCAAATGGAGCGCTTACTGACTACCGCCTTAACTAAATTGGCATAAATAAATACATACTATATAAAACATTAAACGTTTTCGATGTCTCCAATGGGGGTTATGATACAGAGTTACATACATATGTACATATGTTTTGCCAGTAAAACATTTAGTCCAGTAGACCCTTTCTTGCAGTAATACAAAATTGATGCTTCAAAACTTGTATTCTTCAATTTTCAATATCTGCATACATGATTCAATTATTAAAGGTTTTGTAAGTAGCTTTTTTCTAAA
>NW_023458556.1:39807451-39810971 GCF_013731165.1 Rhagoletis pomonella | reverse complement strand
TGGATTTGTTTTGATCCTAGCTATATGCTTACATACATATACATATACATATGTGTATTTGTGCATGCTTAGCTTATTTGTTGCGTGCAAATTTAATCACCTGCAAACATGCAGGTGGTATTTTCCTAATAAAGCTTAATGAAACCCTAAATCTTAAAGGATACTTACTACTCATGCGTGTATTGGTGCTTTTTGTGGCCAAAGTTATATTCACATATTTGTGTGTGTGTGTGTGCCTGTGTTTACCTTATAGGCATAATTGCTCTGTTTTTTCTATGTTCGTGTTTTCGGAATAATTTAATTACATTGTATCGATTACAAATTGGATTACGATATTCGTTAAGTTTCCCTTTTAATGCCTATTTTCAGGTTTCTTAAGGCGTGCGTCGAATATTTTCTTAAATTTCACTTTTTAATTCTTATAGGATTTTTTTTTCTTAGGTTGGTCTTTAAATAGTGATATTCAGCATATCGTGGGCAACACTGTAAAACGGTATATGTCAATTAGTATCCTTGCGACTTAGATGGTCTGCTACCTACGCCGGAAATTTTCTAAAGCATAATTGCCCAGTATATAAATACAATGAATTTAAGGCTTGTATTCCCAACTGGTGGGTTCGTTAAGAAAAAAATCGATCCCACACCTTCCAGCTTCACTGATTGCTGCTAGTTCGGAAAATGAAAACTGAGATTGCATTAGTGCTCTTGAGAATGTACAACGCTTCTTCCCAATCGCTCCTTGAAAAAATACTTGTTCCGAAATAATTCCTCAAAGCAAAGGGCGATACTTGATATTCTGGGCATCTTAAGTTTGCATGAAGATCTTAACTTATTTTGGAGTGTCTGACCATCGTATCGCTTCATTATATGAATGCGTTTAATCTTACCGCTTACGCCTTACCTATAGTCCTTTAAATAAGTTCCCCGGTAAAAAGATCTCATGGCTCTCTCAAGCCACATTTTTTTACCCTAAATCTGATTGGAAGGTGCCTACGGCAGTTAGTGTTTATCTTATATGCCATCTACACTGAGCCTCTCCTTTCTGTTCCAAACTACGCCCAGATACCCGACTGCGTCTTAGATTTTCAGATCTTACTAAACATATATTTGCATATATTTGTAAGGGGATATGCATTTTTATGCAATTTTCAAATATATCTTCCGCTTCATCTGGCTGCATTTGTAATTCTCTCTCTCTCTCTCTGCCTCTCATACCAGGCGTGTGAAGTGCGTAATTGACTTGAGTTGCGCTTATTATAGGGAATACAAATGATTCAACTTTCACAAGCGATTATATGAATCAAAAGTTGAACGAAAGTAGGCAGCTGACCAACTTCATTGAAAGCAATTAGTTAAAAGGCCGTTTCCACCAGGCAACTACTATATTCAACTAAAATTTGCCTGCGAAATCGCCTCATGTAAATTCCCCATTACCCATTTGGGCTCATTGAGCTTGATGAGCAACTCATTCGGTAAAAGATAATATTTGCTTGTTCTGCCACCGCATTTCCAGATCTGATCCCCTGCTCTTACGCACCCAATATATGTAAGTAGTACCTACATATGGCAATAGCCCAGCGGAATTCTTGCAACTGTTTTTCAACTCACCGAAGTCAATTGGTCGATTCTGCAATTATCTTGAAAGCTCTTTTAAGACCTTCGAAAGAGGAATTGCCAGATCTGGCAACGAGGAAGTCTTATATATTTTTCTTTTTATAACAACAAAAACTAAAAACTAACTAAAAAAATAAATTAAAAAGAGAAATATTAATAAAATAAGTTTCTTAAAATTGAATAATATTATAAGAATTAAAAAAATTTTATAAAAATAAAAAATTAAACGAAAACAAAAATATAAGCAAATAAAGTGAAATAAATATTTTTTTTAATAATATAATTCATAAACTGAAAAAAAAACTAAATTAAAAAAAGAAAAATTTTAAAAAATTCAAACCAAGATTTTTTTTTTAAATGGCATTAAAAAAATATTTTTCTTTTTAAAACAAATTAAAAGCAGATTATATTAAAATTAGCAAAAAATGAATTAAGAAAGAACAAAGAAATAGTTTTAATCTAAAAACAAAAAATCTAAAAAATTAATTAAATAAGAAATAAAAATAAAAATAAAATAAGTTTCTAAACATTAGATGAAATTAATAAATGTAATTGTATGTATGTATTTTTTTTCCTTTTTTAAACATTAGAAACTAAAAATAAAGGAAAATTAACTAAAAAAAACAAGTAAAAATGCCGCTGCCCTAGGACTCGAAACTCGGATCTCTCGAATCCCACGCCAGTGCATTGCTCCCTCGACCATTGCGACTTTTGGACTGAAGCGAGCAAAATGATATAGTAGTGCTTTCTTTCAAAAGAGCTTTTCACCATGAAAATTTGCAAAGGAGCTTTTTTGTAAAATTTTTGTGCCCAGAAAAAAACGCCTTCAAACTATCTTACGTACTGTACTTCAATTGTTTTTGAAAATACTTCATTTTCTTAGTCTTAGTTTCGTCAGAAAAATTAGGTGGTAAAACCGTCTTGAGGTACGAAAATCGGATCTGGGTCGATATTAGAGTACAGTAGAAAAATCTTTGGTTAGTGCAAACGTTAATAAAACGAATCAAAAGTTTAATGCGATTACGAATGCCACAGTACACTACGAGTAAGTACCTATTTATGGTATGTACGCCAACTAAAATTCGTAGTAGCAGCAGCTATATGTAAAAAAAAAGCCGAAACAAACATGTGACGACAGCACCCGCGAAGACTAAATTAAATCAACATTTGTCTCACTTAAATGCTCATCAAATATGTTTTACAGCATGACATTCTTGAGCGCATTCTTGTATCAAAGTATAAGCTAGCTTCCGCTCGTTTATCTAAGCAAATAAACCCCCGAAAAACAAAATTTAAAAGGCAGAGGAATCAAAGAAAACGAAGCAAAAGAGTTGAAACATATCAGCCGGAAAGTAAACACACCTACTCAGCAATATTTGTACAGCATAAGAATGGTAGAGGTTTTTTGAAAATGTAAAGAAAATCAGCATTCTAAGTGGAGAGCTATCGCCAACAGCTGCCGCTGCTTCTATGCTTGCCTGCCACTGGAATCACTGAAGTGTAAGAATATTTCGTTAAAGTCACGGCAAACAAAGATTTATAAATATAGAAAAATATACAAAACTTTCCAGTGTATGTGTACATTTTAAAGCACATATGCACATATGTATGTACTTGCATCCGCTCCTACACATCGGCAAGTACAACCCACACGCAGGCACACTCAAATGCTTGAATAAGTACACTTGTGTGGAAAATTTCAAAAAAAAATGTTTTTTTTTTTTTGAACTGGCAAGCGTCGACAAAGGACCAATTCAAGTTTGAATTGGCATTGAAATCATGACGGCATGTTTAGATTTTTTATTTGAAAAATTTTATTCCAACCCTCTGCATATGTCCATAAGTATTATACTTTTATATGAAAGTGAGTGTATACCTTCATAAAAGTATGTGACATTTGCGCATT
>NW_023458556.1:39807294-39807441 GCF_013731165.1 Rhagoletis pomonella | reverse complement strand
AGGACGATGTAAATACGGATAGCGTCTGTTTGTTTATGAAAACTTTTTTAACTATGCTGCATATTTAAGATACCTAAGCATGGAGTATTTATCTATGCAGATCATGATTCAATAATGAAAGGTTTTGTAAGAAAAACTTTCTCTCGC
>NW_023458556.1:39797879-39807194 GCF_013731165.1 Rhagoletis pomonella | reverse complement strand
TGGATTTGTTTTGATCCTAGCTATATGCTTACATACATATACATATATGTGTATTTGTGCATGCTTAGCTTATTTGTTGCGTGCAAATTTAATCACCTGCAAACATGCAGGTGGTATTTTCCTAATAAAGCTTAATGAAACCCTAAATCTTAAAGGATACTTACTACTCATGCGTGTATTGGTGCTTTTTGTGGCCAAAGTTAGTGGCTAAAGTTATATTCACATATTTGTGTGTGTGTGTGCCTGTGTTTACCTTATAGGCATAATTGCGGTGTTTTTTCTATGTTCTATGTTCGTGTTTTCGGAATAATTTAATTACATTGTATCGATTACAAATTGGATTACGATATTCGTTAAGTTTCCTTTTTTACTGCACGATACTGCAGAACGGTCTATGTTAATTAGTATCCTTGCCACGAAGATGGTCTGCTACCTGCCCCGGAAATTTTCTAAAGAATAATTGCCCAATATATAAATACAATGAATTTAAAGCTTGTAATCCCAACTGATGGGTTTGATCAGGTTATTGTGGCTGTACTTATCAAGCGTTTGAAGAAAGGACACTTTAGCTTCGATGAAACCATTTTCATACAGTAATATTCTTGCTTTCCCTAAAAGTGCAAAGAATTCATCTTTCTGATGCAGATCAGAAAATCAAATTGGAAGTGTGAGCTTCACCGCCTATCTATTTAAGACCAGGTTAAGAAAAAAATCGATCCCACAGCTTCCAGCTTCAGTGATTGCTGCTAGTTCGGAAAACAAAAACTGTGATTGCATTGGTGCTCTTGAGAGTATACAATGCTTCTTCCCAATCGCTCCTTGAAAAAATACTTGTTTCGAAATAATTCCTCAGAGCAAAGAGCGATACTTGATATTCTGGGCATCTTAAGTTTGCATGAATATTTTAACTTATTTTGGAGTGTCTGACCATCGTATCGCTTCATTATATGAATGCGTTTAATCTTACTGCTTACGTCTTACCTATAGTTCTTTAAATAACTTCCCCAGTAAAAATAAAAGGTCTCATGGCTCTTGTAGGTCTTCAAGCCACATTTTTTCCCCTAAATCTGATTAGAAGGTGCCTACGGCAGTTAATGTTTTTCTTATATGCTCCTTTACACTGAGCCTCCTCTTTCTGTTCCAAATAACGCCCAAACATCCGACTTCCTCTTAGATTTTCAGATTTTACTAAACCCAGTACAGTGAACATACACATGCACTTGAGTTAAAGGGGCGCATATATTTGTAAGGGGATATGCATTTTTATGCAATTTTCAAATATATCTTCGCCCAAGGTGTTGAAATAATGAATCGCTGACATTCCCAACCATGGCCGAGGCTACAATACATGTCTTTTCAATGGAGTTCCGCATAAATGTAAGAGCCACTTTTGCTCTACCGCGTCATCTGGTTGCCTTTATAATTCTCTCACTCTCTCTCTCTCTCTCTCATACCAGGCGTATGAAGTGCGTAATTGACTTGAGTGGCGCTTATTATAGGGAATGCACATGATCAGGCATGGGCAGAGAACGAGCACACGGTCAAAGAGCGTAACGCGGCAGCATGCAAAATGAATTAGGCACACTAACACAAATTAATAAAATAAATTTCTTAAAATTTAATAATAAAAAAACAAATATTTTTCCTTTTAAAACAAATTAAAAGAAAATTATATTAAAAATAGCAAAAACTGAATTCAGAAAGAACAAAGAAATATTTTTAATCTAAAAACAAAAATCTAAAAAATTAATTAAATAAGAAAAAAAATAAAATAAAAATATAGGTTTCTAAACATTAGATGAAATTAATAAATGCAATTGTATGTATGAATTTGTTTCCTTTTTTAAACATTAGAAACTAAAAATTAAAGGAAAATTAACTAAAAAAAAAGTAAAAATGCCGCTGCCCGAGGACTCGAAACTCGGATCTCTCGAATCTCACGCCAGTGCATTGCTCACTCGACCATTGCGACTTTTGGACTCGAGCGAGCAAAATGATATGCTTTCTTTCAAAAGAGCTTTTCACCATGAAAATTTGCAAGGGAGCTTTTTTGTAAAATTTGTGTGCCCAGAAAAAAACTCTTTCAAACTATCTTACGTACTGTACTTCAATTGTTTTTGAAAATACTTCATTTTCTTACCCTTAGCTTCGTCAGAAAAATTAGGTGGTAAAACCGTCTTGAGGTACGAAAATCGGATCTGGGTCGATATTACAGTACAGTAGAAAAATCTTTGGTTAGTGCAAACGTTAATAAAACGAATCAAAAGTTTAATGCGATTACGAATGCCACAGTACACTACGAGTAAGTACCTATTTATGGTATGTACGCCAACTAAAATTCGTAGTAGCAGCAGTTATATGTAAAAAAAAAAAGCCGAAACAATCATGTGACGACAGCACCCGCGAAGACTAAATTAAATCAACATTTGTCTCACTTAAATGCTCATCAAATATGTTTTACAGCATGACATTCTTGAGCGCATTCTTGTATCTAAGCATAAGCTTGCTTCCGCTCGTTTATCTAAGCAAATAAACCCCCGAAAAAAAATTTAAAAGGCAGAGGAATCAAAGAAAACGAAGCAAAAGAGTTGAAACATATCAGCCGGAAAGCAAACACACCTACTCAGCAATATTTGTACAGCATAAGAATGGTAGAGGTTTTTTGAAAATGTAAAGAAAATCAGCATTCTAAGTGGAGAGCTATCGCCAACAGTTGCCGCTGCTTCTATGTTTGCCTGCCGCTAGAATCACTGAAGTGTAAGAATATTTCGTTAAAGTCACGGCAAACAAAGATTTATAAATATAGAAAAAAAAACAAAACTTTCCAGTGTATGTGTACATTTTAAAGCACATATGCACATATGTATGTACTTGCATCCGCTCCTACACATCGGCAATACAACCCACACGCAGACACACTCAAATGCTTGAATAAGTGCACTTGTGTGGCAAATTTCAAAAAAAAAAAATATTTTTTTTTTTTTTTGAACTGGCAAGCGTCGACAAAGGACCAATTCAAGTTTGAATTGGCATTGAAATCATGAAGGCATGTTCAAATTTTTTATTTGAAAAATTTTATTCCAACCCTCTGCATATGTCCATAAGTATTATACTTTTATGTGAAAGTGAGTGTATACCTTCATAAAAGTATGTGACATTTGCGCATTTGTGTATGTCAGATAGCAAACAAATGTCACTGCTAAAGTGAACAATTGAATTTGGCGCAATGACACAATCTTTGCTATGTTTACATTTTTTCGCATCGTTGCACGCATCTTATATTTATACATACTCGTATGTATGTACGTATGTGCGTACAAAATTCAAGTACAAGTTTTTATAAATCTTAAAAAGGGAAGTGTGTTTGATGTCATATTTGCTCTGCTCGCTTGTCATATATTTTCTCCTCCTTTCTATTTGACAATGAGCGACACAATTTTTTACTTTTCTTCTCCATTTTCATTTTTCTACATACGACTAGAAAGGTCTAGTTTAAAAGGCCAAATGTGAGTGCAGGACGATGTAAATACAGATAGCGTCTGTTTGTTTATGAAAACTTTTATAACTATGCTGCATATTTAAGATACCTAAGCATGGAGTATTTATCTATGCAGATATTGAAAATTGAAGAATACAAGTTTTGAAGCATCAATTTTGTATTACTGCAAGAAAGGGTCTACTGGGCTAAATATTTTACTGGCAAAACATATGTACATATGTATGTAACTCTGCATCATAACCCCCATTGGAGACATCGAAAATGTTTAATGTTTTATATATGTATTTATTTATGCCAATTTAGTTAAGGCGGTAGTCAGTAACCGCTCCATTTGGCTAGAGTCTATCAAAGTTTCACCGAGGCTTGGGCTAGTACTGCTGCTTTAAACCTCGCTCAGTAAGAATTTCATAGTGGTCTCCAATCTTTACTTTAATCGTTAATCGTTGAAATGGTCCAAGTAATAAATGCTGTAGTGGTCTAATCCTTAACTCAAGCAAATCCAAGTTGATATTATTTCATAATAGGAACAATCTAGCCTGCCGTGCATATTAGCAAATCTCACGGGTTGTTACATTTATCGACATAAACGTATTTTGGTGTAAAATGGTGGCACACCTACCTTATACAGTGCTTTATCTTCAATTTTACATAAAGAACAAAATTGTATTTAAATAAAAACTTAAAATAATAATAATAATAATAGATTGGCGCTTACACATATGTTAGTGTTTGGCCGAGCTTCTCCTCCGATTTGTGGCGTGCGCCTTGAAGTTGTCACACAAAGCGGAGGGACCTACAGTTTTACGCCGACTCCGAACGGCGATTGTATTTTTAAGAGAAGCTGTTTTTCATGGCAGTAATACACTCGGAGGTTTGCCATTGCCTGCCGAGGGACGACCGCTGTTAAGAAAAAACCTTTTTTCTATATTTTTTTGCGATGTTGAACTTAAAATAGGTATACTAAAAAAAGCCAAAATAACAACTCTTGCGCATATATTTACGTTTAGTTATGTTTGTAACGCATATGCCGCGTTGCAACATTGAAGGCCAGCTAACATATTTACTCGCACGCCTTTACTTAAAAGTCATTTTATTTAAAAGTTATTAAATACTGCCGTGAAATATTTTCTTACAGCATTCTTCGCGAATACATATATTAATTTTTGCGTATAAATAACAATTTTAGAATGAATTTCGGGTGTGCCAATAAACATTTAAAATTGGAATTTTTGTTTCGCAAATCATCGTCTTCTTATAATCAATATCATTCTTTTTTGTTTGGTGGCACTCTAGTTTTATTACTCTAGATTGGCTCGTTTTGGCAAAAAAAAACTTGTTCACTCTTTGATGTTAACGTTTCGAAGTATCTTAATGTTTTAAATGAAAAAAATCTTTAGTTTTAAAAATTAAAAAATAGCTGCGACAGATACTCTGCACTCTGCCATTTTTTTTTTTGGCATACTTTTGAATTTCCAGATATGTCGTATTTGGTGCCAACTTTCATTGCCTCTCAGAGTAACATTCGGAGTTCGTTCATAATTTGGGTAATTTTACTTGCGCTAGGTATGAAAATGTACACATCATTTTTGAATATGATGTTTATTTCCCTAGTATTGAGTTTCTAAAGAATTGTAAAAATGAAACTTAGGGTTTTTTAAGTACTTTTTCGTACTGAAAGAAATTTCAAAAAAATATTAAACTTACCGATTTGTATAGAAAAAATGTCGCGTTCAGTTAAGAAAAAATAATTTAATTACATCACATCGGAGGTAAAAATTTGAAAACAGACTTTAGGAAACTTCCGCTGTTTTTTTTTAAATTTTCTATTACAAAATATAGTCAAAGGCCGAATTATAATACTTTTGAAGTTTTACTGCCGTTTTCTCAAGTGGATTTTAATACCTATTTACCCGTCAAGCACATTTATTCAGACTTCAATTTATATTTAGAGGGCTGATAAATTTTAAAACCGACTTGTGAAAATGGCACCTAGAGATTACCGCCAACTTTATCGTCTCGATTTACGAGTTTTCGTTTTCTTATCAGCGCATTAAATTCTCGAATCGATAAATTGTTGCTCACCCGATTTATCGATTCAAGAAGTTAATGCGCTGATTATAAAATAAAACTCGTATATCGGGACGATAAAGTGACCGGTAATCTAAAGGTTAGATGAGAAAACGGCCCTTAGAGTGTGATCGGCATCAATAAGGGGGATAGATAAATTTGGGTACATAGACCTCGCATTGAGTATGATGCTAGGCGTTTCTTTATAACGCAAGCAAGTTGCTTGTGTTTCTACTAGTGTACTATGGAAACTGCCCCAATTATATAAATATTAAATACATAACAATTTCAGTGGGTTATGCTTCGTTTCACGTGCTGAAAGTCTCTATTGAAAATACAAAATTGCGCGCTTGCTTTTTTACTCACCTCGGCTGGAAATGTATATCCTTCCACACTATGCTCCGAACCAAACTGATCGTGAAGTCCATAGTGTATATGAATTTCATGAAATCGATATCTGTATGACAGTGGTCCGCCAGATATGTTAACTGGCGTTTGCATGCCATCATAATTCGCTACAGTCTCATTGCCAGCAGTGAAGATAACGCTATGCCCTGTATTGCTAATTAAACCGCTTATCTGCAAAAGAAATTATTTATAATCATAGTGGAGCAACTATGCAATGAATGGGCTGCTTAAGATTACTTTGAGTTTACGAAATTCTAAACTTACTCTATGTTTGTCAATATGCAGCGGTCTCAGATTTGGATCGAACAACAATCGTTGTGGCTCTAAGTTCACTGGTGATTGTCGACGTCCCTTATTACAAAGTGACCACTCCGGGTTGATGAGACCCCAAAAGGCGGGACCTGAAAGAAAGCGGAAAAATATCCTCAGTGATTTTTAAAACCATTTTTATTTTAATAAATAAATGTGTGTATGTATGTACGTGTGTATTTTGAAAGACTTTGGCGATCAGATTTAGTCTTGATTCATCTGTAATTACAACTAATTACTTAGTAAGTATCAAAATTTTAATTTTAATATATTAAAAGATTTAAAAATGCTGCTTGCCTAGTGCTTTCATAGTTAATAAAAAATTAGGAAATAGTTTAGAGGATTTGATCACCTTTCATTAAAACCGTTACTCATACGCCATGTAATCCCAACTTGTCTACTTCAATAATACTATCAATTTTTACCATAAAATTCACAAACTTTATACGAAGCAAATTTCCTTTTCAATTCCACCAGCAATAAAATAATAAAATAAACACTATAAAAACAACGAGAAGAATACAATACAAAAACTTGTTCCCTAAACCAATGTAAGAATAAGTAACTGAAACTTTCTGAAGGCATCAAACAAATAAGAAGAGCCAAGTTAGGTAAATAAACAGAAGTAAAATAGAAGAGCAACAAATAAAAAAAAATAAAAAATAAAACAGACAGGGAAAGTTGAAGTAAGCGGAAACCGACGATTCGAAAAAACGCAGCTGGCAAGAATTATGGAGAATTTCAAATAGAGTAAAATGAAATAAGATAAAATGTTAACTGAACTGAAGATGCTGAAAATGTAAAGTAAAGTTTTTGTGGAGCAAAGTAAATAAATTAAGTTTTGTTTGTAAACAGAGCAAGAGTTAAAGGAAAGTAGGACTAACGTTAAAAAAAATATATATATAAAAATAAAAAGCTGAGAAATGGTTTTATTAGTTCTGCTGCCTCTTTTACTCTTTTTTTCATTTGTGTACAAGTTTGCATATTTTTTACTTATTTTTAATACAAATCAAATTGGTAAATATTCGCAACTGAACAAACATATAGCTATTTGTAAAATCATTAAGAATTTCTACATTGACGCCATCAGGTATCTTAATGAAAATGTCTATGTCTTTTTTCTGTAATACCACTTCGGCTAACAACTTTAAGTAGATACAATCTCTTAGTTTTACATTTCACATATTTTGTGTAATAAGGTTCTTATGATAACCATATGACACCCAGACATTGACCAGGTGTTTAGGTGAATTTCCCTATCATTATTTGTAATAATTTTTTGGTAAAACTATAGCTAATTTTATAAGATAAATAGACTCGAGTTATAAGCTTATAGATTGAATTTCCAGGAGAGAGTTAATATTTTTCCTACTTTCTAAATACCTTCCAAAAAATATTACTAGCACCTAAATCCGCAAAAATTTAAAAACCTTTAAACGCGTTATAAATCGAAAATCTGTGGGAAAATCTTATTTCATAAAGCCCTTAAAAACTAATCTATTTTTTATTAATAATAAAGCCATAACAGTTTTAGATGTGCTATTTATTTAGAGCGAGTAACAACCTAAAAACACGTTGAAGGCGCAGAAAAACACGCCGGACATTTGAAAATATTTTGTAAAATCATTCTCCGTAATTTTCTTTTTCTTTGATAGGTGGCAAATTTTCAAAAAGATTGTCTGGTAGAGCCTGCTAATGCCGATTTCGTTCCTACCCAAAAATGCACAAACACTAAGAAGAGGGCGATGAGAAGGCAACATTTTTTGTAGAAACGAAATCGCCCTAAGACACTTTTAATTTGGGAACAATCGTATAGTATTTTATTTAAATTCAATATTTTTAGTTTTTTTTTATTTAGATATACATATTATTCATAAAGGCTCAATTGAGAGATTGTAATATATAGTTTGTGGTATCAATTTGATTGACTTTAATTTTTCAAATAAGTGGCGACCCGCAGTCTCTTTAGTTTTATACCCATAATAATATTTAATTTATTTTATGAATTTCAATCAATAAATTTTTCCCTTAAAAATATTTTTGGTTGTAAGCTTTCATAAGCCTCTTTCTTTTGACATCTATAGTGCGATATGTATGTATGTATGTTATTATAATTAAATAAAATTAAATGAAGTTTTTATAACAGATGGCAACCCTCCTCTTCAAAACAAACAACCAAAATATTAAAATCGGCCAACCGGTTTTCGAGATTTTGTCTGCCGAAATAACGAACTTAACACATATACATACAGTCCTGTATCATCCAATTAATTTGACCAATGGCAACGAAATTTTTGTAATACCTCCTCTTTGTACTTACCTACAACCCAAAATTGTATGCAATTCGGACCACGGCAACGCGTAGAAAAGTGAAAACCACAGAACTGCAGCTGGCTATTAGAAATACTATTTACATATATATAATGTTACTAAGAATAGAATGCTAATAATCATAAATGGGATTTTCGAATTTTAAAACGGGGTAAATAGGGCATTTTTAAAAGGGATATTGAGATTTTCGGACCTTTGGAGTTGGCAACATCGATTACTAGTGCTCGAAATGAGGGCATTCCGCCGTCTTCTGCAAACTCTGGCTGGAGACTAATTTTATCGAACGGGCAAATACAAGGTGGTCTGCGAAGCCCACGTGGCATAGCAAGGCATATTTGGCCTGGGTTGGATGAGCGTAGATCTAGCCGTCTACTCCCCTTGGAGCGACCACTGGTCCGGCATTCAATAGGAGTTCTCACCGGGCATTGCCTGACGGGAACCCACGCTAGTAAGATGGGTATACAGTCAAACGAGTAAATACTGTCGTAGCTGCCATTATGAGGAGGAATTCGAAAGCGTATGCGTATGCAACGGTCCTGCATTGGCGAGAGCTGATCGGTGCTTGTTTCTCCACTATTCCCTTGAATGTCTGGCTGAACTGGATTCAGCTAGTATCTACAATTTTATGCGCTTTATTAGGGCTACCAGTTGGTTTTACTTCAAAGACATGGGAAGAAAATAAGTGTGTCTTTTCTCTGAAA
>NW_023458556.1:39796657-39797779 GCF_013731165.1 Rhagoletis pomonella | reverse complement strand
TTACTTCAAAGACATGGGAAGAAAATAAGTGTGTCTTTTCTCTGAAAAAGTAGCAATCTTTAAACTAATTTTTAATGGATTGACATTTTTTAGTAAATTTATTGCATGTTTAAATGCCTAATTAGTCATTCTAAATCGATGGTGATATAATTCAAATCGAGCATATTAATATGCATGCAGGACATTTGGTAGACTTATCTAAGCCATTTATCTCAAATAAATAATCCACTGATTCAAATGCATATTTGTCATTGATTAATTCCTATACATAACGGTATGCATATCTACATATTTAACCACTTGACGCCAAATTAATCTCACACGAATTCACCGTAATATACTGCAACTCAACTTGCAACTGCTACTAGCCCACAATGCAGCCGAAAGCACTACGAACCAACCCAAGTTGCGTCAATGCTTCCAACGTGGGTCCACTTACCAGCATACATATGTAGGTATGTGTCTGTATATACGTATGCATATGAATATACACATCATCAGAGTGCGAGGAATAATTATTGCTTTATCATGTCACATTACCCAATATGCACAACAAGATTTATGAACTGAAATTGTTGCCTCCAAGTATTAGTAGCAATGTGTACATAGAGGATGTGGCGTTAATATTCCTTTCGCACCTTGTAGCCACTGAAATGCCTGCAGTTATGACAAACAAATTGCGAAATCGCCGAAACAACCAGAAGCTACTATCCTGTTAGCTTGTTTTTTAGTGCTGCTGTGTGTTGAGTAAGTCAAATTTCCTATCGCTTTTATTTTTGTAGATGTATGCGAGCTTATGGCTTTTGTAAGAAGTGAGTTGGGGCTACCAACTTGAATATACAAGTCACATATCTGTGTTCATATGGAAAAGTAGCTTATGTCGAAAGGCTGGCTTTAGTATAATGCGGCATTCCCTTTACTCTTTAAACGGCAAGGAATTTTTTGATGAGACTTAATAAGAATATTGACTTGCTAGTATCGGAACTACTTCTTGCACGTTTATTTGCCGAAAGTTCTACAACAGCTCAGCGCCAGTGAGTCATTCGCAATCGTATGCTGCGAATGCCGATTTATACTAAAGCCAGCCTTTCGACATAAGCTACTTTTCCATACGAACACAGA
>NW_023458556.1:39792061-39796557 GCF_013731165.1 Rhagoletis pomonella | reverse complement strand
CAAAGGTGACAATTTCCCCTATATGATAGTTATATATATATCTCGATTCCTAGACGTGACCCAGCGAAACGCCGGGACACGTATAACTTGTTTTTGACCGATATAACATTTCCCGTTGGTTTCATCCCATCCCGATTTTGACTGTCGCATAGTGTTATGTGAAAAATTATTTTTATTATTTTTTATATTATTTTTCCTTATTTTCACAGGACAAAATACTGAGTGGAAACGTATTTAGTTACTTTTACCTCACGAAATATTTTACATAAGTACAAAAGTACTTAGTATTTATAGCGCCACTTAAAACTGTGTACAAAAGTAAGCTCAAGAAGTCCCGAAACTCCCGAAACAATACCGAAAAATCCCGGAAAACTTCCTAATGATCCCGGAAAATACAGCACGAAGTATGCAAAAAAAACACTGAAAAAATTAAGAAAATCGCCATAAGAAACCTGCAATAATCCCAAAAGGTAAAACACAAAGAATCTCGGAAAAAATAAACTTAAGAATATCCTGAAAAGTTTGAAGAAATCCGGAAATTTCCGAAGCATCATCAATAAGAAAAAATGTGATTACTGTTTCTCTTCCTTTATAAATCTATTAAGTATCTAAGTCCTTTCTCTGTGGGGAAAATCTCTAGTTCTGAACTGGTGCGCTTCTAGTACATTTAGACCCAGTACTGGTTCGCGATAAATCTCTTTTGCATGCAAGCAACTGGCAAATTTAACATGGCGATGTCCTAGGAAGTGTCAATTGCCCCCCGCTGCATCCCTTTTTCGATAGTTCCGAACTAGCCCTAAATTCTATAGTTCGGAACCAGTTCTAAAATCGACATACGAAAGAAAAAAGTATCATGATTTTTCAATCTCTTTGGTTCTTCCGTGTGTGCGATTTTAAGTTATTTTGGAAGAAATGTGTTTTCAATTTGAAATTAAATTTGTTTGAATGATTGTAAGAAATGTACGTTTACATACCTTTAGCTGTAGCTGAGTTTGCAGAGATGCTCGCTGTTATTTCTTAGATTCCAGACGGTCCCAAGATGTTGAAATGTTAAAACCAATTTTAGTTTTGTATTACCAAGCTATGAAAAAGCATCTGCGAAGCACAGAATAGAAGCGTATTTGAACGAAAAAGCCGCCGAACACATATCTATGTTAGTTCCGAAATAGTTCTAAATTCGACAAATAGGATCTAGTTCGTTCTGCATCCCTTTTTCTATAGTTCCGAACCATTTCGAAATTCGTCACTTTAGATACAGATTTCTAGTGACAAAAACTGAAAAAATTAGTCTTTGTCTTCTCGCCGATTTTCGACTGGTGGGGATCTAGTTGCTATCGGACTAGTTCGTTTTTGCCGATAAAGACCTATTACGGTACTAGAAATTTGATTCACTAGTCCGCGGTTTCCCTACAGGGTTAGTAATTAACAGCCTCTTAATATCTAGGCTTTTTAATATAGTATTTAGGTATCTACAAAAACGAAGGATGCGGATATTCACTGAGCCAAAAGCACAATGGATTTTTCAACCATGTGATGGTTTGATTTTTTCATGGTCAATAAGCCGATTGCAAGAAATGTGATTCAAGTTGAGTCAACATTTGAGAACAGATTCTTATGTATGGCAGTGGCTGAACGAGCAGACGTGCTTGCTATTATTTGTTGACTTCCAGCAGTACGAATGCCGTCAGTGTGTATAAAATTTATTCAAGTTGAACATTTGAAGATACATTTATAAAGCGGCTGTAGCTGAGTGTGTAGAGATGCTTTCTGTTATTTATTTGCTAATCCCGTCAGAAGCAACATGTTAAAATGTTAATAACAATTTTTGTTTTGTAACTACGAATTATAAAAAAGCATATGGGTGTTTCCAGCGGAAGGTCCACCACGACAAAAAAAATAAAAGTTTTATATCTAACGTATTTACGGGCCGATTTGTCTGCTTTTTAAAATATATACTGGCTATGTAAGTAGAATTATGTTTGCATAAAATGGTCTTATTAACAAAAATATAACGATGGAAATTTATGTCCGTGACGCCACGTCACGTCACGTTTCACACTTGGGGTTGTAAAAGAGAATTGAAACAATTTGCATTAATTCAAAAAACTCTAAAAACAACTAAAATTGCTCCAAATCATATTAAAATAAGTTTCATGAAAATAGCCATCCACAATTCGCAGAGTTTTTGCGATTTTGTAAGAAAAGAAAAAATCAACTTCCATTTTTTGTCACGTAACGACACTCTCTTTAAATGCTTATATTTCAGGACCAAGCAGTTTGATTGATTTCATTTTTCGGTTAAATATAGAGCTAATTATGTGCTATACAATGGCCCAAAAAAGTTAAAGAAAACGAATGGTTTTCCTTTTTTGTATCACATTGAAATCGTACGACTGTCACGTGCGCCACCATGGGAATGCCCATATGTGAAGTGCAGAACAAAAACTTATTCAAACGAAAAATCGCCAAGCAAAAGTTTGGTTAATGTAAACAAAATTGTGGTTAATATTACCAAATCATTGTTGAAAATATCAACCAAGGTATTGTCAATATTAACCAAAAATCATGTTGATTCCTTTGAATTTGAATTTGTTAATATTAACCAATTATTGGTTGATTTTTCTCTCAGTGTTAAGTATCCCTACAGGTACTTTAAATACAAAAGTGTGTAAGTACTCCTATGCCCATCACTGATTTTGAAAAATTTTAAGACAAAATTTTGCAGATTCAATGAAAAAAATGCCATACAAATCGGTAGGACTCGACACTGATGAAAAGTTTTCGTATTCTTTTGGACTTGAGGAATTTTTTGGGGGCTCTCTTAGGACTTAGGAAACTTACGTTTCATTGAATGGAAATAATAGGAAACGAACCCGGTAGTTCGAACTTTTGGAAAACGTTACATTTTTCATTGTTCTTGCTTTCTTCATCAAAGAATTTATTTTCATTAACAGTGAACTTAGCAAATTTTACTCAATTTGCAATTACTTGTACTCCCACTTACAAATTTTACATATTAACATACATATGAATGTTACTAGATGTTTGCTTTTATTATCCTCTCTTACATATACACATCTATTTGAATAAATGTATGTATATGCATATGTAAATTGTATAAACCTATATGAGTATACATAAATATGTACATATGCACTAGAGTGGCCTTTTTTGGTCGATTTTCAAAAACCGAAAGTTTCGCACGAAAAAACTTGAGGCTGGCAAGGAAAAAAAATATATGAAATTTGTTTTTTCCGGATCCGGAAATTCCGAGTGGTTCCAGTTTGATCATTTTGATTTTTTAATAGGAAATATGTTGAAATTGAAATTATTATTTTAAATTTTCAGCTTTTACGATCATGAAACCCAATTTTTTGTTCCTGAACTATTTTTCATTGAAAACTGAATACATTTACCTTTTTAGAGTGCTCAAAAAGTCTGACATTGATTGAAAAACCATGGTACACGATAATATTAAAGCTGAGAAAAATATGAAATCATCATTTATATCAATATATCATTTAATATCTAATAATAATAATATTTAATATCATTTTAAATAAAGCATAATGTAGAATTTTTCTAATATATACTTAGAACAAATAAATGCAAACTAAAAGAAATTGGTGTAATTTCGACATTTTTGGTCGAAAAAGCTCAACCCGGAACCTCTAGGAATCACCTGAAGGCTTTTAAACTAATTATTACGTATTTATTTATATCCCCAACCTCACATTATTCTGTGCGAAAACTTTTGGATTCATGCATTTCAAATTTTTCATACAACAAAAAGGCCGCATATTTACACGCATGTCTTTTTGATCGCATTTTTATTCTGATTTAAATTGAACCTTAGTAAGTGCATACCGAGGTTAAAAAGATTACGTGTACGGATATATATGTATGTATATGTTCATATGAATGTACAAATTTGTCTGCACAATAAACATTTTTGTTAAATCTCGATGGCACTCGACATCTGTGACATGTTGACACAGATGGAACGGAACGTAATGCTAACACTTTTTTCACAAATGTTTCTCAAACCGTTCTTAAATTGATAAACAATGTTTGAGAAAACGTTTAGTTCAAATTATAAACAATGCTGAAAATCAAATGGAGAAATACGATTTTTTCAAACGTTTGAACACGTTTACCAGTGTTTGTTGGGTATTATGTTGTACGTACGCAAATTATTTTATGCTTGTACATACACACATGATACCCTGCAAAAAATTGTGCGACTAATCTCTAAAGATAGTAGTCCGAGATTACTCTCAATCGGGTACAATTGGGCATTAATTAGTCCCAACTAGTCTCATACGGATACTAATGGAGGTCAATTAGTCTCGACTCATCCCTTGTGGGTATAATTGGAGATCAATTAGTCCCCAACTCATCTCTAACGGGTACTATTAACGATTTAATGATATGTACGCTCTTAGTCAATGAAATTTCATGTGCGGCGTTGGCACACAGAGAGAGTATTCGCCTAA
>NW_023458556.1:39786403-39791961 GCF_013731165.1 Rhagoletis pomonella | reverse complement strand
TGAAATTTCATGTGCGGCGTTGGCACACAGAGAGAGTATTCGCCTAATAAAACTGAGCACACCGGTTCGAATCGCAGCTGGCGAAAATTTTAATTTTTATTTTTTAAAAGTGACTAGTCGCTTTTTATACCCTTGCGGGTATAAATGTGAACAATTAGTCTCTACATGCCCGAACAAAAGCGATCAGTTCATTCCATATAAAGAGATCAAAAGTGGTATTAGTCGCATGCTCCTTTGCGATTGCTCCCGGAGTCATCCCGGATTAGACCCATTTTTTGCAGGGTAGTAACAGAAATTATATTTGTGTGTGTAAATAATAAATGCATTTATTTTGCACACATTCACGGATTAGCAGGATTATTTTACAAGCCCCTTCTTTGCAACATGCAAAGCTACCACAACTACTAGATCTATACATATTACCGGGTTGTACTTGTATGTACATAGTATAAGATCACAAAGCGATGTACACAAGTGAAGTTAGAAAGGAAAAGGCTTTTGCAGCCTGAGTTTGGGTTATAGTTTGCATCATCTACATCAAAATATTAGGGTGAATGCAATGATGAAATAGAGAAAATATGGTACAATTGCTTTGTATTGACCATTTGACTCCACAAGAAACGAAAAGAGAAAAATGCACGAAATGTGCTTCATATGTTTGGCACCTAACGGAAAAAATTCAGCGAAATTGATTTAATATTTTCTATTAAAGTTTTTGTGCTGATATACATATGAGAACTCAAACTAGGAAACAGTGCTCGATAATTAGAAAAAAGTTTAACGAAACAGAACGACTACCAGAGTCGACATTGCCATGTCCATCTTTCTGTTCGGTTGTCCAACTGCCTGTCTGCTTGTTTGAACCCAAATTAACTAGTCCTTCTCTTTTAATGATTTTCGACTGAAATTTGGTACACGGGCGCACAGTGTGGAGAATACATTTTTTTTTTGACAAAATCGAATGTCCCGAGAACGAAAATAGATAATAAAATAACCTAATGGTTTTTTCAGCAGTTTAAGATGAAAAATTCAGAACAAATAAACTCTTGAATGAAAAAATTGCCGTGATCATTAAACTAATCTTCAAAAATAGAAGTTTTTTAATTTTTTTAAATGGTTTTTGAAAAGTTTATTACCTGCAGTTTTTAGATCAAAGAAAATTCGAAAATTCGGTTTTAATGTCAGAGAAAATTGTCATTTAATCTGACTGTTAAAGTGATCTCGGAAAGAAAGAATTTTTTTTTTGCATTAAGAATGCATTTCTGGAATTTTCTTTTTTTTCTTATAGCATGGTTTCATAAAAAATTCAGACACCTACAAACGACACTAAAGCAAAAAAAAAGACTTTGCTACGGAAAATTGCCATTTTCGCAATTTTGCAAGCTCGAAATTTATTTTAGACTCATGAGTTCTTCAGTAAACTTGTTTAGAATTTCACCTACCCTAACATACATACATACATATTTATGCATATTTTATGTAAGTGCATGAGCAGGCGCGAAATACGTATCGTATGTATGTATGTTAGGGTGGTCCAAAATAAGTAAAGTCGGAATTTTAATGCTCTCACCCCCGTGGACTGTTCAATATCGAAACACAAATACCCCTATTTTTTTTTTTTTTGAAATCAAAGAGTATTTAAAGGTCGCTCAAAGGGCTCCAACTTATCCATGTATTTTGTATGGGAAAAACCAACTTTTCGTGGAAATGGTATAGAATTCTTGAAAATTAATATTTTTCGATCGGAAAACTCTAGTTCGGTTCTGGAAACTTCCAATAACAGTATCCATTTATTTATTTAACCATTCTTTAATAATGAAGATTTTTTATTTATCTCCCCCAATGCATTTACTGGCATTTTCTAGAGGTTTTGGCGGTCCTATGAAACATAGTTACTAAGAAAACAATTGTTAAAAAAATAATTAGGTTTTATTATTGGGAATCTGTTGAAGAGAAATAGAGTCTTCTGATCGAAAAATATTTAGTTTCAAGAATTCCATACCATTTCCACGAAAAGTTCCTTTTTTTCCATACAAAATCATGGAAAACTTTGAGCGCTTTGAGCACCTCTAAATATTTTTTGATTTCAAAATAAAAAAATAGGGGTATACTTTTTTCGATATAGGTCAATCCTAGGGGCTGAGAGTATTACAATTCCGACGTTACTTTTTTTACATGCATTTTTGGACCACCCACATATGTACTACATGTTCTTGTATAATCTCCAGCAAGTGTGGCAAAATAAATTAAGCTTACATTTGCAGCGTTTCACATGCAATCTTAGGAATTTATTTGGAAACCACTAAAATTGTCAGATAAACACCACAAAAAGCAATATAATTGTTATTCAAACATGGCTGTGATTGGACGATTTCACATGTACATACATATTTACATATAAATACGTATTTAGCTATGTATGCACATCTATGGCAAACAAAATACATATAGCATATTAGTATGTATGTAGATAAATATATCTTGCAGCTCTTGTTGGCATCCACAGCTTATCCAGTTTTCTTTCGCATTTTTTATTCTCAATTATCCTATTCGGTTTTATTCTATTTACTTTCAGATTCAAATATTCGGCTACAATTCACAACTCTATGCAAACTTTTCGGACGCTTTGAATCGAGCGCAAGGCATTGTTGGTGTATCAATTTTGCTGCAGGTGAGTATATTGTTTGGAAAGAAAAACTTTACGCAGACTTTGTGCTACGGCAAAAGTTTGCCATTGAATACAAATACATAGTACTAGGCATAATATATTTATCGAAGCAGAATAAAATAAGTATATGTTTTCGTATGGCAATGAATACGCGAAGCTATGACTTTAAACTAAATGAGTTATTCGATTATATGTATATGGATATAATAATATTTCAAGCGATAAAACATTATTAAAGCTTTTGAAAGGACTCATTTGAAATTGTTATATAATTAGTGATCGGCAAAAAAATATGCTTTGCTTAGCTTCATGATGGCATATAAACTTTAACGAAAAGGTTTATACAAATTTACTGAACAAATTCACTCATCAACCACCTTTGGAAAAAAACGTTAATTTTCCCGCAGTCCAGAGAACCCAAACTCGATTGGTGAGACAAAGAGTACTTAGCTTTTTAAGGCACTCCATCACCAGTTTAAAAGTTACCTGATGAGTTCTGAGGACCTGAAGCGGCTATGGCTTTCCGTCAAGATTACGGTGTTCTGTTCGTTTCCCCTGATATTAGAGTCCGTGTATTATTCTATAGCATTTGTTTCAGCCTGCAAAATGGATACATTTTTTCCCATGGGTTTCGAGTATCTAAGCTAGTGAGATGAATAAGTAGAAAAACTAAGCAACTCTCATGTCAAAATGCATATTTGCATACGAAAAGCTAACTTTATTCGCCGGAAAATAATTAAAGCAGACTAGATCAAATTCTGATAGGAGAAAACAGGTCATCTAGTTACCGCAACCAGGCCTGCATTTGGTTACAGATATCCTTTGATCTACGTAGCTCCCTGTTTCAAATGACATTTAAGCCATGGGTGTCTAGGTACGTTGATTATGGGAAGGGAAGTCTAAGCTAACTAACTTACTGACCCTGCACTGGTTAGTAAAAAAGCCTGTAAAAATTCTTAGTTGGTGCCTAATAAGATAAGAGAATAATTCTAGGATGAAGGACTTGGCATGATTGTTACCTTTCGTACATTTCCAGTAAAGTTCCGCTTTCATTCAAATCCAATAATTCCGACACAAAAGACCGCTTCCCACTGATCTAAGTGGAGACGAAGACTCAGCGAAAGCTTATTACTAAGAATAATTCCCAGATAGTTAGCTTCTTTATAAAATTTATAAAAGTCTAACTTCTGCCCTTGAAAAAAACTTTCTCAGAAATTTGTCACTTTCCGTTTTCAAGGAGAATATAATTATATTAATCTTCTTAGGGCTCAAATTAATTAATTTTTACTAAACTAATTGGCTTCTATGTTCAACGCATTCTTAACTTACTCAAACTTACCTCTGGTTGGAGTTGCAATGCCATCCATGTAGCCATGAATAACGAATTGTTTTACACTAAGAAGACAGACTCGTTCATCTACTACGGTAGACTACAGAAGAGTAGATATAACTTCACCCTGTGGGAATACTTTCATAGCAATTTTCTCACAGCGAATAGTTCGTGTGCCAAAGTACCAATGAGCAAGCTTCGGTCACTTCTTTGTTCTCGATATACTTCTAAATTTTCTACAAGTCTCTGAAGAGCACAAATGGAAAAAAACTGCTCCGTGGTAACCTTAACCCACTTTCGGGCACCAACTGCGATTTAACCTTTTAAACTCCGATTTTTCTTATATATTAAGGTTTATCTCCTTGAAGCTATTTACCCTATTCTTAGATAGTACTATATAAAACTGATACCTGTGTCTCTTTTATTTGCAAAAAAAAAGTAAATAATAGAAAAGATGGTCGAATTCCACATCACCTTAGCTACGAAATTTTTGTGCATCAATATGTTTATCCCTTCAAAGTTCTTCAAAATTAAACTTCACTTATAACTATAAAACCTATAATTTCAGCTCGGCGATCTATCTAATCCCGAACTGCGTATGCTCACCGACCAATTGGATCGCATACGCTTCGGTGGTGATGAAGCATTCGTCAAACGCTTATCGATACGCGGTCTACTGCCGGAAACGGATCAATATATGACCTATGATGGATCAACAACAGCGCCCGCCTGTCATGAGACTGTCACATGGGTTGTGTTGAATAAACCCATTTATATAACAAAGCAACAGGTAAGTTCCAATGATACTCACTAAAAAAAGTGTAAAGTTAAACAAAAATTTATTTAACTAAATATAATTATTTTTGGTATGAACAAAATAAACTTACAAATGTTGATTTGACGTACAGTTTTTTTTTTTGAATGGATTAGAGGTTCGCATGGCTGAGGCTCGCTGCAATCAATTCACTTTTTACTCTTGCTCACTTTTTCGTATTGCTTGTGCGCTTGATGGAATTGTCGCTTACGGTAGTTCCGTCATGGATGTGACAAAGCAAATGTCAACATAAATGTTTAAAAAATTCTTTACCTCAGGAAATACTTTAATTCTGCGAATACCAGGCAATCTCAAAGGATTTACACAATCACAGTTGGTTGGTGATGAGGCGTATGCCACGTATATTAAGCCTGTGACTACAGAGCGTATGAGCAACCACGTTTTTATTAAATGTGTCTATGTATGTTTGCTGCGAGCTCAATCAAGTTAGCGGCGCTAAAATGAAAAAATGAAGAAAAAATTTGTCCGTATTATTGTGCTCATTGTGTGCTATTTTCGGCCACTTTTCGTTTTTTTTGTGCTCCGACCATTTGGTAAATAATTAAGACTTTGCTAAGTTAACCGTAACTTAGCAAAACATTCATTCAATGAAGTATTTTTACTACTTTTCTGGGCTTATTTTTTTGTGCTTTTTATGGGCTTTAAAAATATTGCCCGGTTAACATTGAAAAACCGTTTGACGCCACGCTAGCTAACCCACTTCTTAAACTTTGGTCGAACACGGA
>NW_023458556.1:39786165-39786393 GCF_013731165.1 Rhagoletis pomonella | reverse complement strand
GACTGTAACTTAGCAAAACATCCATCCAGTGAAGACTTTTTACTGCTTATCTGGGTTTATTATTTTGTGCTTTTTATGTGCTTTGCAAATATCGTTAAACATTGAAAAATCGCTAAAAATATTGCCCAGTAAACATTGAAAAATCGCTTGACGTCACGGTGGCCGACCAACTTTATAAATTTTGGTCGAGCACAGATATATATTGCTGAGGAATTAGGTGATATTAAG
>NW_023458556.1:39768744-39786065 GCF_013731165.1 Rhagoletis pomonella | reverse complement strand
GACTTAGTCAAACTTAGCATAGTATGGTTTGGAGGTGTCGATGTGTAAGTATGTACATATTCGTAATTGTTTGAATTGAAATTGAAAATTAAAATCAATTTCGATATTATTTTCTGAGAAAATTTTTATTATTAAATAAAATAACCACCTCAACCAAATTAAAACTGGAACAAAAAGGGATAATGAGACTTAATTTCTTACCCTAAGTACTTGGAATGAGGTGATGTCAAACACACAAAATACACAAATTGTCTAAAAAATGGGCAACCGGAGCAGAGTTCCCTAAGCACTAACTAATTTTATGTATTAATCATAGTTTTCCTTGTATTATACAACATATGCTTTATTATTTTATCACTACATATAGCTATGTATATAAGTATGTACACAAATCAATTGATTTTAAATTTTGCTTTGCATGTTAATTTTTTATCGCAAAATTTTTTAATAACCGCACTACTTAGTATTTTCTATATATGTATGTATTTATGCATGTATGTACACTTGCGTTATTTGATATCTATGTAAATATTTATGTTACTACAATAAACTCTACACAATTTTACAATTCTCATATAATCCTAATACACAAGTTTAATTTAATTTTAATGGAAGCTCCTGTTGCACGCCGATTTACGTGTACTTACGTACAGCTGTGTGAATGTATGTATGAATGCATGCATGTTTTTTATGACTCTGTGCAAATATATGTATGTTTGTGCACATTCAAGTTGGAGATGTACGTATGTAATTGCGATTGGCTTTGATTGCTGCTGCTTCTACCGCTGTCATTGCCACTGCCAAGTTACGCCTCAATGCTGTTTCCAACTTGTAGCTGCAAAAGAAAATAATAGAAGTAAAATTAAGCAAGCCAAGCTCAGGTACTGGCTATCTACACATACATATGTACATACATAGTCATCGTATATAGTCATAGTATCGTATGCTTATTAGTAAAAAAAATATGCTGAATATGGCGGGAATTTGAAGCCATAAAAATTCTAAACTATGGGAAGTCCTAAAAAGCCAACATTTAAAACATCCCACAGATTTTTACGCTGGACGCGATATCAAAGTGTTGCATGTCATTAAAAATATATTTTTAAGTATTTATCTTCTTGTTGTTTGACACCGCAATGTCCTAATTTATTTTGATCGAGTCCAAGAAAACACTCCATTCGTTACTCTTCTGTGCTAACTGAAGATATGCATTCGCCATTGTTCATATCAAGGACGCAGCCAAAAATAATATGCCATCAAAAAAGGTTAGCCCCTATTTTATCCGGGTATGAGAGGGTTAACTGCATACTTTTCGGTGTTGAGTTTGGTAATAATACACATAAATTAAATGCCAAAAGTCCCCATCGATCCCAGAAGCTGCATCAAACCATAATAAACAACAAGATTTTTCTAATAGCGGTCGCCCCTTGGCAGGCAATGGCAAAAATTGATTTGAACAAATTCAGTAAAAGGTCTGAAATTTTTAAGTAAAAGCATTTGCTTAGGTTTTATGCATACGGTCCATTGTCCAAGCGCCAATCTATTATTGTGGCGCTGAATAAGTTGAGTCACATTTTGACCAGTTTTGCCAATTTTTCTTTTGTTTATTAAATATTTGTAAATTTTTTTTACATATAAAAGTCTAGCACATTACATATACATAGATCCACATATCAAAAAAAAAAATTATAAAAATTCAACAAACTTTAACAATTGCAGCCAAAAATTTAAAGCTTTTTATTCGGATTTTTTGAAAAATTGTAGGCATTCAATTTTGTAGCCCATTAAATTTTAGTAGAGCAAGTGCAAATTTCAAGGCGCCAGGAAATTGCATTGATTTTTAATATTTTTATTTTTTTTGATGACGGTGTTGTGCATGTTCTTTCATATAAAGTATGTTCGACAATTACTGTTATATGGAAGAACATGCCTAGCACCGTCAGCAAAAAAAAAAAATGCTAAAAATCAACGCAATTTTCCAGAGTCTTGAAATTTACAACTTAACCTACTAAAATTTAATGAGCTATAAAACTGCATACCTAAAAATCTTCTTTAAATTCGTCTTAGTATTATTGTATTTGTACCTTATTCACCTTCATTTTGAAATCAGTTTTGTAACTAAAAACATTAACATTTTTTAAATATCGAGTTCTGACCGTCAAAGCGAGGTAATCGAAAATATTTTCAAAATTTTATTTTGATGCAGAAATGCATATAGATGCTGTAGGAACATTTCTGCCTCAAAAAGACATTCTTGAAAAAAAAGTCGCTTAGATTTTCTTGAAAATTAAGCCTCGATAAAACGTTAGATTAAAATAAATATATAAAAGATCTTTAAATTGAACGCAGGGATATTTCTTTCACCATATTTAAATAAAAGTTGTATGTACAAAACCCAACTCGCAACACTTTGAAGACTCAAAATTTACGCCAAAAGAAGTCAATATTTGCAGAAAACGAACTAATCACTTACATATGTAAATAAATTCGTCGGTTAACTTTAAGCTTTTTCCTTAGAATGCCTAAATTTTTGAAAAACAATGCATTTGACTATTTTTTGAACTCGCCAAGGATGAACATTTTTATGGCACAATCTTATCTCTAAGTATAAGGAGGAGGGTGGAGTGGGTAGTGTAATATGCAGCTCCCAAACCACTCATTAAGATACTTAAAGTAATGGCTTGAAGCTAAATTTTCTGTCCTTCATGAAAGGTACAAAGCTTTCAGCATAGCCAAAGACATCACTCACTCACTCATCACTCCGATATATTTATGCACGTTTTATTACTCTCACCTTTATAGTAGACCTCGCGGTACATAGTAGGACACGCAGCTTTGCCATTCACTTTGCTCGTTTTGAAATCAATGTTGGTGCGTATCGGTCGATGCAGCAGCGGTTGCGGTGGTCGGTAATTATTGCCAAGCGGTGCTTTAGGATGATCAGGACTGCCTTGCATAAGGCGACGGAGGGCATGCAACTGCAAGAAAAGAAAATGCGCAATTTGAATTTCAAGTAATATTTAATAAGTCAGTGTTAACTTAAATATATGTTCATATTTAGTATTATGTAATAGTTTAATAATTAACCAAACTACTACTCTCCTTAGTCCAAAGCACACAAGCAAAACCACCGCAAATATTTTATTTTATTTATTGCAAACTCCCTACGCTCGCTCCCGCTCATTACCAATTTTCTAGTCTGCTGCGTCGCAATGGATTCATGGTAAAGTTTAATAACTTTCTAATCGCCAGACATCAATTATCGTTCTCATCTAACTCGCTAATACGTTAAACCCTAAGTATATCACATATGTGTTTATACTTACATATGTATGTATGTAGATATTGCAGAAGCTCTTCACAACTCCCATTTAAAAGTTCAAACTCCACTCCAAGCTAGTAAAAATCTCAGTCACTTCAATATACATACATATGTGCTATGTTGGTACTTGCCTTCAAATTGCTTTCCTGTGTGCCAGAGCTTATTCTAATTTAACCTCTCATGTACTCGAGATAAACAGACAAGTACAAAACATAAAAAAAACAGCTTTGAAGTAGTTTATACTTCATACGTTAATCATTTACTCTTTACATTTTAACACTCTTTGTATGTATGTGTATTAAACGCTAAAAAAAAACTGCTTTTACATGAGTGCATATTTATATTTATTTAAAAGTGTGTTTGCTTTTTTCTGTAGTGGTGTCGTAGTGAGTGCTATTGCGGAAGTCCTTGATTAAAGTTAATCACATTTGATCTGCCTTCAGTAAACTTGCGTTCGTTGTTTGCTTTTGATTTTCAATATTCATATTTGTTTGTGCGCCTAAAGAGCGGCGTCCGCTATAGCGAAGCATTTTATGCCTGCCGGGCTAAGTTGGGTGCGAAGTTCGATAGCATTTACTAATATATGCACACTTAAGAACTAGGTTTTACAAATTTTCCTTGAAAGCTATAAAATCTATATGCTAGTAATATTGCATTATATTTGGGTTTGCCGTCAACTACAATAAACTTTTTCTCACTACCGCTCCTTTTCATTCATCTTAAGAATCGATATGATGGATATGCAGATAATACTACAAAGGTAATAAGTTTATGATTTGTAGTAAAGGCTGGTATGAATGAATGGGATGACAAAGAGTATGAATATAAAGCAGGAGTGAAATACGAAGCAAATAAAGCTAACTTGTAGCGAGAGAGCCGGTCAATGGTAAAGAAGATGAGGAGAAGAAGAGTTTAAAATGCTGACGGAAAGGAATGCAGCACGGTCAGCTCTTGCAGAGATGCAAATGGAAGCCTAATATAATTCGTCACGGGTAGCTGGTTTGATGAAGAAAAACATAGACCCATATATGTGTAGGGATGATACTAACATCCCGCAATTCGAACAAAGGGAGGTGAGGACAGCAAAAGTAAGACTTGAGGACAATAAAGACGCTGAAGGTGACGGTATGCCGCTGGATTATCCAAAGCTGGTCGGGCACTTGTAAATTTAATCCAGTTTATTTATCGTACTTTAAGGCTTCCCAAAATAGCATATAAGGTTAGACTGTATGAAATATTGAGGCCCTTGAAATACTGGAAGCGGTCCTTGATAAGCAAATAGACACACACCAAAAGCACCAAAATTTATATAAATAGTTACATTTTCTACGTGTGCTCCGGAAACTATAACAGACCTCAAAATTCACATCACTGTTGTCGGTTATATCTGCGAAAATCTTTAAGACATCGTTTGTTTGAGAACTATTTAGCACAAACTCCGATAATAACGTCAGTCTACAAACTCAACATAAAATGAAGCCAAGGCTAGTAGATAGTTGCAAAAGTGTACTGGAAAAACTACGATTCCATAACAAGGTTAACTTGTCATTGACAGCAAGTTATGAGGCCTTTGCTGGCAACGAAAGGGAGGAAAATCTCGCGAAATTCGGACTCCAATGCGTCCTGCAGCCTTTCTGCGGTGCATGCAAGGCACATGTTGTAGGGCTCCTGAGAACGTCAGAGGACATTCCGGTTGTAGTCCACTGAAGAAAAGGTTACCCTTAGTGGGGGAGGCCTAAGAACTAAAACTGGCTACCTGACAGGACATTACAAGTTACATAACTTTTGTACATTTGTAATATGAATTCATAATTTCCCGTTCGTATAAGGACCGATATTTATTGGCGCAGAACTGAAGAATTCTGATTAAATGCTGCATCTAAAGTAAGAAGTGTGGAACAGAGTGAAATAAGTGCAAACCTGACGGTGGTATAAGGTCAGCTAAGTACACTGGCTGTGGTAGTATATCCTTTCACTACTCCATTCATCTCTGACGAATTTTTTCTGCTTGCATGATGGAACACAACTCATTGAGGTTTGAAAAACTTTGGACATTCTGGATGACATATTAATTCGAAATGTTTTATTGTAGACAGTAGTAACTCGAATTGATTGTTCAGGTTCTTCCTACCTTTTATGAAGTTCTGCTTTATAAGTCGTCATGAAAAAATTTTAAATTAGTAAGTTGATGCCGTATTAAAGGGCTTATTGAGAAGCTTATCGTAAAATTAATTTAAGTTTAAATTTTTATAAAAAAAGTGTGTATTAATATTTGCAATCGAAGGTTTCCTTAACTGTCAATGGATTTAAGATGCTGGTTGAAAAGGCGACTTTTTTTGTAAAGCCAAACAAATGTATATCCTTCATCAACAAAAATTGTACTTGCCATTTAAGAATATTTAATTGGCACATTGACTTATTGCTTTAAGAACTTCTCGTTGTCTCGACACCCACCATTGACATGATAACACACATGCTTCGCGCGTTATTATGCACACCAACGCGCACAAAAACTTGGGCATGTGCTTGCGCAAACACATTCACCCACACACATGCACATGCACTTATTTATACGTACCAAAGCGAAGGATCGCGTAGGTGTGCTTGTAGAACAGAACCTTAAATAAATGAACTACAAAAATGTAACGCAAATGTTAATTAAGCGAACGAACGCAACGTGTGTAGCAGCGGGTGGCCGAAAGCGGTAGAAAGGAAAAGAAAAGAAAAAAAAAATTGCAGTTGAAGATGAAGAGTGAGCGGGAGCCAACCAAAGCAGGTTGCGGTGGTCTGCTGCACTTGAATGGCGCCCCTGAGACTTGATTATGTGGCGCACGGGTGAACCAACAACAAAACAGACAGCAAGCAGAATGACACCAGCAGGACACACATATCACCTACTATGTACGTACATATTTTTAAGCATATTTACTTATATCCTTATAAGCGTACTCATATGCTGTTGTAAATCGTTGCATACATTTGCGCACATATTCACACACACATACACATATATGAAAATATGCAAAGTAGACAAAATGTAGACGGAAGTGAAGGCACGCGAGCGCGTATGCTAAAGGATAAAAACTCAACGTGTTGGCTGAGCATCAGTGTTGCCAGAAATATATATCCATTTAGGGCTAGACTCTTCAGAAAAAATAAACGAAGCTAGAAAGGGCTAAATAAAAGATTTTAGAGCTAAGAAAAGTGCTAGTTTCATTACTCATCGATTGAATATTTTCTATTTACATATTTTAAAACGAATTTCCAAAATTTTATTTGTTTAGGTACATACAATTACACATACAATTCTCATTCTAAACAAGCATACTGAACTTAAGACTCGTAAAAAAACATAAAAAATAGATAAATTACGAATTCATGAATTACACTAGTTTACACAAAAAAGTGACTTCGCTAAGAAAGGTTTCTTTTAGATTAATTAAGGGGGGAAAAACATGAAAATAAGTATAATTTATTTTCCCAAGGAAGCGTTTTCGAGATATTGGTAAAATAACTACAGAATAGCAAATACAACTAATCTTTTTTGGATATCCCTCGAAAGATATATTCAGCCACATTGTGTTTAAATATTTTTTGTGTCAATCGGAATAATACTTTTTGAGTTTCAGGAGTTTAAATTCGAAAGATAAGGAAATTTTCAAGCTTATACGAAAATTGTTACTTTTTGTTCATTTCTTTCAGTTGATACACTTTGTAAAAAAAAAAATATTATTAGAAGGTCAGGATGAAGGACAATTTTATAACGAAAATGGGAAGCATAAGAATGCCCAAATCGAAGAGAAAATGTTAAACTTTTGATAAATTTAATAAAAGCGGCCAATTTAAATTTTTGCTTCAAATTACTCTTTTAGTTGAAAATGTGTGCTTTCCACACAAACAGCAAAAATGTCTAAAATTGAGATAAGACTTTTGGAGCCTTAAAGGGATGTTTCAAATATAAAAGGCCTAAAAAAAGAGTTAAGGGCTAATGTTTGGTACAATTCAAAATAATAATAAAATTATAGTTTAAAAAACTAAAACCTCCCTATTATAATTGCCATTCGTACTGTCATCAGGTATGTATCTTGAGAATAGAAATCGCTGCATCTTTTAGGCGCATCAATATTACATAGTTACATCCCGAGCTAATAAAAGGAAGGTAAAAAGAGTAAAATCTAGCCCCAAAAGCACCAAAATGGCAACACTGCTGAGCATGTGCCGCCGAAGTGTGCGCGTGTGTTATTTGCGTGGCAAATGCGGAAATATTATCTGTTTTAAACGCAGAGAGCATTCCTTGTTGCACTACGCCACACTGCGGCAGCAGATAATGCAGCAAATTAAAACGCGACGCAGTGGCACAGAGCCGTCGGCTGGCGGGAAATTACTACATTGTACAACAAAGAAAAGAAAAAAAAAACACTAACAATATCGAAAAGAAGCAAACGCCCAAGGTAGTGCATGTTTATAAATACATACGTACTTGCATGTACATGTATAGTATAGGGCGATCCATCTAGACCTTGGTATTTTTAATTTTAATTAAAACACCCGAAAGAAGAATCTCTGACATTTATTTATTTTTAATAATTTGATTTAAATATTGGCCGCGATTACGCTGTAGGGGCCCCATTCGGAACGATCAATTTTCAATAACTCTTTCCAGAATTATTTTGTCTTCACATAACCCCAAAGAAAAAAATCCAGGGGTGTGGTATCACACGATAACCAGCTGAAACCAAATGATGCCGACATCACTTGCTTTAATTTCAGGTAACAAAAAGGCAGTTATAATGGTGCGGTAGCGCTCGTTATTTACGTGTGTTTTCTGTCTGCGGCCAACATTGCAGTGAAATTATTTTGAAACAATAAATGTCAGGGGATCATCTTTCGGGTGATAATTAAGAATCAGACATCCAGTTCTGTTTTAAGTGTTCTATTTGAAAGTAAAAAAAAAAACAAGGACTAGATGGATTACCCTGTATAAGTGTGTTCGTGATTGTGTGTGCATGTGTGCTTCCAAGGTGAGAGGCACTGAAAAAGAAGTGAGAAAAAATTATGAAAAATGGCACTGACATTAAAAGGCCACCCCTGCCACGTTGTCACACCAGAAATCGCAATTAAAGGGCACACATTTTCTTATGTGTGTCTGTATTTATGGACATGAAATATCCCTGCAGAGAAACGTCGAATAGTATACCAAATTTCTAGCTTCGTACGAGATCTTTATCGCGAAAACTGAACCAGTCCGCTAGTAATTAGATCCCAACCAGTTCACAAGCAGCGAAATGTGTACTTTTAAAAAACTATTTTATTTTACTTTATAAAAGTACCTATCGCTACATAAGAATGAAAAGTTACTGCTAAGTCCACTTTATCTAAAAAATATATTCTGGTGCAGGGAACAATCACAATTTTCTGAAAGCTCGAATTACATAGCACTTTTATTTCTAACCGTTTCTGTTCAGTGATACGCAACTTTGCTAAGGCCAAAATAGCCACAAAAATTGTGATAAGTCCCAAAGAATAAAAAACTTTTCACTAGAAAATATTGAAAATGGGATGCAGAACGAAGTAGATCTGATCTGTCGAATTTAGAACTATGTGCTCCGGAACTATCGAAAAAGGGATCTAGCGCAGGGCGTGTTACGTTAAATAGATATTTGTTTGGTGGCTTTGCGTTCATAGTTTGGTAATACAAAACAAACATTTGTATTAACATTTTAACATGTTGGGACCTTCTTGAAGCTAACCAATTATAGCAAAAACCTCTACACACTCAACTACAGTTGAAGGTATGTAAACGCGTTTTTAAATGCTCTGTTTAAATTATATTCATTCTAACAAATTTGATTTCAAATTCACAAAAAAAATAATTAAAAGCCGCTACTTTGGGAAGACCAAAAATTCTTTTGCTTTATCGTACTTGAGCGCAGCAGTTTATGTACTTGAAGCGCAGCAGTTCAGTACTAGAGCGTTTCCCAACAGGGATGTGTGGCTAAGGTGATGTGCAGCAATAATGTTGCTTCCGTTATCTTTAATTTTGTGCACTTGACGGTAAATAAAAGTTATATGTATGAAACAAGAAATATAACGTTCCTTTAAACGTTTGTTTTTTTTAGCCCCGGGCGTCCTTGCCCACTAATTTCGCGTTTTTAACCAAATATTTTCAGTTGTAAACCCCTTTCCTTGGTTTGGTGGGAGCAATGTTCAGGATTTGCTCCGATGTGGTACTTAGATTTACTTATTTCTATTAAACAGTTTAAAATCTACTCCTCTAATCATTTTTTCATTGTGAGTTTAAAAGATTTTCTATGGGTCAGCCGACCGCTTTATCTGGCACCCGCAATATCCCTTCCCGAATTTTAACCCGTTTTTATAAACTAACTATCAATCGATTAGCTTTACACTTCGCGAAGAACATTTGGTTTTAGATAAAACAAAAACTCAGCTGCTTAATATATGCAAACAAGCCTTGAATAGAAGTCAAGAAATATCAAGACAGTGAGGGAGAGTCCTTTAGCTATGCCAGCCGATCAACTAAAAAATGTGCATACTTCTTTGTTTGGAGGTGGGATATGATGTTGAAATACCAGACTTTCTACTTCAGCAAATTACCGTTATAGGAAAAGTGTGCATAAATTTTGTCCGATTTGCAACAATTCTGGCTAAGTAGGCAAGAAGTTTGAAAGATTTTGTTTATTCTGGTACGAAGTTCATAAAAAAATTCCTTGTCAGTTTTCACGGTGAAAACCTCTTTTGAGAGAAAGCACTTTAGCATGTTCAAAATGGAGATAAAGATATATTATTATAGTCGCACTGCTCCAACAGTCGCAATGGCCGAGTGAGCAAAGCGCTGGCGTTTTTTTTTTAAGAAAAATATATGCAAATTTTTTTAATTCTAATAAATTTTTAGAAACATTTTTATATGCTTTTTAGTTATTATTTTTTTCTTTTTTAATGTAATTTTCTTTTAGTTCGTAGATTTTATTGTTTAAAATTTCTTTTTATTTTTATTAAATTTTTCGATACTTTTTCCTTTTTTAACTATTTTTTTTTAATTTATCGAGTTTATTCATTCAAAAAGAAAAATATTTTTTTAATTTCACATAATTTTTAGTATTTGTTTGTGATAATTTCTTTTCTTTTTTTATTTATAAATTTTATTGTTTTCAACAAAAAATATATTTTAATTTTTTTAAGTTTTAATGTAATTTATACAGGAACTTTTTTTAATTAAGTCTTTTTTTAATTTAATTTTTTTGATTTTGAATTTTTTTTTATTAATTTTAAAAAGGCTATTTATATTTATTTTTTCGAAAGGCTTTTGTTTATTGAGAGACTGTGATGGGGGAAAGACAGTAGCCGAAATCGTCCTGTAAGGAAAATAAATGTACCGAGTTTGTCAAACAATTAAGTATAAAGCAGTTATCAATATATTTACATATACGGTGTCATATGCGCGTGTTGCCACGGCCATTTTCCCAGAAATTCCTTGCGTACAGTATCGTTATATGGGAGGTGAACGTGGCCAATATAAAATTTTAATAAGATTGCCCCTTTTTGCCAAAAGAGCTTTTGAAAGTTTAGAATAAATTGATAAATCGGTTAGCTTTAGAAAGTTTAGAATAAATTGATAACCACCATTGGAAATACATATTTCTCACAGTATTTTTGTTTTTATAGTTACCGTATAATGTGTTGAGAGAAACTATTTAACTGACTTTTTTTCTGGGTAAGAAGAACCGATATTTCTTTGTGTGTAGCATAAGGCAGTCTTATGTATATATAGAAGTACTTTTGCATAGGCTCATGGGTTTTTAGTATATTTGTCTGTGTGTCTTGTCGGAAGCGGAACAGGATGCTATTTATTAAAATAGCATAGCGGAAACGACACCGGCAATTTGCAGTACACATCCACATACACACGTGCATACCATATAACGTACACACTTGTCCACGCAGCAGCATTGGGGAAGAATAATTTAAAAAACGAAGAAAAACCTGCTGCTTCCGAGGTATGTAATTCGAATTTACTCCAACTGACAAGTAATTAACGTCAATTATGGCAATGGTCAGCTATCAGGAAAGGCGAAAATCTCTGTGACATTGGCACAAAAGCCATTTCAGTGAACGAGAGACATGGGAAAAAACATAAAAAATATAGTTTACTAGAGCAAAGGCAGGAGATGAGTTCAAACAAAAAGCAAGTAAGCTAAAATACCTGCAACGGTATGTACGTATGTATGTATGTTCGTGTATGTAACGACAACACTATTATAAATAAATAAAGCCACACCATAAGCCAGCCCACTTCCGTTGCAAGTCAAGTGAGCAAAGTCTTCCTATCCACTCCCTCACTGGCTGCTAGTCAATGAATCTACCGCTGACTTCTTCTCATTTTTCCTGCCTTGTTGTTGAATCGATAATTGTGCAGGTAATCGATATGGCCACTGCCGTTGGCATGCGGTCGCCACTGGCAGTTGCTTTCGGTTAGCAGGGCTGAAATTTTTTGTGCTGTTGCAGCATTTTCGATTTTACAAGCAGGTTATTTTGACATTATTTTCCCCTATTTTCTGGGGAAACTGGATTTTTAATGCCAATTTGGTGTACTAAAAAGAGCACATAACCTCAGGGGTTTTTTTATACTACATACATATACACATATACACATATGTATGTGTAGATGAAATTAAGAAAAAAATAAATTTTACTTTCTTTAAAAAAAAAATACTCACAAACTAATATAAAACAATCAAGTTTGCTATTTATTATAAATTCATGCTTTTTGCTCCACCATTTTTTTTTTTTAATCAAATATTAGCTTTAATGAATATAAGGAGTTTGAATATTTTTACTTAAACATACATACATATATTATGCATATTTTTTGCAAAACTAAACACACATACAGTTCAATGTACTGTTTTCAAATAATTCTTGGTCTGCTGGAATTTTCCATAATTTATGAATTAATATTAAAAGCAAAGAACTTAGTTGTAACCCTTAAAAAGGCGTGACAGAAATTAAAAACCATCTCATCCGATTCAAGGCAGGAAGGGCATATGAAGTTGGTGTTTATGCTGCAAGAAGTTACCAGTCAACATTCACATAGCCAATAACCAGCCAGACCCTCTGATATTGAGGGAACGTGATTTTTGTCCAATTGCAGCCCCTTAACATCTCCTAGTCATACATAGTAATAATAGATTGCCGCTTACACATACATATGTTAGTATTTGGCCGAGTTTCTCCTCTTCCTACAGTTTTACGTCGACTCCCAGTCCTTGTTGAGCGAAATATTTGCCGAGTTTCTGAGGGTGGTTTCGACGGCACAAATGAAAGTGTGCCCTGTCTTGCCTAATGATCAGATTTCTCATTACCAGGTTAACAGAGGTTTGTATTGCCGCACTGGTTTGACAGTAGTCGCAGCTAGAGTTCTATCCAATGCTTTGAGCTTAGCTTAGCTCTTAGTTTAGACACGTAAACTTTCAGTTCCTCATTTTTTTGTATCACGCAATCCAAGGCATTAAGCGCTCCAAATACCTCATCTTGGGAGACCGGCGCCTACTTCGAAAGTGAAAATTTAAACTTTTCCTCACTTTCTTCGAGAAGGACTCCATATCCTGTCCTTGGAGCCATAAGTAAAAATTCGACTATGTGTTAGCCTAGCCCTTAAATATTTAAATGCTGCTGGACTACCAAAAAACAGCTATCAAATATTTACATGTTCTAAATTATATAGCAATCAATTACACCACAAGAGCACAGTTTTATTTTTTAATTTCTTCAAACATTAAAGTTCTCGGCTTTTTTTGAAAAAAGTTTTTTTCGTAGTAATTTTGCAGAACTTTTTTTTGCCTTTTCAGGAACGCTAAAACTATTAAAAAGCTAATCAGAACAGTTGTTTAGTCCACAACCACGAACTTGTGATCTTCTAATAAAGTTCCAGAGAAAAGGACCTATTGAAAGCCCTACCTTTTCAAAGTGTCGACTGAGTATGTGTGTACACTTTCCCCCCACAAACACCCTGGTTTACTTAAACAATACTCTTACCACCTCTTCTAGTGACTTCATTAAGTTAAGAACTTAATATATTTGTTTATTTATTTATTTAAAATTTGCGTGCCAATGTTAAAAAACATTAGAATTCACATTGTGACGACCGTGAAAAACATTATTCATAATTAATTAAATGACATGATGAATTTGTCAGGAATTGTCTGCTTCAGCAAATAAACTTTTTTTGCTGTACCGCCAAGGCGAAACAAACAAGAAGGTAAAGCAAATATACTCGCACCTGTAAAAAGAAATGTAAGTAAAGCAGATAACGGTGAAGAAGGAATGAATGAAACACGTAAAGCAGCCTACTTAGCTGCTCGAGTGCACTTAAGTAGGCAGCAACAAGTACACCTACACATAAGTGTGTATAAAGATACACATAAGTATAAGTAAGTAGCATGACACGCATAACACTCGCGCTCACAATGCCAAAAATGTAAAAATATGTGAGCGCGGAAGCGAAGCAAGGACGTATCGCACCCTACCCTACAGTCACCGGCGGCGGCGCCAACCTTCTAGACAGACAATTGAAATTGTGCGTGCTGTGAGACAAGCTGGGCGCCACATAACGAGGAAGATGTTCATACATATGTACATAAATATGTATGTGATCCATTTTGTTTGTACGAGTCCTCCCCCCTGTGTATACAAGTACGAAAGCATGCTCTTTCAGAAAACAACAATTCCAGTGGCTGAATAATAGAAGGCTGGAAAATTGTGGCATGACCAAAATGTGTCAAGCAGCCTATCAGTGTCACTCTGCCGTTGACAGTTTGGGAGTCATCGAGGTTGTTCTTCGTGCACCGTGTGGCGCAACAATTTTAATTTTGCATCGCTTGTAAGTGTTTTATCTGTATCTACAGCGCGCAAAATGAGTACTTATATACATACGTAATTATAAGGCTTCTTTCTATAACTAGTGCAATTCTTTACCGAGGTATATGGTACCAACGAACAACTTTTTTATATAATTAATTATTGTCATTCATGCAATTTAATTAATATTTTATTTTATTGTTAACTTCGATGTACTTAATTTTACTCTTTGTTAAATTTTTTCATTTATTTTTATTTTTTCATTTCTTTACTTTTATTTATGTAGATATATTATCATTTTTTTTTTAAATTAGTTTTTTTATTATTTCGTTTTCCAATTTTTGGTTTTCATACTATTTTATTTTTAAATTATGTATTCTAATTTTTATTACTTAAATCTAATTTTTATTTCTTTTTCCTTCATAATTTTTTTTGCTTTAATATTTTTTTTTTGCCCCCTTACTTTACTGTGTTTTATTCCATTTTTAATATTCCTATTCTTTTCATTTATTAAATTTTTTTACTCCCTTTTTTGATTTATTTTTTGTTATACTAAAAATTAAATTTTATGTTTTTACCTAAAATTAATAACTATTTTTTTGCTTTAATATATATATATTTTTTCTTTCTTTACTGTGTTTTATCCCATTTTTAATTTTCCTATTCCTTTCATTAATTTAAATTTTTTTACTCCTTTTTTATGTAATTTATTTTCGCTTCAAGATAATTTTTATTTCCTGTTTTAAATCTCGACTTCATAAACTTCCTTATGTACGTGTCACTAAACTTATATCGAAAGAAAAAACAACTTCAAGTAATTTTCGTTAAATTTTATGTGATAAATATATGGAAAATTTTATGAAAACAATAGAAAAGAGTTGGACAGCTGTAAAATAATTATTGATTGACACAGAAGTGGATGTGTGAGTTAAGAAAATAATTTTTATTTTACAAGAATAACTTGCGCCTTTTCGTTAGTTTTTCTTTTACAGTTGAGTACCATGCACACACAAAAAACTGAGGTTATATTCAAATATCGTCTAACCACAGGTAAACCGGTTACGTTACGTTACTAGTTAACATCCCAATGCAAATAAATAGTTTGATACGTTTTTATAACATTCGTTAATTGGAAAAAATTGTCAAACTAATTACACCGTATTTGGCTTCTTATGCAGTAGAGGGTTAATTTTATTTTAAAATTTTCTTAATTACATTTTTATTTATATTCAAGTTAATTTTTATTTATTACTAGTCTTTTCATTTCTGTTTTTTATACAATTTTTAAATTTTAAGATTAGTTTGTTTTATTTTATTTTCTATTTTGCTTTATAGGTTTTTTTTTATTTTATAAAATCTTTTCATTTAAGTTCTTTATTTAACTTTTAATTTAGTATTAGCTTGTTATTTTTATTTTATTTTACTTCATTCAATTTAATTTCCTTTTTCTTATTTGGTAGTTTAAATTTTAGTTTGTTTGTTCTTATTTTATTTAATATTTTTTTATCTCGTTTTATTTTAATCTCCTAAATAATTTTTTAATTCATATTTTATTTTATTTTTACTTGTCACTTTTATTTAATTTAAGTTAATTCAATTTGATTTAATTTAATTTTATTCTATTTTGTATATTTTTTAATTTTATTTTAGACTTTATTTTACTTTGTCATTTATGTATGTTTTTAATTTAATTTTTACTTCATTTTTATTTTTTACTCCATTTCATTTCTTTTCACTTTATTTTTAATTCAATCTTTAATTTTTTGTTTAAATTTTTTTAAATTTAATTTTAATTTTATTTTATTTTACTTAATTTTATATTCGAGATAAACGCCTTCAATATTATTCACCAAATTGTTAACACACTGTCCTCCCCGACGTTATCCGAATAATCATCAAAGTCATCGCTATCGTCATCATCATCATTAGTCAGTCAGTAAGTAAGCGATTCAGTCATAGCTGTTAAAGGTTGCGCTGCTTTTAATGTTGCTTCAAACCGCAGCAAACATACATACACACATTTAATAAGAACGTGGTTGCTCATACGCTCTGTAGTCACAGGCTTACTATACGTGGCACGCGCCTCATCACCAACCAACTGTGATTGTGTAAATCCTTTGAGATTGCCTGGTATTCGCAGAATTAAAGTATTTCCTGAGGTAAAGAATTTTTTAAACATTTATGTTGACATTTGCTTTGTCACATCCATGACGGAACTACCGTAAGCGACAATTCCATCAAGCGCACAAGCAATACGAAAGTGTGCAAGAGTAAAAAGTGAATTGATTGCAGAGAGGGCCTCAGCCACGAAGACCTCTAATCCATTAAAAAAAAAACTGTACGTCAAATCAACGTTTGTAAGTTTGTTTTGTTCATACCGAAAATAATTATATTTAGTTAAATAAATTTCTGTTTAACATTACACTTTTTGTAGTGAGTATCTTGGAACTTACCTGTTGCTTTGTTATGTAAATGGGTTTATTCAACACAACCCATGTGACAGTCTCATGACAGGCGGGCGCTGTTGTTGATCCATCATAGGTCATATATTGATCCGTTTCCGGCAGTAGACCGCGTATGGACAAGCGTTTGACGAATGCTTCATCACCACCGAAGCGTATGCGATCCAATTGGTCGGTGAGCATACGCAGTTCGGGATTAGATAGATCGCCGAGCTGAAATTATAGGTTTTATATAAGTGAAGTTTAATTTTGAAGAACTTTGAAGGGATAAACATATTGATGCACAAAAATTTCGTAGCTAAGGTGATGTGGAATTCGACCATCTTTTCTATTATTTACTTTTTTTGCAAATAAAAGAGGCACAGGTATCAGTTTTATATAGTACTATCTAAGAATAGGGTAAATAGCTTCAAGGAGATAAACCTTAATATATAAGAAAAATCGGAGTTTAAAAGGTTAAATCGCAGTTGGTGCCCGAAAGTGGGGTAAGGTTACCACGGAGCAGATTTTTTTCCATTTGTGCTCTTCAGAGACTTGTAAAAAATTTAAAAGTATATGGAGAACAAAGAGGTGACCGAAGCTTGCTCATTGGTACTTTGGCACACGAACTATTCTCTGTGAGAAAATTGCTATGAAAGTATTCCCACAGGGTGAAGTTATAT
>NW_023458556.1:39739137-39758744 GCF_013731165.1 Rhagoletis pomonella | reverse complement strand
GCGAAACGCCGGGACACGTATAACTTCTTTTTTACCGATATAACTTTCCCCGGTAGTTTGAACCCTTCCCGGTCACTGACCCCTACCATTTGTCTCACAGTGTAATTAGTGCAAAGAATATTAAGAAAATGAGGTTGGAAATTTTTTCTCTACGGTAGAGATTTGAAAAACTGAACTTAGCAACTTTTCACTCTCAATCAGCGGTATATGTATGTACATAAGCATGTCATATGGACTTTATTTTTGTATGCAATTATAAGCAAGCTAACTCCAAAAGAAGCCAGTATGTCCACACGTATATATGTACTTATGTGCATAGGTGTTTATGTATATGCAGGCTTATAAAAGGCCCAAAAGCATTTGTGGCCTTATTTTACCAATTCCTTGCTGTTTTTGTATTTGCTCAACTTGCAATTCAGTTTCCTCTGCTTGTCCTTTTGTTCTCGTTGTGTTATGGCACCTTGTCCATTTTATATATGTTTATATATCCTCATACATATACCGCACCATACTAACATGTGTATATATACCTATGTAGGTATACCCCTGCAGGGAAACCACGAACTTGTGAACCAATTCTTTAGTTCCGCACTAGATCTTTATCACCAAAAATTAACCAGTCCGATATTAACTAGATTACACCAGTACAAAAGCATTGAAATGTGGTACATTAAAAAAAAACTAAAAACTATTTTGTTTTGCTGTTTCAAACTACATATCGCTAGCTAATAGTGAAAAGTTGCTGCTGAGTTCACCTTTTCTAAAAAATTATATTTTGATATTTTAGTTGACGAATTTAGAACTGGTTCGGAACTAGAAAAACATTATTCAGGAGGCTCGTTTAGTTTAAATAGATATTTGTTTGATGGTTTTTTCGTTCACATACGCTTTCCTTCTGCACTTCACAGATGCTTTTTCATAGATTGGTAATACAAAACCAAAATTTGTGTGAACATTTTGGCGCCTTTTGGAATGTAACCAGTAATAGCAAGCACCTCTGCATAATAAGCTACATCAAAATATATATAAACGTGTTTTCAAATGCTAAGTTTAATTGACATTAATTCAAACAAATTTGATTTGAAATTGAAAACACATTTATTTGAATAAATTACAAAATGGCTTCTATGGGAAAACCAAGAGGACTCTGTTGAAAAAGTCTTGTTATTTTTTCGTCAATATAACTGACTCGGAACTATAGAAAAAAAATCAGGAATGTAGTGGGTTTAAATGTACAAAAAGCGCACCAGTTCAGAACTAGAGATTTTCCCCACAGGCTTCCTACTACCATTTATCTATAATAGCTATTCATTCCCATACGCAGTGTGAATCCGTTAGCATGCTTTAACAAAGTTATTGCTGCTGCATATAAATTCCCACAAAATAATCCCAACCATCAACAAGATGCAGACAAATATATTTACGAAGGCGTGAGATCCACAAATGGCTTTAACAGTAAAAGCAACAAGCATACAGTGTCGTTGCAATGGAGCAGCAATGGGGCGGCGACAAGCTACTCCGCTAGTATGAGAAGTAGCTATAGTACGAGTATCATGAAATATCACAACAGACAATATTAACAGCATCACTTTAGAGTAAGTTGAGTGCCAAGAACAACAACAACAAACAGAAGAGGAGCTACAGAAGTGGAAATCTACAGCAGAGTAAGAGCGGCAATAACAATTGTGAAAATAAGAAACACATTTGTACGGAATATACATATTCCAGCTACATTGATTGCAATTCAAGTGTATACGATCACTTTATGCGTGAAAATAAGATAGTACGTTTAGTTCTTTAACGATTCTTCGCAAATGTGGTAAAATGTGTAGATAGTTTTGCCTCAGCATTGTTAAACCATTGCAAGTTGTGATTCTAAAATATTAGTAATAATTGAAATGCACTTAAACGCGAGACAAATGCGCATAATAATTTTGCCCCGACAGACGGCAGTAATGCGGATTAACGAGCCACAAGATCGTGGGTTTGAGTCCCATGGCCAGTCGAATTTTTATTTATTTCGTTTTCATTATTTTTTAAAAAGTTCTATATTTTTTTAACGTTCCTCTCAGTTAGTTTTTGTTGACTTTTTAATAAAACTGAACCTTACAAATTTTAATTAACTAATAGTAAAATAAAAAAAAACCTGATATTAAATAAAGCAAATGAAAATAACATAAAGTAAAATTAAATATACAAATCAAGTAAAATAAAATAAAATAAATAATAAAAACATATAATTGTTTGGCAATCGCTTCAACCGAGGATCGAATCTGGCAGCTACGGGCTTGTAGTACGCAACTCTCACCACTCGGCTACCGCGGGCGCCAAACTCGCTTCTTTGTTTGCCTACTTGTACAAAACACAACAGCTGGCCGTTTTTACCAGTGTTGTCATCGAAAATTCCCCTGATCCGAGTTAATTTCCAAAAATTTCGAGCAATTGTTCGGCTGCTTATGCTCATTTTAAAGTGGAAAATGCGTGAGTTAAAGGAAATAAAGGTTGGTTATGCAAATAATTGAGCGCGGTTGTCTACCGTATATACCAGCTTTCTAAATATAAACCAAATCAGACTATAGATACGGGGTTTTTCAAACATATCGACGCCTGGTGGCACATTATTTTTTCATATTGCACTGCCAGCGGGTTCTGAGCTAAGTTTGAAATTTAAAGTCTTACAAACATTCTTGCATACATACATACATAGACAGCACATTAAATAATTGCTTGTAGTTAAACAAACCGCATCGAAGAAATTTTTGAAGAGTTTTTGTTTCTCTTAATTTCTCGCTTAATTGAAGGGACTACAATTTTTTGACAAGCAATATTTTTTCCGAAGACGTCACACAGCTATAGTAAATATTTAACTTAGAACTCATACTCTTTAAAAAATAAAGGTTTAAAAACCATTAAAAAGGTAGGGAAGGATGGGTATTGCTGGGTCTAAGCGCAAAGTGTAAAATATTTAACTTCTTAAAATAAACAACTTTTCGTTAAACATCTGAAAGCCCCGACTCTTTAAAATTGCGTAGTCCCAGTACAAGGACACGACGTCATGAACCATTTGACTACAAATAAACTAAAGCGCAAACGTGCTGGATACGATTTTTTGTTTAGGAAAATGGATCAGCATAAGGTCTATTTTCGAAAGTATACAGTTTTATTAAGATGGTAAAACAGACAAATGGGCTGATGTATTGCCTTTTAATGATATCTAGTATTTATAATTAGAGCAAGAAATAGTAAATTTATAAGAAGTTTTGCTGACTATTTAACCCATATTTGGCACGCCCATAATACTGCGAAATACATTTTTTTTAACTAAGAAACGGCCCAGGCAGGTCAGTAGAATTAATCTAGAGTTACAAAACCCTAAAAGGATTTGGCAAAGTTAGTTCGCTGGCTCCCATGATAAAGCTTATTATAAAAAAAATTTTTACCGTTCGGAGGCGACGATTTGTGTAGTAACATTAAGCAACACACCACAAATTGTAGGAGGAACACAGCCAAACACCTAGAAAAATATATAATTAAGAAATAAAATAAATGTCCTTATGTAAACAAAAAAGCAGTAAACAGCAATGAATTAATTTTTCGCAAACCAGCCAGTATACGTAATATTAAGAGATTCAATGACGTTACGTATACGCCACGGCTTATTTCTTTACTGATTAGAAGGTAAAGGCGTATGTATACCTGTTTTCTTTTAAACATTAAAATGAATTTTACTTAACAGTCACAACTGCTCTAGTATTCCACACAAATTGCATTCTTGCTTTAAAAATCCATTCGCTTAACATATCATTCCCTTTACACGCTTGTCAGTCACAGTTAATTATTTGCTCATACCCACTAAGGTGACTCTGTATAGCTAAAGGTAACTCAGTATCGAATCAATGCTGGCAGGCCACTAGTTATGCGTTGCATAACAAAATTGCTAGGCTTGTGCGCAATAAATCATGGAAGTACACATAATTATATTGCTATTGGAAACAAAGCGCAATTACCACTCCATATACACCACAGCACCCAGGCAGTCATATATCTTCGAGGCTTGATTGGCAGTAAATGAATTTGCGTATACATATGTATGAGCGTTTGTATGATCTTGCATTTGCGTTGAAAGCAGTAGCAAGCTAATCAGATCAAATACATGCACTCTGACTACATACATACATACATATATACATACATACATACATGCATTCAGCTTGTGTCGTCCTATTTGCGTGGCAAAGAGTTGGTAAGGCAAAGTGAGTGTACTGCATTCGTAACTATGTTCTAAGCCAGCCAGCCAGTCAGTCAGTCAGCCTGCCAGTTAAGTAAAGTGGGCACTAAGGCTCAGTGAAAACAACATTAGTGGCAACAGCTACGCCCAATTGACCCCTAGTAGCAGGAGCACATTGCACTTAGTACAAGCACTCTAATACAAATAAAGTAACATGCACTACAAGAATTATGTTAGTAGAGATGTTCAAACAACAAACTTACTTACATACATATCTACTATGTACACAAGATTGCATTCTTTTATACTCATACAAATCTATAGGCCATAGTCAGATGACTGCGTCAACACACTGTGCTGTTACACCGATAATATTTTGATTTGCCGATTAGAGTTTGTATGTAACTAAGTAGTGCAACAACAATTAGTAAATGATAATCACTTCTGCTCAGGCAGTTTGTAAATGTCTACGCAGATGGAAAGCCAGCTAGTAGATGTACATTAAGATGCTTACACTAACTACGTAGCACACATAAGTTATGCACAGAGAAATATAAAGTAGCAAATATGAGATCTCTTAATTTATTTAAATCCTGTATTACAAAGGTTACTCAGGATAATCGTCAGTGTGTTTTTGACATACTCGATAATGTTGCCCGTGACTATTTACCCTAAATGTGATCCCTCACCACGTCTTTTGTTTCAGACATCGAATGGATTCAGTGTAGTACCGCCCAGGTGAGCGAGGCTGCTTCCAGCGAGCGCAACACACAACACAAAGAATATCCTTAGGCGTTTCTTCATCCAGCAGGTAGAAACAGCAGGTCACGCTCTCTGAAAGATTTAGTTTACTGAGATTTTAGCTTAGGGAACAGTGCCCCGTGAAGTACCCACAAAGAGCCAGGAAGGGCCCTGGGTCCAAATTGAAGAGCTTCCTTTGAGCTTCTTGTTTTGACTGATGACTAGGATAACAAGTTGTATCCTGTTAAAGCAGTCCAGTGTCTATCGTATTTTTCTCTACCCACTTGTTTATGAATTCCGTTGTCTGTATTTGGATCAGTCCGCAAAAGACTTACGGACCATGGTAAACTTTGGTATCTCCGCAGAATGTAACTTTAGTGACCAAAAATAGTTAAAACGGTCTAACGAATTAGGCAAAATCAATTACGCAGACTCATAGCAAAATATTTAACTAACCTAAGTCAGCGGTTTTCACACCAAAGCACTGAATGCATCAGCAGCACAGGTCCTTTATTGCCCCTGTTCTGCCAATGCACAACTTTCGATGGAATTTTGCATAGTTTTTTATTAGCAGTTCTTTGTGTGGCAAATGTCTTCACAGTCTTTTCAAAGACAAAAGTCTGAGTACTAAGTACCAGAATCTAAAAGAAAATTTAGATAAAAAAGTTAATAAAATAGCTTGCATTAATTATATAAATGAAATTACAAAATACATTTTTTTTATAAAAATGAAATCTAAAAACAAAATTAAATTAAAAGAGAAAAAAATTAAAAAAACAGAAAGTAAATTGCCTTAATAATAAATGCAGTTAAGAAAAAAATAGTTTTTTTTTTAAATAATAGATAAAAAATTAAATCTAAAAAATTACAAAAAAAAATAAATAAAAAAATAAAATAATAAAAAAATGTTATAAAAATTTCTAAAAATTAAAAAATATGTCTTCTTTTAAAATAGGAAAATATTCAAATTAAAAGAAAATTAAATGAAATAAAAAATGTATTAAAAAACAAACAAAAAATACCTAAAATAAGTTTCTCAAATTAAATTAAATTAAAAATATATTTGATTATGTGATTTTATATTGGTTAGCCACAAATTAAAAAAAAAACTACTACGACAATAAGTAACATCTAAATTGAATATTTTTTTATACTACCTGCAAATTTGGATAAACAAGAGCCTAATAAAATGATAACATAACATAACATGACATAACAAAACATTAACAGTCTATACGACCTAAAGCAGTTTTCTAAGTTCCTCACAAGATGGAGACTTTTGAAGTTTTATAAAGAAGTATGATAGCGACTTTTGCAAGAAGAGTTATCCTCTGATGCTATTTTTTTCAGAATATAGAAAGATTTTGCACTGTGTTGTTAGTGGACATGACACTACTTTAAATACTGGTACGTTACCCACCAAAAACTAAAAATCTAAAAAAATTTTACATAGCGCACTTTGCAAGTGGACTTTTTTTGAAAACAAAAAATCTACAAATTGAAAGAAAATAATAAAAATCCGCTGCGCGAAAATTTGAATATCGGATCTCTCGTGTTTTGCTCACTCGGCCATTGCGAATGTTGGAACAGACGATATACATCTCTATTTGGAACATGTCAGTTGCTTTCTGTCAAAAGAGCTTTTCAGCACGAAAGTTTTCAGTGGCGCTTTTTTTGTAGGACTTTCGTGCCAAATGAACAATATTTTTCAAACTTCCAGAGGTTGACTTCTCTGATGTGTTGATCCAAGATTTTTGTCATGCCTTTTATGACAAATGAGCTAAGGGGCTGTGTAATTGTTCTGTAAGGTGAAGTTAGTCTGTTCAGGTTTTACTGCATTTGGAAAGGAAGGGGCTATATGGTTGCTTCATAGTTGTTGATCGTGCACTCGTTCTATAGTGGCGAGTTCAGTTGCCAGACCTTGCTAACTTACATAAGTACGAGCTGTGCGCTCAATTTCGTTGGATAATAGCCGGATGTACAGACCGGGAATTGGCTGCTGATTTTTATTGATACATATATGTATGATGAACAAACCTCTAAACATTTCTTCTTATGACTTTTTAAAACTTTTTGGGCTGACATTTTAAACGAGTATATGCGTGAAAAAATATCTCATAAAACAGGAAAATGTGGTGCATATGCAGACGCATGTGCTCAGCTTGTGTCGAGCGCTTAGAGCCTCATGCGACAGGCGGGTCATGCGAGTAACTAGACAAATGTTGCAAATTAGCTCAACAACACAATGGGGAAGCTTGTAAGCATGCTCCAATGACTAGTGTAAGCAATTTTACTAAATTCTAATGGCATTTTGCAAACATACATACATACATACGCGTACATACTTACATACTCAAAAGGAGTTTATGCCATCATTACCAACTTCTATAGGCAGCACATGTGTTAGCTTAGCTATTTCTTTTTACGTACATACATATACATATGTATTAGCAGACATTTAACGCTTTCCAGTCTATCGTGTTGTGTGTAACAAATTGCCCTTGTTGTTATTTTTGGTCAGCCGAATGGGAGTAGATGTGCAAATGCACATATGTACAACCATATCAGTTTAAATTTGTATACGAGTTGTTGTGATTGGCACTCTATCTCCATCTGTGTGCTACATTTGCAGAAAATTTAACTAATTGGCCTGAAAATACCAAGTACATACAAGCATACTTCTTTATAAAGATGCATTCGAGTGTGTATTTGTTTTTTTTTTATGTACATACTCAGACTTACAAATCTGCATACATAAGCACTTAATGGTATTTGTTTTGTGGATTTATTGATTGAAGAACACACGTAAATAGGTACTCATGCAAGTCTATGTGATATTTTTTCACTGAAGAAAATCTCTGTCGTTCATTAGAACAATGTCACTGAATTGATTTCTCAGGGATTGAACTATCTATACAGATACATACATATGTACATAAATAAAAATGCTGTGTTCGTTTGCACCAGGCCTCAATACTAGACGGCTGAACCGATTTTAATGATGTTTTTTGGTTTGTTCGGTGTTATACCAGGATCATTTATATTGCAAAAGTTTGGAGGGTTGCCACCTGTTTCAAAAGTTTCAATCAATTGAATTGATAAAATAAATTAAATATTTCAACATGGGTATCGAGCCAAAAAAGTTAAGAAAATATTTGCAGTAGAAAATAAGTTTCAGGGAGATAGCCAACTGTTTAAATTTTTTAAGCTCAATTGAATTGATTAAATAAAGAAAATATTACAGTATCGAATTAAGAAGTTTTAAGAAATATTACTGATGGAAATAATTTGGGAGGGTTGCCACCTGTTTAAAAATTATAACCCAAATAAATTGCCACCTATTTAAAAAATTTAGCTCATCAGTTAAATTGCAAAAATAAATGAGATATTGCAATATGGGTATCAAACTAAAGAGTTTTAAGAAAGATTACAGCTGGAAATACTTTTAAGGAGGGTTTCCACTTATTTGGAAATTTGAACTTAGTTAAATTGGTAAATAAATGAAATCTTGAAATTGGGGTATCAAACTAAAGAGTTGAAAAGGCTAACAGTCGAAAATATTTTTGAGGAGAGTTGCCACCTGTTTGAAAACTTAACTCACTTAGATTGATAGAATAAATGAAATGTTACAATATGGGTATCAAATTAAAGAGGTTTAAAAAAGATTACTGCTGGAAATATTTTTGTGAGGGGTTGACACCTATAATTTCTCGACCGACACCAGCGGACGAGATAAATGCTTTCCTGTAATATTCCACATTGAGGCAATACGTACATATATACATAGCAGTTGATTACGGATATGCGCGTTCAATGCCACAATTCCTGTGCATTGGGAACGGAAAGGTGCCAGTTGATGAGAGGTTAAGACGAATTTCATTGCCTGATGATTTTTGTAAGTCAGAAACATCGAAAGGAGAACTGCCCGAAGGAATGTTACCTAATATTCAAATTAATTATATGAATCACGATTGGCTCAGTTAATTAAAATTAAACTTATATGAAATTCGTATACGTGGTGCTCGCTTTTTCACCTTTCAGTAAACTGCATGATGAGCAAGAGTATTTTTCCCAATTTCAAACAATTTCGATATTCTGCTATGATATATTGGAGTAATGTAACCAAGTTTGTTGGAAATTGATAGAACGGTCATCGATATACACAGATATGTAGTCAAAAGTGGGTAGCGTCATTCCCATTTTCCAAAAATATATAATCTTATTTCTTGTTAAGATAAAAGTTGGAGTAAATTCTTGTATTTAGTTAGTGAAATATCGCAGTTTACGTACTTCTGATACATACCGTTATACCGGTATCGGTAAGTTGACGTAGGTTTAGTCCGATTTCAAAAATATTTATTGTTTGCGCCAGAAAATTTGCATGCCTTTCTGTCTTTCCAACTACACTAGTCTGCACGCGCGCACGACCGTCGTCTTACACGTCTGGGTTCCCGGCCGTAGTAGAAAAATAAGTAATGAAAGTGCTGGCGAACTGGCTAGAGCTCCAGTACCTCTTCATAATGAATTGTTCGTCATTTAATGAAGTGAAAAAGAGGAAATAATCAGTCTATAAACCATATTCATGCGTAACTGGCCGCTTTATGCTTTTTTTGCAAGTGAAATTTCTTCATGAAAAATTTTTCGGAGATTTACAAATACTCCATTGGTTGGTTGGTTGAATAGGCGATTTAAACAACTCCAATTAGCACTAATAATTGCCGAAAATAATGCAGTGGGTTAATATCTTTTTATTTCTGTTAATTCGCAAAATCTACCCACTTACGATATTTTGTGAGATATTTCAAAAATGTTAAAAATATCTTTGTTACATAAATATTTACTGGCTCATTTACATATTTATTACTTTGCACACAACAATTTTCTTCATAACCTTTATAGTTATACTTATGGGTGCTCAATGACCTACACAGCCAGATTTCAAAATCCCATTGAAAGCAAACTCTCAAACGTAGATGCATTTCTTGTCTGGCTTTGAGTTATTTCCGAGAATACACATGCCATTAGGACGCTAATTTTCCAGCTCATTTCGCATGCATTTCACATATGTACAACGAATTACGCGAATGCTAAGCAAATGCTAGCCATTTGACATAACGTATTGACCATTCCTCTAACCTCGCCCGTAGTTGAGTGGCTAGATGTGCCTATCTGCCACACGTTAGGTCCAAGGTTTAATAGCTCTTTCTCTAATTGCCGTCGCTTACTGGCAGACCTCGGAATATACATTGATTCAAACAAATGACCACGTGTTGATTGTTTTTTTTTTTAATATTTGTAATGTTTTTTGAGCAAATCTTTTTTTGTTATTTTTCTATAAAAATACCGTCCAAGCTTTAACCAAAACCATATAAATCATAATTTCAAACTTTATACAAAGTTTTCCTCAAAATTTAAACTTTCTAATCTGAATCTTTAGAACATTTTTGTCTAGTCTAATAAAGTTTCGCGTTAATTTTTGAGAACTATTTTTTGGAGACTGCTATTGCGTTTTTTTTTTAATAAAAGGTGCAATTTACAAAAACTAGCGTTGACTTTTTTAAAATCTTGTTGTTAACGGTCTCTAAAACTTTCTTTCGTAATAAATTCTTGATTCCTTGGGCTCTATCCCAGCACCTATGAAGGGGTAGTACGCATTTCTAACCACTCAGCCATAGCGGCTGCCCTGTCATGACAAACAATTAGGAGTCGATATACCGAAAATTTAAGCAGCAACTCGGCCAAAAACTGAGAAAAGTGTGTATTTATTTTAACCTCACCCGGTCAATAATCTTTCGGTTTCGGTCACACGTCAACACTTCGTATGTTAAATATTCACACATTCGTTGAAGTTAAGAGTCATAACCTAAAACACACATATGTATGTAAGTATACATGTGAGTATCACTATTAGCTGTTATTGCACAAGGGTCCCTTTGTTATTGTTTTCCCACTACTATTTGAATTCTATTCAGCTGCACATATTTACTACTTAGTTAGCTTCCCTTTAAGCTTATCGCCCTCTCGCATTTCATATTATTCGTACGCATTAGTCCACAACGATTTGCTTCGCCTTTTGATGTCCTCTTTGTAACGATTACTCATACTAAGGTAGCGAGCAAATTAGTGTTTGTGTTTAATGATCTCTGACAGGATTGACCATTGATTTTATGGCCTCATTTAGTTTTGCCACTCAGGCGCAGTGAGCGGACACATGTATAGTCATATGTATGTATGTATGTAGGTTTATGGGATCAAAACATACAAGAACACATTGTAAATCCATGTGTATGTATATGTATACATGAGTAACCCTGTAAAAATCACGAGTACTCCATGCACGCATGTAAAGAGTACTCCCCAAGGGTCAAGGAGTACTCCAAAATCAACCGAAATTGATAAATAAAATGTGCTCTAATTAACCTCGCGGTGTCCGGGCAGGACCATATACTCCGGCTCTGCATTACATCAGAGTAGTACAAAACTACTCCAAGGGATTACTCAATGGAGTACTTGCCTCTTGGCAATACAGCGCAATAAACATCGTGTAGTGATAACGATCCTCAAAACACGATCAACGATCGGATAACAATAAGCTGGTTTAGAGCCGTGAGTTGGTCCGCTATTGCATTACAGAAAAGTATTTTGTAAGTACCGGAATGTGCAGTGAGAAACACATGGGCCTGAATAAAATTAGAAGACAGACTGGAAAATCATAGGTTGCGCAATACTAACTTTGTGACTGTCTCTGAAATATCGCTACAAGGTAACCAGTTTTAAGAGCATTCGAAATTTCTGCAGAGTGGAACATTTGGAACTTCAATATGTCTAATATTTTTTTTTTAATCACGTTCGTCATGCTCATTATGCTTCGTTTTTGAATCACGCATACTTTTTCACGATCATTTTTAACTGACCTCAAAAAAAGGAGAAGGTTATCAATTCGTCGGAAAATTTTTTTTACCGCATAGCTTTGGACCTCTTAAACCGATTTCAAAATTTTTTTAACGGAAAAGTGTGACCTCAGAGTTGATCTTATACTAAATTTGCTTAGATCCAATCATTGGATCATGAAGAAATTAACGGTAGTCTAAAATTTTTGTAATGTTGCCGCGCAAACTTTAGTTGAAAATAAAACGTCATGTTTACTATCTTATTTTGGTTAAAAATAGGCACACATAAATAACTATGTGAAAATTACGCGATTGGTGGGAAAATTTAACTCACGCACGTTCGCGCTTGCAAAAATTTCACGCTTACGTGAAAAAATAGTGACACGACGTGCCACCTACACTCAGAAAGGAGACAGCTAAGTATATTTCTCTCAACACAAGATTCGGTAACTGTAACCAAATAATGTAACTATATAGAAAACACGTGTTGAGAGCAACATATTTAATTGCCGTAATTAAACTTTTTTCTCAGTATGTTTTGGCTGATTTAACCAGTACGTGTGTTGATATTTTTTTTTGTACTGATTTTTAACAACCCGAAGTCAGTATGCAAAATCTACTGATTTTCTGAGTTTGTACTGATTTTTACTTAATTGGTATAATTGACATTTACTTAAGGTTAACATGTCCTTAAAACTGGTTTCTGATAAATCATACATTTGAGCAGATTGATAGCAACTTATTGAACGTATAAATGCAGCGTTAATTACATTTAAATAATTTTTTAAAAGCTGTTATCTTGAAATTATTTCGTTTCCTTGCATTTTGCAAAATATCTTCTTGAATTCAACACAACATAATAGCCCCGTTCCAGGTATTTCACGATTTGCAGGATTTACAGGAAATTTGTTTAACGAATTTTTAAATTGTTTTAAATTTGTAGCAAATGCTGGCTCGAGCTCGTCTTCTACTCTGACTGAAAATTTTCTAAAAATTCAGATCAAAAAATTAAATATTTTGATGAAAATTTTATAAATTTTTTTCAATTTCTATGAATTTTCTAGAAAGTTTGAGGCTTCAACTTACATGGTTTTTGTTGTAGAATTAACTATATTTTTATGAAAAATTTAAATAAAGTAAGGAAGTTTTCAAAACTTGTCAATATATTTTAGCACTATTTTTGTGAACGCAACTGTGCATACATACGTAATACCTTTGTTTTGTTTTAAACTAATAAACTGTTATATTAATAATACTATATGTATGTATTTAAACGTCTATTAGTTATTTTTTGTTAAATTATTGCGCTGTTACTTGGTTGTTATATTGTCAATAAACGAAAAAGAGGCTTAAAAACTATCTTATTTGTATGGCTTTGCACTGATTTTTGATCCCAACTGTACTGATTATGTCACTAGAATATCTGGCTACCCTACCCTATTCATAAACCAGTTGGATTTTCTGCTGCCAGCGTTCGTTATTTAGTTGCAGCTGTGATCAAATGTTCTTAAGACAAATGTAAATGTTTGTATGCTTGTTTTGTAAATTAGAGAGGGTTTGAAAATGTATGTATGTATGTATTTAACTATGTGCATACAGGCTTTTGGTTGGTGGAATGATCTATGTATGTATAGCATCGTCTTCAGCTATGTGTGACATGTCAATTAATGGCCAGCCTTTTCTCCTTATTTTGGCAATGTATGCAATCAAGGTTTAAGTGAATGCGCCAAGTGGAATTGATATCCAAGCCAGTTCTAGGAAGCATCTTCAGGTGTATGTGCACATACGTACGTACATATGTACATATATTCTCTGAGAAACGTAATTGGCTTAGCTAAATTTAAAGCATTATTCATATGTACGGGGAATACAAGCGCGTACAAGGGAATCTACTTTGGTACTTGAATTTGTACTTACATATGTACATATGTATGTATGAATAAGTAGAGCATACTTGTAAGCTATGTATGTTGAGCTTTTGACTGCAGGTTGATTAGCAATGATAAACTGTATATCCTTATAGCTGTTACGTGCTTTCTCAGGCATCAAAAAAAGTGGTGCTTTTGATTTTGCGACTAAGCGATAGCACAAAAAGAGCATTTAAATTGAAAGTATTCACTTGTAGCCTAATAACTAGGCGACCATTATAACAAATTTTTCCTGTAAAACAAATCGCGGCATATAGCTCAATAACACTGTTAAAATAAATATTATTACGCCACAATAAAAATGACAAAAAAATAGTTTAGAAACAAACAGCCTAAAACAATACAGTAATTCTAATGAATTAGCAACACGAGTTTACGCGGTGTAAAGGCTAAGAAGGTCTGCATTTATTTTTCAAACATATAAAACGATTGACATGAAGTCAAAGATATATACACATCTTTACGATATTTTCTATACAAGACGTTAATTAATCAATTATATAAATAGGCAATCATGTTTCCTTTACACCTCTTTTACGGCTAAACTATACTTATAAGGTATAAACAATTATATATCATTAGAAAGGTATTTTGATGATGATGTGCAGGCAATTTTTAAAATTTCAAATTAGTTTAAAATAGAGCGAAAAAATCAATTCAAAAGTCACACCAATGGTTGGGACGGAAATGCCTCCTAAATATATGCTTTAATATTGATACTGAATTACAGATACGTGCTAAGCAGCACGTGAGATAACTCCACGCCAAGTGGTCTAGCATCATAATATTGACTCCTTAGGTTCAAGAACATTAGGATATAAGGCTTGGCAACACACAATTAGTAAATTTTTGTAAGTCAACTTAGTGGCTCAGTGAGTGCGTGAAGAAGTAAGTTTCTAGAATTCAGCTGTAGGCTGCATACTGTGCAACTATGACAGTGTCAGGCAGCCAGTAGCCTGGCGAAGCTAACTGTGCTCTGTGTGCGTGTGTGTATTTTGCCTGGCACTGAACTAGGCCAACACAGCCAGCATACCCCTGGACAGTTGCTGATCTGTATCTTGAGAAAGTATCTTCTCCACCAATCGAAGCAAAGTTTATTTAAAAAATTCACCAAATTTTGTTTCAACAAAGCCGAACCAATAAAGTCGATTAATGCCTGCAAAGTTTGCATCCCATTCTTAATTGTGCGCTCTCAATTGTGGTAAGTAAGTACCTCGATGCTATCGCATAACTTTCCGCCAAAGCTTTGGTTTTTGTCGTTTGCTGCAAAAGCAGACATTTACCAAATTGTTAGCAAATTGTTCAGCTAACATTGCCCCACTGCCACCATTTGCATATACGCAGAAAACAAATGACGACCGCACTGCCACACACACACACACATTGCCATCTATGCCGGTTGCTTGCACTTGCGAAAACTTGACACTGCATGCAACACCCCGTATGTATGTGGCTATGTAGCATGCAACAATGTTGCCACAAAACCGCAATGCAAATGTGTTTCTACATACTTTGTCTTACTGCTTTTGTCTTCGATAGTTCATGTGTGGCCGCCGCGTATATGTGCATACATGCCCTGTAGGGAAACCGCGGACTAGGGAATCAAAATTCTAGTTCCGTACTAGGTCTTCATCGCCAAAAACGAACTAGTCCGATAGGAACTAGATCCCCACCAGTCCAAAATCGGCGAAAAGTGGTACTTTTAAGAAACTAATTTTTTCAGTTTTTTTCACTAGAAATCTATATCTAAAGTGACGAATTTAGAAATGGTTCGGAACTATAGAAAAAGGGATGCAGAACGAACTAGATCCTATTTGTCGAATTTAGAACTATTTCGGAACTATCGAATAAGGGATGCAGCAGTGGGCTTGTTTACTCTACATAGATATGTGCTCGGCGGCTTTTTCGTTCAAATACGCTTCTCTTCTGTGCTTCGCAGATGCTATTTCATAGTTTGGTAATACAAAACAAAGCTTTGTGTTAACATATTAACATCTTGGGGCCTACTGGAATCTAACCAATAACAGCGAGCACCTCTGCAAAGTCAGCTACAGCCAAAGGTATGTAAGCGTACATTTCTTACAATCATTCAAACAAATTTAATTTCAAATTTGAAAAAATGTTTCTTTGAAAATAATGTAAAATCACACACGGAAGAACCGAAAAGATTGAAAAATCATGATACTTTTTTCGTTCGTCTGTCGATTTTAGAACTGGTTCGGAACTATAGAATTTAGGACTAGTTCGGAACTATCGAAAAAGGGATGCAGCGGGGGGCAATTGACACTTCCTAGGACATCGCCATGTTAAGTTCGCCAGTTGCTTGCATGCAAAAGAGATTTATCGCGAACCAGTACTGGGTCTAAATGTACTAGAAGCGCCCCAGTTCAGAACTAGAGATTTTCCCCACAAGGTGCATACCGTAGTGTTTATGTGTGTATGCGAATGGGTTGAAGGAAGAATGCCGCAATGAATTTTCTAGCAATGACAGTGTCGTTGGCAGTATTGTTGAATGAAATGCAATCTGATATCCACAGCAAGTTGCAGACTGTGACAATTGAACAAGCAGCATTGCTGTTGGTAAGTATTTGCATTGGTGTTGGTGTTAGTGTCTGGTAGTGGGTCGCAGTTAAAGCGGTAATGGCGATAGTAACAGCGAAACAACACAAAGCCGCTGGCGGTTGAAGGATTTGTCATTTCAGAAACCACAAAACGAGCAGACTAACGACTCTGACACGCAAGTTGCAATAGACAAACGGGGATGGCTTTTGGTTAGACCAAGTAACCGATCAGACAACTGTATGGATATATATCCCTTCATACATATGAACAAGAATGTGAGAGTGTGTGTGAAAGCTTTAAAAGCATGTATTAGTGAAAGCGGATGCTAAGTGTTGCGATGACAGGAAGTGGCCATTGCAATATTTTGAGTAATGAGTGTGGAATGTGGCGTAAAAAAAAGGCCTTCACATACAAACACATAAAAATGTACTTGATAGTAAAAACTGGGTTAATAAAAGAGGAGATACCAAAGATGAAGTGAAAGATGGTAGAGGCCGTAAAAGTGCACTGCAGCAAGTTCATCCTTATAGAGTGCTATTTGTTTTTGTACATACATGCATACATATACGCCAGGATATTTGTTTATGAAGCTTTCTGGTTCTTTATCGTTGAATAACTTCAAATTTAAAGCGAAGAATTACAATGAAGATGGCACAACGCCGAAAACGGTTTATTTTCAAGCCAAACTTGACAAGATATAACGGAAATTCGTTCCAAAACACATTCATATATTAATCATTGATAAGCAATGTAAACTTTCCTAGACAAATTTTCTTCAAAAACAAAAAAATAAAAAACATCTTATAGTTCAAGAGTGTAAGCACGTAAATATGGGTTTTTCATGACCAGAGAAATTAAAGTACACGGTGTCTTCGCAGAAAATTACAGCCTAATACATATTCAAGTTTTCTTGGTAGATAAGACTGCTGATCAGTAAAATCCCTGAGGCAATCATAAGCTCCCTGCTTAAACAACCTGTATGAATTTATAAAAGAATACCTAAAACTATAAATTAGGACCAGGCGTGAACCCTTTTAAAACTTTAAAACTATTCACAAGGAAATCTAAAATCCCTAGTGTTTGAGAGAGTCAAAGGGTGAATTAAATAGTGTTGACGCTGGACTGCGAAGGATGTCAAATATGAAGGAAAAAGACAAGATGGCTGCAGTAGCCCTATATTGCCGTAGATGGCCATTGGCAAGCTCTAAGACCTCTCGCCGAAGGTGGTTGCTATACCACATAAGAGAGTTCAATGAGTTTCACTTTTTGGAATCAATGGTGCCCCACCTCAAAATATCACTATACTTGCGATCAGCACAATTATAAACCTTGAGCCCATTGAAATAGTAGGCATAAGTGGCATATAATTGCTATTGTTAAGTATAAAAAAAATTTTTTTTTTTCTTGAAGAAACCGGACTATACCGATAATGCCATAAATACGGATTTTCCAAAAATTTCGACTCTTGCGGCAACTATATATATATACATTCCATTCGACACCTGCATACCTCATTGGCAAGTTGGTTAAACATTTATTGCAATTATTTATTACGCACAGGTGAAACTTAATAAAAACTTGTAGGAGTCCCAATCATATTGCAACATGCCTAGCAAAAGTGAATAAGCCGAGCCAACTGTATATTAGGGTGGTCTAAAAAAAAATTAAGTCGGAATTTTAATGCCGCCACCCTCTAGGATCTTTCTATACTGAAAAAAAAGTATACCCATATTTTTTATTTTGAGACCAAAAGATATTTAGAGAGTGTTCAAGGCGCTCAAAATTGTCTATGTATTATATGGGGAAAAGGCGACTTTTCGCAGAAATGGTATAAAATTCTTGAAAATCAATCTTCAGGAGACTTCCAATAATAATATTCAATTGTTTATTTAACTATTTTTTAATACAAGGAATTTTTATTGGTCTCCTCTATGCATTTTCTGGGGGTTTTGGCGGACGTATTAAATGAAGTTACCATGGAAATATTGTTAAATAAACAATTGGGTATTACTATTGGGAATCTCCTGAAGAGAAACAGAGATTTTTATGATCAAAAAATGTTGATTTTCTATACTATTTCTACGAAAAGTAATTTTTCCCCATATAAAATGCATGTAAAATTTTAAGAATTTTGAGCACCCTTTTTATATATATTTTATTTAAGAATAAAAAATAGGGGTGTATTTTTCGGTATAGAAAAATCCTAGGGGGTGGCGCCAAAAAACTCCGACTTCACTTTTTTTTTTTACCACCCTAATGTATATGCATACAGAAACATTTGTATGTAAAAAAGTAAGTTTTTTTTGGCACCAGATTCGACAACATTTGCACACGCAATTCCAACTCCACAGGTGCTTCATTAATTGAAATCCTAGTTACCGCCTATAAGCATAAAAAGTCAACCTAACATATAAAAGCCAAAATAACTACACAAATCCTCAAGGAAACTACAATGGCAAAGTGATTGCACAAATCCTATCAAAGTAGAAGGAAAAAACACAGCATGTCAATGAAATGCTAAGCGGCCGCCAGACTGCGGTAACCAGCCATAATAAACAAAAAAAATATATCATAACATAAATAAACATGGCGGCCCAACTATTTCTTGCGAAATATTAGACTTTGTACATAGATGTATGTACAAATATTTACACATTTGTAATGTATACACTGTTTGCTTGCTGCATGCAGCATTTTCTTCGCTTTAATGAATTCTTAATTGGCAATTTTAATTAATCCTCATGAAATCCTTATAAGATGATTAAACATTGGCGGCGGTCGTTGAAAGCACGAAAATGCGAAAGACGCTAGCTGTTGCTGCCCCATTGGTTTCATTTACAGCTTCAGCGCTAGTTTTAGTTGTGTTGGTGGCGGCCTAGGCATGTGGGTGCTATACATAAATAAGTATTTCCACATAGAGTACATAAATATATGTATATGCAGAAAGTAGATATAGCTTTACAAACACAAGTACATTAGCTTTCAGCCTCAGCATCAATTTGTTACGCTTTTTCAGTTGGCTTTGCTTTGGCGGTTGCCTTTGCCTAACGCTTTGCCATTTGTGTTGGGGCTTTCCTTTGCTTGTGCCTTTGAGCTACGCTATGCAGTGGGTGTTGGTTGGTTCTGGCGGTTAATTTGGTTTTAGGTTTTACTGGTGGTCGTTTTGTTTTTAGTCAATATGCTTATCCTTATGCCAGGTTGTGTAGATATTTGGATTTGTTTTGATCCTAGCTATATGCTTACATACATATACATATA
>NW_023458556.1:39703791-39719137 GCF_013731165.1 Rhagoletis pomonella | reverse complement strand
GGTGAGGTGAGGTGAGGTGAGGTGAGGTGAGGTGAGGTGAGGTGAGGTGAGGTGAGGTGAGGTGAGGTAAGGTGAGGTAAGGTGAGGTGAGCTGAGGTGAGCTGAGGTGAATCTAAAAACATTTTAAGCCTCTATGCATAAAAGTCTATCACTGTTATCGCTTATAAATTAGTCGATAGTAAGTTATTATGGAAACAGACTTGCTTAAATTTCAACAAGACAATCTCAGAGCGAAAATGTCCAACGGAACTAACGCCCACGTTCAACGACAAAAAAGTATGAATGTAAGGAAAATACGCTGACTGGGAATAGCTTGAATCGATGGTACGCGTTACAGGTGTCATAGCGTCAGTGACGCTGGCGACAATAAATGCCAGCAAAACAGAAAATTGCAAAAAAATGTAAACCTTTGCACAAAGAAAGTGACAGCCACACGAGCGAAGACATTTCACATTCGCACCGACATACTAGACTTTAAAAACGCAGGTGTAGGAATTCAACGATTTAATATTTCGCACTTATAGCTTTGCAATGCGCCAAGAAAAGCTGACAAGGCACAATGGCGATGCGTTGAGAGCTGTACGAATGAGAAAAGTGCAATTCGAATTGGTAGTTAAAGTGTCTCAATGGTTGCAATGCTGCGCACGTGTCGTTGTCGCGTTCACTGTTGTCTCCGTAAGTTTGTGTAAAAAGGCAAAAATACAAAAAACTTTCTGCGAAAAATAAGATCGAAGAAGATAATGGAACGACTGCAGTGCGTCGCTGGAAAGTCCCAAACGATGGCTATTATGGTTCTATTTGATTTCATAGATGGTGTTGTTGTTGATTTTGCTTTGCTATTATAGCGTTAACTTTTGCTTTTGCGTTTACACTCCAGACTAGTTATCATTGCAATTGTTTGCTTTATTTTTTTTTTGCCCCTCTTAAGATGGAGGTAAAGAAAGAAGTTTAAGAAATATTCGCGAAGAGCAAACCAATGAATGTCTAAGCGTAAATGATAAGTACGCTTGGGATATCTTACAAAAGTACATTTTGGAAAGGAGAAAGCGAAAAATTATGAGCCCATTGCCTTCTGGTTTTGAAGGCATAAATGTATTAGTAGTACCTCATTAGTTTACTAAATTGTAAAAACACTAAATACAACTCTGCTCTTAGAAAACGAAATACTTTAGTAAGCAATATATTTTTGGCTTGGAGCTTAATAAACAAAAAAATCTGCATCGACTATTTGTATCGGACTACATCAGCATGTAAATCAATATTGTTAATACATATTCGACATTTTTGTCACTCATACGACCTGAAATGTGAGTTACTTGGCTGGCAAATAAATTAATCAAGCAGATTTAGGATCCATGTGGATTTTTCATTTGCTTCCCAGCTTAGGTAACTCGCCGCATGCCATGGCGTATGAGTGACAATAATGTCAAATACCAACATACATATCAACATTAAAAATAGATTTATTTTGATTATTGTTATTGATAGATATTTCAAGTTACTGGTACCTTTTTGTTTATTAATTTGTTCTTATTCTTCTAGGGGAAAAATCCCTTACTGAAATATTTAGTTTAATGAACAGTAAAATTATACTAAGTGGGCTATAATTTAAGAGAGAATGTTAGAGCGATGTTTGGTACCTATAAGAAGATACTTCAATTTAGCACTCTTTGAGGACTCGCCTAGGACGAAATTTTGTAAGATGTCAAGCTACTTTTAAAACAAGCTTTACGGGCGGTGGAGAAGTAGGTTAGTTTTTGGAACCAATTATTACTTGGCTAACGGTTTGTTAGGCCGACATTTGTCAAAAAATCTAAAAAATATTATACATATTTAATAAGTAGGTAGATAGTTCATTGCCAAGTATAATCTGTCGAATCTAAATTTGTAATAAAAGTTTCAAAATACATGTCCAGCTGTTTTATAAACAAACAGGTTTTAAAGTGTATCATAAACGTCCAACTAGCATACGCCGGCTTTCATAAAAGTTCTTTTGCTTGCCACTGGGTATCAAAGACACTGTAAAATATTTCTGCGTCCTGTAAAAGATATCCTTGTCTTTTCAGCTTTACTAACGGCTTTCCATTTATGCGTGTCCAGGCTGCTCGTCTTCTTGTCCGTTGTCTGCTTTTAATGTTATCCAATTGCTGAATGCTGCTTGACAACTAAGATCAACAGTAAACAGTCAACCGGCTGGGTGTTGACATTCGCAAATTCTTCGTCGCTTTATGTGATTGTTTGTGTTTATGTGCAGGCGTACGTACCTACGTATGTATGTATGTATGTATGGAGATGGCATGTGCAAATCCAATCGAGATGTTGATGACGTCCGGATGACAGGCAACACGACACTTAAACTTGCATCGTATCAACAGCAGCACAAAAATGAATGGCAGAAATATATTTTGATTGTGTGTTTGCATGTCTTGAATAAATAAATCAATGTAAATTTTTATTTATTTTATTTATAGTACGAGTATAGCAAACAGATTGTGAAAAAGAAACGCTTGTTGAAATATAGTTAACTGGTATACGATGATTTGTAGACACTTAGTAATAGTGACTTAGAACCTGAAGTGTGGAAGGTAGAGAGATACATAGTAAGGCAACCGCGTTATTGTGAGTGTCATATTTATCACATTTCAAACGGAAGTGACAGGAAATCTTTCACGCTTTCTCACATAAATACAGATACGCATGCAGAAATGCAAACGCTGATGCCCGACATTTGTACATATGTATAAATAAACCAAACAAACATAGTAAGCAAACTCTATCTTCTTGCGCGTCATTCAAAATGCTGCACAATATAACTACAGGGGTTCAGAAAGGACGGTAGGAACAGTTTAGAAGTTATAGGTTATGTTACCTTAGTCTAACGCTCACTGTTTGGATACATCAAATATGTGATTTTGCTTCTTCATCGGAGACAAAAAAATCAGCCAAGTTTTCTAGAATATTTATTTTTATTATAACTTGTATGTACATTTAACTGTATCAAGAATAGGTATATGAAAAAAATATGTTTTCCAAATTTTGATATGCACACCCTACTATATGTTTTAAATATGAAATAAATCGCCACCTATCGGGCAAACTTCTTTACGCAGTTATTCCTTTTCCCGTAAGTAAAAAACATTTCAAATATGAACCATATGGCACCAAGAATACGGGGCTTTAAAATGTCCCCACACCTGCGGCATCTAGCTGTTCAATTCATATTTCATATTTATTTGGTTCTGAGCTAATTTTGAAGTTTCAAGTCACTAGCTCATCATGAAGTTGATTAAAAATTTATTTCCAGATTTGATTACACACAGGTGAAAGTAAGTAAAAGTTTCAAGGAATAGAATCTAAACTATTTATTTGATTAGACATTCTGATTTCGATATCCGCAGCTGCTCTCTTACATATACATAAATAGTATAAACTCATACATATAAACTTACCAACATAGAGTTTTGCAATCAAATTTCGCAGGGTATTGTGCGCCACGTTCATTTCACCGTTTTGTTGGCTGCATAAAATTCGCGTATATCTAATTTGTTGCAAATTGCTAGTAGCATGACTGCTTTTATATAATTTCTAATACGTGGTAAATAGGTATGTACATGAATGAACTAAATACACATACATACCTACAAATGTTTTAACTTTCATCGTGCTTTCCTTTGCCAGATAAATGCTGATTTAAATGCTTCGTATTTTCGTTCTTACCATAGCTCAAGAATTTTTCATATTTTATTTTTGAAGGTGCAATTGTTGCACGCTTATTTAATATTTTGTGTTTTGTGTTTTGTGATTCTTGCGGTAAGCGAGTTTTTTATTATCTTAAGGGCTGCTGCACCTCTCAAGAAAAACAAAAAATTCCTATAAAATGGCGCACAAGAAATGGAAAAGAAATTTTCGCTCATCAAAATTTCTTAAATCAGAATGCAGCTGTCTTGAAAAAAGTGCACTATATTTACATAAATATATATTTCTTCAGGAAACTTTACAACAACAGCAAAGTACTTTTTCAAGTAACAGAAATAATGAAAAAGAAGAGAACTGCAGACAGCTCTTTAGGCTGGTATTTGTTTTTAATAATTTATATTTAGAACTCACCTGATATACCATCATACGTCCACCACTCTTCCCAACTAACTGCCAGCAACACTGAAATTAGAAAAAATAAAAATCACGTAAATTAATTAGAAAAAATATTTTTTTTATTTTTATAAATAGATTTTAAAGTATAATATTTTATCTAAGCATTGGAAGAAAGATGAAGTACTAGTGAACCCGCATGGCGTTATAACGCTCAAAACTTAATTTCAAAAACTTAAAAAATATTCCAAATGTTAGTCAGAGTTATAAGAGATCCGAGTGCCAGTGAAAAGCAGTCTGGCATAGTGCATATTTTTAATTTCATCAAATTGGAAATCATCCTATACTATAAATAAAAACTTTACCACCTTCCACAGGTAAGGTCTTTAATTTGACCTCTCATTTTTGAAATTCCCTTTCAAAAGTATTTCCAAACTAAAATCTTCTTAAGTCTCCCAGCTACCAAAATTGCCAGAAATCTGTTAGGTATCCGTCAGACTCGTCGAAAAAAAAAGTAAGAAATCTGTGCGATTTTGCCGATATCGGTCAGAGAAGCGTATGGAGAGGTTGACAGGAAGTCTAACCGACACGACGTGGGAAATTCTGACCGACGATTCTGACGGATATCTAACAGATGTCTGACCAGATAATCATGGAAAATAAGAATTATCAGTCGTGTCTGCCCGAAATCGGACAGAATTCGATAAGACATATCGGATAAGGAAATAAATAACATTTTCCAGATATTTCGTCCAGAAATCTGTACGAAACCTGTAAGACTTGTCTAAATAGTCAACTTTTTATTCCGACTTATCTGATATCAGAAGTTGTCTGACAACTTATTTGATATTAAGCTCATTGAGATAGGGATGGTAAGCTACTCAGACATTGAAGTTTAGCCAATATCATTTCACAAAAATCAATAGCGGAAATGTAAGTGAATTCAACATACATTTTTGACATACTAAAATTATAAGGTTAATAATGGTCAGGAGACTGAAAAAGTGGCCAAAAACTAATGTTATTTAAAAGTTAAAAATAATAAACTTATTTAAACTAGATACTTTAAAGTATTCGAAAAGAAATATTATGACATTTGAAACATTTTGTTTTGTCCAAAGCCAAAGACATCTATATCAATATAATTCGGCGGATTGCGCTTTTTGTAATGATTTGCTAAATTTTCAAGAACACATGTACGGTACACGGCGTATGAGTAACCTTCCTTCCTAGTCACACAAATAAATAGCGCTAGGCATCGCATGCAAATGCGTGTTTTTATAAGACCACGTCAAAAAATATAAAAATCCTGTGATTCGATCGCAATCGGACTCAAATTTTAGTATACCATAGTAAAAAATGATCCTCCATGAATCTCCCTTCTCTACATTAATTCTAAGAGGTCGCACATCGAGTCTTTATTTTTCCCATACGAGTAACACGTATGAAAATTAGTCATACTCTTCTGAGGTCAATATAATTTTCTAGAATCAATCAAAAGTGTTATGCAGATTTAGATTCCTTAAGTTCCAAACTTTAACTGCTAAACCTAAGGAATTGTGTTTTCCTTAAACTGTGTCAAATCGTTTACTCATATTAAGACAGACATTTCAAGGTAATATTTCCTTAGAATAAGACATTTTTTCCTAGTATCAAGGAATATTTTTTCTGAGTGTATAAATTTTCATATATCTGGCAACCCTGTTTTTTACAACGCTTTTATCAACTTGCAATGTTGTATGTCCAGACCACCATTTTATACTATAAATATAGCAAAGGTATTTATGGCAAACCTAGTCTAGATATCAACCTCGTCGTAAGTATCATATCAAAGACATACAATTAGAAAAACTCTAGAGATAGATGTCGCCTCGCCAGAAGAAGTTAAAAATATGCACTACATACGCTACAGCGGAAATGGACGACACGCCATTTCTTTAAATGAAATTAATTGCTGCTATATGTATGTATGTACATATGTAGGCACATACTAAATGTGAGCAAACAACATTGTGCTTGCATAGGCTTCTATTCTCTTTCACTGCAAGTTGAATTATTTTAATATCTATTGCAAAATTTTGTACAGACAAGACTAAGAAGTAGAAAATAAATAAAATAAAATAAAACTTTTTAATATACAACATTGAAAATGAAAAGCGTGGGGCGCATGCAGTACAAAGCATTCGATTTCATTGACAATAGTGTCAATATCATTAAGTGTTTATAATGACTTTTGCTAAAATTTCAAAATCAAAAGTTATCAAAACAAATTCTGTGGGACTGAGAAATATTATTTTCTACTTTTTAGTCCATTTATAAAAGCGTTGTATATTAAAAAGTTTTTTTTTATTTTATTTTTCTAATTTTTTCGCCGAAACTTTCCTCGGAAAATACCAAGTAGAATGCGAAAAAATAGAACAAATTCTTTGAGGTGTTAATATTCTTAAAGCTGGTAAAACTTCAAAAAATCCAAAATGCGTGTTTTCTCGGTTTTGTTTTTAATTTTTGGACACCAGGTACTTTTCAATACACCATGGATTTTGATAACTTGGATAATAGGCTATACTATAAAAATATTTTTTTAATGATTTTTTTCACGTTTAAATAGTGAATAAAAAATTTTGGCCACTTTTTTAGTCTTCTGGCCCACTGTGCATCTATCGAAGTTTAGCTGTACTTCCCAAATTAAAATTTTAACTATTCGCTTTATTTTCTGCTTTTCAAATTATTGTTTAAATACTTAACAGGACGACAGCAGCACATTGACCGCAATATGGCATACTATTGTACATACATTAAATGAAAGTAATCTTTTTCGAAGTCATTTTATAAATACAACACTGAACTAAAAATTTAACGAAGCACAGTAAATTTAGTTTATTGCAATATTATACAGTTACCCATAGCGTGCGACGGTTAGCAATGCCAACACACAAATAAAATAATATATTCAGTAATTACTAACACATCTATACAATTTCCGTTGAAAAGTACTTTAATAATATAAACCCGTTACATGTATATATACATATGTATGTGCGCATAAATTGAGGGTTAAAAATTGTTGAATTTTCGCTATCATTAATTTCATTTTAAGTATTTAGTGAAATAAATGCATTATTTACCACTCACGAGATAACATTAACTTACAACACTAACAGTATAAATAGTAATAGCAATAACCGCTACAACAACAACTAACAACAAATAACTATAAAAGTATAACACCATTTACAACGACTAGATATCGACCGACTAACAATGCAACAACTATTAGTGAATAGCACACAAGGTAATGGCCCCTTCTATATAGTTAATACGAACTCCCCTTTCCCACAAAAAAAAAACGACATACATATATAATAGCCGCGCAACCGAACACGAGCGCAAATGGTCTGCACCGATGTAGCACGCCCGTACTTCAATGGCTTTCTACAATAACATTAAAAGGAAATTTAATACCAAAATCATCGCACTTTGCAGTTAGGCACAAACACTTTCACATGTATGCACGTATGTATGTATGTATATAAAGTTTGGTACTGCGCCATATACATACATACATGTACTAACGCAAAACTACTAAAATGTTGAAAATGGCGAAAAGTGGTGAACGATTTTTTGTCGGTGAGCAAAGGGGATCCAAATTTAAGTGGGGCGATTTTGGTAGGAATATCTTTTGCAGGGGTTGGCGGTTGAAATGAGTGAAACGGGTGCATGCAATGAAGAGAAAAGCACAAAGTTCATTTCTGCTATTGTTATTGTAGTTTTTATATTCAACAGCAGCCAAAAACGAAGAAGGCAAGGCAGTTACTCTACTACGAATGCACTCCGCAATGGTAGTAAGAGCGTAGTAACGGCCAAAAACGTAGTGGGAAATGTTAGTTGAAACATTTAGAAATCCATTAATTTCAATCTTTGCCCATGACTTTGCAATATTATTGTGCAATTTTCGCTCGTTTTATTATAATGAAATGGATGGTAGCGGAAGTGAAGCCCGAACAAACTTTTTTTTTGGGGGGGTTTTTGTGCAACACACCTACATACATACATACATACATACATACATAATCACTACACATACATACATACATACACACATATATAATCAGCACACCACCACATCACCCCTCTTCTTGATAAATATTCACAAGTTTTCACAACCAGTTGGTACTTTACAAGGCCGCTCACCAACTGGTGGCCAACTGGAGCAGCTAACTCTGGCTGCGAGTTGTAAGAAAAATATGAGAAACTACATAAATATGTACATATGTATTTACATATGTACTATATATGAGTGCTAGTGGAGAAAAGCTGCACCGAAACGACTTTTGAAATGGACTGAGCGCAGTTTGGACGGCTGGTGCATGCCACATTCTAAACTAGTACTACACCCGCCTCCAACGTATGTAGCAGTGTACGCTAAACTCAAGTGAATTGCCGTTATTGGGTTATGCTACGATTTTTTGTTTTTGCTGATGTGCTTTGGGCTATTAAGGTGCATTTTGGGAGTTGCAATCGGATAGTTTAAGTTGGAACATTTAATTTAATTAAAACGTTTAGGTTCTAAATTTCATGTTTTAGCACAAAAGGCAATTAAGGAGTGTGTTAAAACTAGTAGTAATTGGATGCATTCAATGATGCCGCAGCGGGTCTTTAAAAATCAGGCCGATGCACATCTCTAAAGGCCTGTTCTCAGGGCGGCATGCTTTCTATCTTGCCTGCTGGTGCTCGGTAAGGGATTCCCTACTTTTCGAACATAAAAGCTTTAAGGCCTATGGCACGACATGTCGCGCCTCGTTGCAGGTTCTACTCTCCCAGTTGTTTGGGCGGCTAGAATATGATTGACACTTGGCGTAGTGAGACTGAGCTGTTCGCTAATGGAGAAGATTGGAGGACCTTCACTAAAGATTCACTATTCAGAGTACTTCAGAAGTGCAGTATGTAGTTGTAGCATAACGGAAAGTAGCAGGATGACCGAGCTTTGCCCGGAGGGCATATCGACTGCTGAGTGAAAGATCGACCTATCTCGGCAGCCAGTTCGAAAACGCCCTATCTCAGAATTCGTTTGAAGAATGCCCTACTTCAGAATTCCATTCAAAAGCCCTATCTCAGCTGCCGATTCAAAAATGCCCGATATGAGCACATTTTCAATACATTTTGAAGTTAGATAGGGTGTTTGTGAACCAAATTCTGAGATAGAACGTTCTTCAACCAGATTTTGAGATAGGATGTTTTGCAATAAAATTCTGAATTATTTAATGCGTTCTTAAAAAGTTTTCTGAGATAGGGCGTTCTCGAACTGGCTGCCGAGATAGGTCGCTCTTCCACTCAGCAGTCGATATACTTTTTAAAGTTTTCAAGGTTTTATTATCAAGTGCTGGTCATTTGGATAGCTTTAAAAAAAAACTTTTGGAAAAAAATAGGATTTCAAGATCTGTTAATTAAATTTCTTACTCTGAAATTTAGGTGGCAACCCTATTCCCGATTTACGCTGGAATCAATAGTACATATCTGCAGCTTATAAAAAAATGCCGATTGAAATTAACAAAATAAAAAAATGTTTATTACATAGTAGAGGTTTACGCCGACAGGCTTTGCGGCGGCGGCGTGGTCAACTTCAAAAATAATCGTCTGGAAACGCCGGCGCTACTGCCCATAAGGTAGATTCCAAAGAGCCATGAAGCTTCTAATCTTATCATGTCATCAGATTATAATTCTATTTAATTCATTCATTGACTGCTGCCGATCAGAAGAAAGTCTATATAGTACATACATTAGGTTTACCATCGAAAATGCTTTTTTTGAAAATTTAAAAACCCAACCCCCTAATTTGATTCGTTTTTAGGAGAAATATTATTGCCTATTTTTATAGATTTTTTAAAGGCCATTTAGAGGTCGCGGCCTGTCGATTTAGGTCAGAAACTACGATTTTCTAGATTCATGAGATTTTGAATGACTATTTTTGCTTGAATTTCAAAGAATTTTTTAAAATTTGACCATCGATAATTTCCACAATTTGAAAATATGTAGTACTAACGTACAAAAAAACGATTTTCGATGGGAACCCTAATATACATACATCTCTATGTACTCTGCAAATCCGTATGTACTATTTCAATTTAAAGAAATAAAAAAATTTAAAGGTTAAGTTATTGGGGTAATTTATGTCGCTATCAATAAATTTTTGCAATAAGCTTATCAACCGTTATGGTAAATTACGAAGTTCTTAGGATTTTTTGCGGGTTATATATTGAAAATAAGATTGGCCTACTTTTTTCCAAAAGTTTAACCCATCAACTCCCACCAGAACGGGTCTTTTTGACCCACTGTTTGAAAAATGGCTTATAAATGGTTAAAATTTCCACTAATATATTAAGCGCCAAATTTTTCTAAGGAGAGCAGAATGTAATGCAAAATAATAGTAATTTTTACCAAAAAGGGGGAATTCTGTGTAGAAAATATTGCGATGCGCGAGAGCAAAACCTTCCTGGGGTTTGACCACTACATAGGAATACTAACGTAATTTTTACACAGCCACCTATTCCTTGTATACGTCTGTGGGACCCCAGAATAAAGTAACTTACGAATGTAAAAATTAGCAAAAAAAGTGTTTGCTTTTTATTAAAATTCTGTTTAAAATGTAAAAAAAAAAACGCAGGAAAATCACTAGTCTTTGTTTTATCTCCAATAATTGAGGAGTTAGATGCAATAAGGGCGCTTCTGTTAAAACAGCTTTCTGAGATATTGGCGTTAAAGTATAACTTTCTTGTTGATGTAGTATATAAAAAAGTAGTATTGTTGTAGTATTAAAAAAAATTTTCTACTGCGGAAAAAATCGTCAGATTACCAGTATTCGACCCTAATTTAACTGTAATAAACGCTTTCGATCGAAAAACGTGTTACATATGTTTTTTTCTGAGTTACGCTTTTTTTTTAATGTTCAGTGGCCCAAGTTATGCAAAAAAGAACCCCTTTTAAAAATGTAATTTTCATTTCGTAAAATAGTGTTTTTATACGAGTAGTATTTAGTTCTTTCAAACGATGTATTTCAATGTGCATACAATATGAAAATTTTGTACAAAATTCCTTAGGCGCCGAACGCCGCCGCCGCCGCCGCCGCGCCGATATTTTCGTAACTCGGCGGCGGCGCGTGTGAAACGACAAAGAACGGCGGCGGCGGCGGCGTATACCTCTATTACATAGAAATGTATTCTAACAAAAGTCCTCATAACTACCTTTCATTTGATATCCATATTGCGATGTTTCAGATAAATTTTGTAGAATCGAAAATAAGTGGCAACCTTACACTACCATCCTAACGGATACTATTTTGTATATAGGGAAAGCATTGTTGAAGAACCTTCTCTTGCTACCCACGAATAGCAATATTTTACCTTCTTTCAAAAAAAAAATTAGATAAATATGCGATTCAAAATAGGTGGCAACCCTATTAAACATATTTTTGAATTAGGGATCTATCTTTAAAAAACCTTCCATTTGAAGACCATATTATGATGTTTTAATTAATTTGTAACTAATTTAGAATAGGTGGCAACCTTATATGAGTCTTCTCGGAGATAATGCCTATTCAGGTAACTTTAAAATCCAAAATATTATCTGTGTACAAAATTTCATCAAAATCGTTAGAGCCGTTTCCGAGAACCCTATGGATATATGTATATATACAATAATTGCTCCCGCTGAGCGAAAAATGTGCGGAGTCTGTTACCTGGAGCAATCCTTTATGAGAACACCCATAATCATTTATGCAGCAATTTTAAATTAATCTAAAACAGATTATTCACATGTAAAAAAAATCTCCAGCTTCGGCAAAGACGAACGATTTTCTCATCCCAAGTTTTCGAAAACCCATTAAAAAAAAATTTTTTGCCGAACTGTTTGATCTTATTTTATCACCTATCAATACTTTTGTTCCCAGTTGGCTCCTTCGTGGCAACGTTCTTGACATTACATTTTGTTCTCATGCAGAACTATACCAAAACAGAAAAGAACAACAAAAAAAAAATATTCTCCTTATTTAATGAATTCCAATGAGTTTTGAAAATATTTTTTTTTTCAACCAGATTATGTACTGTTCAGCAGTAAATTCAAAATTTTTCATACGATTGATAGACGAAGAAGCTCTGAAGGAATTTTTGTGCAAAATCAAACTAAAGTACATAGGAAAGAAAAATATTTGGAAACTACTTTCTTCTGGCACTTTGTAGAGCACGTTTCCTTTGCACACTCATTTCTCAATGACGCCACGCCAATCGTTCCGTAATTTGTTAACTTCCGATTCGGAAAACTGTTTTTGCCTTCATTTGTATTTTCGATGACTGCTTTGCTATTGGTTTGCGTGTAAGCTGGTTCAAAGATTCACGAGTTAGCTGCATACAATACATACATATTGAGAGCAAGTAGCCCTACAAGACATTGCTGAGCACTTTAGGCAAAAATTCTCACACATTTACACTTTTGTTTTTGTAGTACGGCATAAATGAGTAGTTTGACTATTAGTACTGAGGACTTTCTGATGACAACATTGAGGGGAAAGTACTCAATTTTTTCCCATGGCCTGAACGAAAATGAGGACTTTGATAAGCACTTTTGTGATTAGGAGTAATGATAATATGAGTACTCATATGATACTCAGCTGTCTTGTAGGGAGCATTTTGGCTTACAGCAGTTAAGCGCGTTGTTGTTGCAGCACAACATGCCAATAAGTTGAAAGGAAAGTAATAACACTACTACTAAGTTTTGTAAAACTTTGATTTTCTGTTTTCAATTACTTTATCCATTTGCCGCAGTTTCAATAATTTCTTAAAGTGAGTCAGCATATTTCATTCTTAGGCGTGACTCACACGCCAATCGCGCGACGTGCTGAGCAGCGTAAAGGGTGCAACGATGTTTCCCCACTGCCAACGTCAATGTCACAGTAGTCGCGTTTTTTTTTATTTCATTCCGCTTCTTTTTCTTCGAATTTTATTGCTTCTTGCATGCTATGCTCGAGTAGATAATCCCTCTTTATGCCAATCGTGCGCCTGTCAAAAGGTGTCCAAAAGCATGTCGGCGATTGTCAAAGCGCATGAAATGCAATGAAATTTTGCTGACCAACCAGTTGGTTACCTACACCTTTTTACTGTAAACTGGATTTTGTGTTACATACTAACTTCAGTTGGATTCAGAAGTTTCAAATTAAATTACGTCGCAACATTTTTGAAATAAATCTTGAAACAAAAAATAACTTTGCGTATTTGCAGTCAGACAACTTTCCAGCTCATTAAATTGGTTACAGCACAGCAAATGAAATGCAAATAAAGTACTTAAAAAAAAAAAAAGTTTAAAATGCGGCAAATAAAGAAGCTAAGAAAAAAATAATAAAAACGCACTCTCGAAAAAATGCGGTCAATAAAATACACTCGCTGCTGCATTCGCTAGTCGCTTGCCATTGCGCCGAATTTCCCGCTTTGACTGAGTGCATCGAGTCGTATTCGTAGTTAAATGCAAAGTAAAACTACAAAAAAAAATAAAAAAAATAGAAAAAAGCGGAGTATGAGTGACCACCCGCAGCAATGCAAAGCAAACATTTACATTTTCAAGTATACTATGTACATTAGACCATACCAGAAAAAAAGTTCGCCGTACACCCCTTTGCCTAAAGTATTTTTGCAAGACAAATTCGAAAAAAAAATATATATTTTTCGTTATATCTTCGACATTTGCAGGCGGAACTGAAAGTATGGTAAATCGATGTTCTTTTTTTGCACCAAAGTTCATTAAAAAAAATGTCGACTCTATATATTTTTCATTTTCTGAAGGTGTGGCAAATCGATGTCTTTTTTTTGGACCAAAGTTCATTGGCTTCAAGCATCCCATTCTAGTACTTGCCCAGCAGCTCTTTGCTCTTAAAACCCTAACGTACCACCCTTATGTCAGTAAATTAAAGCCCGTCTATCCATGGGGTAGCGCCTAAAAGGTGGTAATGTTAAAAATTTCAACAGGAAAAATGCCCAGCTCTTCTCAGTCAAATTCTTCGGACCCTGTTTCCTCGTCGCAAAACAGTTCACAAGCCGAGAAAACCAATAAACATTGCAAAGGTAGTGGAAGTAACGTCGGAAGATGTCGTGGTTGCAGAAAATAAGCTTGGAGACAGCAAATTCCCGGGCCCGGATGGCATTCCAAACAAGGCACTGAAAATGGCAATAGCGGAAAGTCCACATGCGCTTGTGTTGCAGATGTGTCTTGAACAAGGCATGTTTCCCAATATATGAAAAAAAAACCAACCCTATGCACAACGGACAGTATAGGGAAGCTGCTAAAAAGCATTATACACAGCAGATTGCAGGCCTTCATCGAAAGTAAAAGAGGAAGTCGACAACGGGAGAAATAACTAGAGTAGTATCGATGGCGAGGTGGGAGAAGCAGTTGTGAAAATTTCGTTCAACTCAGCAGAATGGGGACATATTTTAAATCCTCTCGACAGACATTCCGCCCCGGGCTTTATATATAGCATTATAAAAAAAAAAGCTACCTCAATAATAGAATCCTGGAATACTCCACGGAGGCGGGGAAAGAATGTATAAAGTATAAAGTATAAAGTATAAAGTTACAGCGGGAGTGTCTCAGGGATCAGTGCTCGTGCCGAAATTGTGGAGCATAATGTGTGATGGCTCCAGATTTGAGTAGAGATCACTGGGTTCGCCGACGATATAGCTCTGACTGTGGTGTAAACTGCTGCCAGTTTTAGAGACAAAAACGAACGCGGCAATAAAGCTGAACATCAAGTGGATAGAGATTGTTGGCTTATTAATTGCTCCGTAGAAAACGGAATATATCATAGTTAGTAGCCACAAAAAGCCTGTTTCAAAGTAGATGATTACGCAATCGAATCCACACGACAACTTAAATATTTAAATGCCTTGGCGTTATAATAGACGACGGTATTAATTTCGGTTCGCATGCTGAATACGCCACAGCTAAGGCGTAGAGGATATACGATGCCCTCTCACGACTGCTTTCTAATATCGGAGGACCTCAAAGCAGAAAGCGTGCTCTCTTGGCGCGAGTAGTTAAATCGGTACTTCTGTACGCAGTCCCACTTTGGAAAGTTTTCCTAAAGATGCATTTCGAGTATTCCAGTAGAACTGCCAAAAAATTATTCCCTAATGTATGTTTAAGTGAAAACTGTAACACGACGTAATTCCTTTGCAAAAATACTTTCGACTCAGGGGTGTACGGCGAACTTTTTTTT